>NC_090265.1:1620590862-1621190862 GCF_040414725.1 Anabrus simplex | reverse complement strand
TAGATTTTGAAGGGATTTTAATTTCACGATTTTGCGGTTCTGATTTACTTAACCGCAGTGACCAGAATATTTTGCTCACTATAATTTGTAAATCATCAGTAGGTGTACATGGCCTATGTTTATGTGATCAATGAAACTTTTAAATAGTAATACAAGTTATGTGAAAAGTAAACAGCAAAGTACATCAAGACATAAATGGCACTAGTCTGTCTAACACTTTTTTGAAGCAATTATTCCTATACATGCAAAGTCTTCAAAATCAGAGGAAATTGGATCAGCTTAAGGTACAAGGCATGTCTTTTAAGTTAGGGTCATTTGAAAATAACTACACAACAAAAGACATTTTTCAAACACCACATTTATTTTCAGATTCTACATATTTTATTTTTAAACATAGCTGCCAAGTTTGTTTAAACACTTATCATACCTTACAACTAAGTTTTGAATACCCTCTTCATAGAAACTTGCCGCTTGCTCCGATAACCAAGAGTTCTTGATCTTGTGCTGGGACAGAGTCTGTTTGGCCTTTACCTTTACAGGCAAATGTATGTGTGTCTGCATTCCATGCTCTGTTGCTTTGATTCGGGCGTGATATGCGAAACCCATGTTTCGTCTCCCGTTATGATCTGACTCAACATGCCGTCACCTTCTTCAGCATAACAAGTCAAAAACGTCATTGAACACTCAAATCTGTACAAAAACAAAAGATTCGCCTGTAAAGGTGAAAGCCAAACAGACTCTGTCCCAGCGCAAGATCAAATACTCCTGGTTGGAGCAGGCGGCAAGTGTCTATGAAGAGAGTATACAAAACTTAGTTATAAGGTATGATAAGTGTTTAAACAAACTTGGCGGCTATGTTGAAAATAGAGTAAAGTATGTAGAATCTGCAAATAAATGTGGTGTTTGAAAACCGCCTTTCGTTGTGTAGTTATTTTCAAATGGCCACTACTTAAAAAACATGCCTCATAATTACATCCAGAGGCACTGGGTTTTGAAAATTAGTGGGGATGCTCTAACTCACAGTCCAACCGAGCAAGTGGCTGCACAGTTTGAGCAACGTAGCTATCAGCTTGCATTCGTGAAATAGTGGGTTCGAACCCCACTGTCAGCAGCGCTGAAGATAGTTTTCCATGGGCTCCTCAGCTACTCCCCACCTTTGTTGGTAATGTAGAGACAAAAATACCTTTGTATTGATAGGTATGTTAATTAAGGCCATGGTCGCTTCTTTCCCTCTCCTAGTCCTTTCCTATCCTATCATCACTAAAGAAGCTAAAGAAATACAAATTGTGTCTCTTAAATCTTAAAGTAAAAAAGTCTGGTTTTCTAGTAGAATTATACTAAATAGGGATTTTTAAAAAGCAAATTGCCTCAAATTTGGCATTTATTTAGTATATATATATTAAAAAAAAGAGAGAACAAAACTCTTAAGTGTTTGAACAAAATTTAAAATATTTGCACAATTTTTAATTCTTACTCATAAAGAGAGTGTTTCTATAAACAGCCAATCATTTGATGAACACGTTCGCTACAGTTTTGATGTTCACTTTTTTTTTTTGTTTCTTGATTATGGACATGCATGAATGCATTGTCGTTCAATTTCCCTTGCATCATTATACTGTTGAGGTTTAAAATCTTCTCAAGGTGAATTAAAACTATTCTGATGTACATGTAAAAATGGGTACAGTTAAAGAGATCTTTAAGTAAACTTAACTACCTCTGAAATCAATTACCCTTTCTGAAGATTTGGATGAATCAGATCTAACTAATAAAATAAAATATCCGTACCACTTGTGATTGAGAATAAAGTTTAAAAAAAAGTTTCTCAGTGGGCTACTTAGCCCCTGCCCCCCAGTAATGTAGAGACAAAAATACCTTATAATTGCTAGGGTTAAGAACTATGACAAATATTTCCCCTTTTTCTCTTCTTCTGTTATCTCTTTTTTTTAAATCTTTCTTTTCCCTGTTTGGAGGAGGTGCTGGGCACTCCCACAAAAATGTTGGGATTGTTCAAGACCCCCGGAATCAGTGCCTATTATTACACCTCATATTCTCTCTCTCTCTCTCGTTCATTTCTCATTATTTTAATAACTTCTTCGAGCTGCGGCTGTGTGCCTTAGAAGGAAAGTCGCGTTGGTAATCAAGCCATGTCACTATTTTACATCTATGTAAATGTCAATAAATGTGAATACATTATTTTCCAAACCGGAGCCTCCCGTGGCTCAGGTGGCAGCGCGCCGACCTCTCACCACTGAGTTCCGTGGTCCAAATCTTGGTTACTCCATGTGAGATTTATTCTGGACGAAGTGGAGGCAGGACGGGTTTTCCTCCGGGTAGTCTGGTTTTCCCTGTCATCTTTCATTCCAGCAACACTCTCCAATATTATTTCATTTCATCTGTCAGTCATTAGCCATTGTCCCAGAGGAGTGCTATAGGCTTCGGCAGCCAGTACAATACCTATCCTTGCCTCTAGATGGAAGCTTCATTCATTCCATTCCTGATCCGGTCGAATGACTGGAAATAGATTGAGGATTTTCATTTCATTTTCCAAACCAGTGAAACCCCTGACAATTTATCCACATGCTGCCACTAACCAGTACTATATTATAGTATTTCTATTTCTCTTCATGTAATTTTCATTTGATATTTGATATACTATTATTGTTCATCATGACTATCGCTTTTGTGCTTTATTGTAGTTATTAAGAGCCAAGTAAGTTGGCTGCGCATTATGGAGTATGGGTCACACAGCTGTGAGCTTGTATTCGGGAGATGGTGGGTTCGAATCCCACTGTTGGCAGCCCTGAAGATAGTTTTCTGTGGTTTCCCATTTTCACACAAGACAAATGCTGGAGTTGTACCTTAATTAAGGCCATGATAGCTTCCTTCATACCAGGTGTATGCATAAGTTTTTGCTGGTTTTTGCAGTAAAGAAAACATGTAATTTTCAAGGGAAATTCAGTTTTTGTTTATTCAAAATATTGGCCCTTGGCTTCCACATACTTTGCCCATCTTTCAGGTAAGTTATGAATACCAAGCCAGAAAAACTGCTTGTCTTTTGTGGCAAACCATTCATCGAGCCATTTTCCAACTTCCTCAAAATTGCTGAAGTGCTGCTCTGTGAGTGCATGCCCCATCGGTGCAAAGAGGCAATAGTCAGATGGCGCCAAGTCAGGGAAGTACGACAGGTGTGAAAGGATGTCCCATCCAAGAGATGTCAAGACCGGGCCGAGTGGCTCAGACGATTGAGGTGCTGGCCTTCTGACTCTCACTTGGCATGTTCGATACTGGCTCAGTCTGGTGGTATTTGAAGGTGCTTAAATACGCCAGTCTCGTGTTGGTAGATTTACTGGCACGTAAAAGAACTCCTACATGGCAAAATTCTGGCATCTCGGCGTCTCCGAATACCAAAAGAGTAGGTAGTGGGACATAAAGTCAATAACATTATTATTATTCGAGATTTCAAGGTGTCTTTCACTGGTTTTGTTGTGTGAGACGGCGCATAGATTACAGTGTAACAAAATCACTTTGCCACGTCTTCTAGCCCATTCCGGCCATCTTTTGATCAATGCGTGATTTAAATTAATAATATGTCGGCAATAGCATTGTGCATACTTTGTACTTTCCACCTTTGTTTATTCGAGTAAATGTTAATAAACAAATTCCTATATCCCAATAATATTGCAGTTCAAGCCCCCAGCATAGTTTTGACAGAAATTATTGTAGACAACCTCTTATTTTTCAGCATTTAAGGACACTTTTATTCTCCGCCCTGCATAGTAGGGAAAATAATAGTAATACACCAGTGGTAAAAATTCATATAACCACATTTCAGCTGAGAATTGTAGTGTAGATATAGTATATTTAGACAGTACCGTATCTTCCCTGCTATATTCATGTGTATATTTCCAGTGTATCTATTAGAGCATAGTACTAATAATAATCAGTCTAAGCATTTAGCTTTGTTGGTAAACTTTGAGTACAGTAGTTCTTGCAAATTTCAAACTTGCAATTTTCATTTCTGTTTGTGCTTAGTAGTGGCATACGGTATCGGTATTGCAATTAGGATACGTCTGAACGTAGTTTAAAATTATTGTAGTGTATTGTACAGTAGAGTATGAGTAATATCCTATTAGAATTTAGTGCGCTTATTTTATTATTGTAAAATATTTGTGTAGTACCAGTATAGTGCTGCCTTTGCCTGCAGGACCTAGTGTTTACAGTGCACTATGTCTTCTGGTATTGGCTAGAGTAATTTTGTTACTTTCATTGATCTGTCTCTGTCTTATACTTGGCTTTGACATTATGAAAGTGACTGAGGTATGAGCGATGTTAGTAATGCCATTCCTTCTGCAGCCAGTCCCTGTTATGAATGGTGTGAAAATGTTGCTCATAGGGTCGGTTGGTGCATGCATTTCAGTGGGCTTGGCAGACTGATATGTAATAGCAACTTCTGGCTCGGTGAGCAAAGCAACGGGAAACTACCTCACTCTTCATTTCCCTAGTAACCTCTTCAGTAATGCCTAGGCCATCTATGACAGCTGATGGCGGAGCTGTTGAGGATCCAACCAGCCTTAGGGCTGAAGACTGAACACACACACCAGTATAGTAGAGGTATTAGAGGTATTGTCCCTGAGATTCTATGCTTATAGTAGAGGTATCTGTAGAAACTCTTACTAAAATTCTGTTGTAATTAGGATAGGCTTAATTGCAGTTAGGATAAAAATAGAGCACGACTAAGTAGTATTGTAGTGTAGTCATATATTAATTACCTTATTGTCGTGTGATCTTTGAGTACTATCCCAGACAATATATTCCTCCGTTTATTTAATTTTTGCAAATAAGTTATTTTATTTTTCCTTTCCTTTTCATTTTTTCCATTAAAAAATGGCTAAGGAGTGCAAGTGTAGGAACTGTGGTTGTGGCGAGGCATTGAGGGGTATGAGGGAGGAGTTGGAGTGTTTGAGAGAGATAATTAGGATTCTCATAGAAGACAAAACATGTACAAGTTACAGTCGGTGTACAAGAGGGAGGGGAAGGAAAAGAGTTGTAGAAGACAGGTGGTCTAACGTTCTAAGGGGAAGGAAATTGCAGGCTAAGGGCTCTATTCAGGATCAGAATTCAGGACAGGTGTCCGTGCGAAATTGGTACGAGTCACTCCAGGTAGAACAACAGAGAGAAGATGAGGAACAGGGAACTGTTGGTTAGATGTGTGGAAGTAGGAGGAAGGGAAAAGGTAGGAAAGGGAAATGTAGAGTATAGGATAGGAAAAGATGGGTCATGGGAAGGAGAAAAGGGAGGAGGAAGCAGCTTCTGCAGCTATCAGAAAAGACAGGGCTGACCAGGAAGGGAGGGGATCAAATGAGGTGGGTAGGATTGAGGCTCTGGTCATGGGGAATTCCATTGTTAGACATGTGGGGAAAGTGTGTGGAGGAAAGGGACCAGGGTAGAGTGTTATCCAGGAATTAGGTTGAGGCAATGTTTTTTTTTTTTGCTAGGGGCTTTACGTCGCACCGACACAGATAGGTCTTATGGCGACGATGGGATAGGAAATGCCTAGGAGTTGGAAGGAAGCGGCCGTGGCCTTAATTAAGGTACAGCCCCAGCATTTGCCTGGTGTGAAAATGGGAAACCACGGAAAACCATTTTCAGGGCTGCCGATAGTGGGATTCGAACCTACTATCTCCCGGATGCAAGCTCACAGCCGCGCGCCTCTACGCGCACAAGGCAATGTTGAGGAAAGTAGAAGAGAGGGAGGAGGGGAAGGAGAAGGTGGTAGTGTTTCACATTGATAACAAGAACGTAAGGCAAGCTGATACAAGTACCAACATAGTTGGAGATATGTGGGATCTGGTAAATGCAGCACGGGTCAAGTTTAAGGAAGCGGAGTTTGTTATCAGTGGAATACTGTGTAGGAGGGATACTGACTGGAGGGTGATTGGGGATTTAAAGGAGACTATGAAGTGGGTATGTGGGAAACTGGGAGTGAAATTTCTAGATCCTAATGGGTGGAGAAAACACAAAATACAGATCACATTCAGTACAAAATTCTAAACAAAGCTGTACGCAGAAAGTGTAGAGAAGCCCGAGAATTATGGACGACTGATAGGTGTAAAGAAATTGAGATTCTTCAAGAGAAGCACGACTATTTTAAATTGCATAAGAAAGTGAAAGAACTTGGTGGTTTCCAATGGAGACGATATGGGCAAATTTTGAGAGATGCCAATAATGAAATCATCTTGGGTGTGGTAGAAAAACTCAAACGATGGAAGGAATATATAGAAAATCTTTTCAAAGATGGCAGAAATGATCCTCCTTCAGCTCACGAGAGAATAAATGAAAATAGCCCTGAAATAAAAAAAGTGAAGTTGTATATGCCCTAAAACTTCAAAAGAATGGTAAAGCAACTAGACCAGATGGTGTGTATGCTGAAGTTTTCAAAGTAATAACAGAACAGGAATCTACCGGCCTCAATATCTTAACATCATTATTCAATCAAATATATGTATCAGGAGAAATACCATCAGACTGGCTGAAATCAACCTTCATACCACTACCGAAGAAGCCTAACTCGTCTCAGTGCGATGATTATCATACGATAAGTTTGATGTCTCACATGCTCAAAATATTCTTGCGAATCATTCACACTAGAATATACTAAAAATGTGAATCCCACATGGATCAGAATCAGTTCGGTTTCCGAAATGGCGTTGGTACATGTGAGGCAATCTTTTCGTTAAATGTGTTGTTACAGAGGTGCAGAGATATGAATGTTGATGTTTATGCATGTTTTATAGACTATAAGAAAGCTTTTGATTGTGTCAGGCAAGCTGATAGAGATTCTGAAATCAACAGGTATTGACTCCGGTGACTTACGTATAATCAGTAACCTGTACTGGAGATAAGGATCTGCACTCAGATGGCCTTCACTTAAACCGCAGTGGTATGTATAAGTTAGGAAATTTGTTTGGAAGGGTAATAGGGAGGTACATTCAGGGAAACGGGGTGGCCTATTGAGCTGTGATAAGGGAACAGGGAACTGGAAATCAAGTAGGGATGACATAAAAATTTTAGTGTTGAACTGTAGAGGTATTGTAAAGAAAAGAATAGAATTAAGTAATTGAATAGATATATATTTACCAGATATTGTAATAGGAGTTGAATCATGGCTGAGAAATGATATAATGGATGCAGAAATTTTCTCATGGAACTGGAGTGTGTATCATAGAGATAAGATAGGAATGGTGGGAGGGGGAGTATTCATTCTGGTGAAAGAAGAATTTGTAAGTTACGAAAAGTTAAAGATGACACACATGAAATTCTAGATGTAAGGCTCATTTCTAAATATAATAGGCAACTTGATATCTTTGGAGTGTATAGACCAGGAAGGGTAGCACTGACACGGATTCAGAATTACAGTGGAACCTTAGATTGCGAACATAATTCGTTCCGGCAACGTGCTCGTAATCCATATTGCTCGTATATCAAAGCAAATTTTCCCATAAGAAACTATTGAAACTCAGATGATTCGTCCACAACACAAAAACATTTATTCGCATAACATTTCTAAAACAAAATATAACGTAAAACAATTAAACTGCACTTTACCATACAATAGAATCATTGTTGGTGTGAGAGAGACGAGAGATGACATGAGAAGAATTACTGTGTAGCACGAATTTCAATAAAGGAATCACTGCTATCGGTTGGCTCATTGGAAGTGTTCTCTTTTCGTGCAACTTTAACGAGGAACCTGTCCAATGACTGTTGCTTTTGCCTCTTTTGAGGATTTCACGAAAATGTGACATTGCATTGTCATTGAACAGATTCATCCACTGTAATCGTCTCCTTCTTCCGACCGAATTCCTTTTTAGCCTTCTTTTCGTTCACAGGGCCCATCGTTGCAGAACAGTTATAGCACAGATGACAGAAAAAAACATGTACACTCGTACGGTGTTAACTATGCGAGCGAGGCAAGCCAACTGAAGTCCAGCGCGGGAAATGATTACACACACTTCCCCAGGAAAGAGAGTGGCAGGGGGAGGGGAAAACAAAGGCACAGCAGAGGTGAAAACGTATGTAATCGTGATGCTCATATTGCGAAACCTCACTCGCTTATCAAGTCACAATTTATTTAAAATATTTGCTCGTCTTGCAAAACACTCATAGACCAAGTTACTTGCAATCCGAGGTTCCACTGAAATTTGATAAGATAATCAGCTATGTGGGAAACGACATGGAAAGGAATGTAATTGTAGTGGGAGATCTGAATTTACCAGATGTCAAATGGGAAGGAAATGTGAATGACAGGAAGCATGACCAACAAATGGCAAATGAGTTAATACAGGAAGGACAGCTGATTCAGAAAGTGATGGAACCAACTAAAGGGCAAAATATACTGGATGTGGTGCTGATAAAACCAGATGAGCTCTATAGAGAAACCGAAGTAATAGATGGTATTAGTGATCACGAAGCTGTTTTTGTCATAGTTAAAAATAAATGTGATAGAAAGGAAGGTCTTACAACTAGGACTATTAGGCAGTACCATATGGCTAGTAAAGCTGGCATAAGGCAGTTTCTAAAAAGTAACTATCATCGGTAGAAAACGGTAAATAAAAATGTAAAAAAGACTGTGGGATGGGTTTAAAGCAATTGTTGAGGAATGCGAAAACAGGTTTCTACCTTTAAAGGTGGTAAGGAATGGTAAAGATACACTATATTATAACAGAGAAGTAAGTAGACTAAGAAGGAGGTGCAGAATGGAAAGAAATAGAGTTAGAAATGGCTGTGGAAGTAAGGAGAAATTGAAGGAACTTACTAGGAAATTGAATCTAGCAAAGAATGCAGCTAAGGATAACATGATGGCAAGCATAATTGGCAGTCATACAAATTTTAGTGAAAAATGGAAGGGTATGTATAGGTATTTCAAGGCAGAAGCAGGTTCCAAGAAGGACATTCCAGGAATAATTAATGAACAAGGGGAGTGTGTATGTGAGGCTCTTCAAAAGGTAGAAGTATTTAGTCAGCAGTATGCAAAGATTGTTGGTTACAAGGATAATATCCAGATAGAGGAGGAGACTAATGCTAAAGGAGTATTACAATTTACATATGATAACAATGACATTTACAATAAGATACAGAAATTTAAAACTAGAAAACCAGATGGAATTGATACAATTTCTGGGGATGTACTATAAAGACAATGGGTTGGGATATAGTACCATATCTGAAGTACTTATTTGATTATTGTTTGGTCGAAGAAGCTATACCAAATGAATGGAGAGTTGCTATAGTAGCCCCTGTGTATAAAGGAAAGGCTGATAGACATAAAGCTGAAAATTACTGGCCAGTAAGTTTGACATGCATTGCATGTAAGCTTTGGGAAGGCATTCTTTCTGATTATATTAGACATGTTTGCAAAATTAATAACTGGTTCGATAGAAGGCAGTTCTATACTATACAGTTCTGTTTTAGGAAAGGTTATTCTACTGAAGCTCAACTTGTAGGATTCCAGCAAGATATAGCAGATATCTGGGATTCAGGAGGTCAAATGGACTGTATCGCGACTGACCTGTCTAAAGCATTTGTTAGGATGGATCATGGGAGACTACTGCCAAAAATGAGTGCAATTGGACTAGACAAAAGAGTGGCTGAATGGGTTGCTATATTTCTAGAAAATACATCTCAGAGAATTAGAGTAGGCAGAGCTTTATCTGACCCTGTAATAATTAAGAGGGTAAGAGGGGAATTTCTCAAGGCAGTATTATTGGACCTTTATGTTTTCTTATATATATAAATGATATGAGTAAAGAAGTGGAATCAGAGATAAGGCTTTTTGTAGATGATGTTATCCTGTATAGAGTAATAAATAAGTTACAAGATTGTGAGCAACTGCAATGTGTCCTCAATAATGTTGTGAGATGTACAGCAGGCAATGGTATGTTGATAAACGGGATTAAAAGAAAGTTTGTGAGTTTCACAAATAAGAAAAGTCCTCTCAGTTTTAATTACTGTGTTGATAGGGTGAAAGTTCCTTTTGGGGATCATTGTAAGTATCTAGGTGTTAATATAAGGAAAATCTTCATTATGTTAATCACATAAATGGAATTGTAAATAAAGGGTACAGATGTCTGCACATGGTTATGAGGGTGTTTAGGGGTTGTAGTAAGGATGCAAAGGAGGGGGCATATAAATCTCTAGTAAGACACCAACTAGAGTATGGTTCCAGTGTATGGGACCCTCACCAGGATTACCTGATTCAAGACCTGGAAAAAGTCCAATTGATTTTTCTGGGTGATTTCCGACAAAAGAGTAGCATTACAAAAATGTTGCAAAGTTTGGGCTGGGAAGAATTGGGAGAAAGAAGACGAGCTGCTCGACTAAGTGTCATGTTAAAGTCTCTTGCAATAAGTGGTATGTTCCGAGCTGTCAGCAGAGAGATGGCATGGAATGACATTAGTAGATTAATAAGTTTGAGTGGCGTATTTAAAAGTAGGAAGGATCACAATATGAAGTTCAAGTTGGAATTCAAAAGGACAACCTGGGTCAAATATTCATTTATAGGAAGGGGAGTTAGGGGTTGGAATGACTTACCAAGGGAGATGTTCAATAAATTTCCAATTTCTTTGAAATCATTTAAGAAAAGGCTAGGGAAACAACAGATAGGGAATTGCCATCTGGGCGACTGCCCTAAATGCAAATCAGTATTGATTGATTGACTGATTGCATTTATGGCTTCGTCGGGCTTCAGGAGTTCATAATACACAATACCGCTATGGTCCCACCAGATACAAAACATGGTCTTCTTGCCGAAGGGAAATTGTCAAATCCATGTCTCACATGTTCTAATCAATGGAGCGTGTTCACCAGATGTTTCTACCAGCAAACAATGACTTTCCACAGCCTTTCTCTTTTGATTAAATAAGAAAACCAATGCGTGGCGCAAATGTTCCTTTTCAGGCACAAGTGTCGACATGATCGCTGCACGATAAAACTCAGACGCTAGTGTTTGGCAGACTCAACTTGTGTGTGCTGGTAGGTTAATGTCAGAAGAACAAACTGACATTTGTGTCAAATTCATACACTGCGTACTGTTCGCTGGTGCCATCTCTTAGTGAAATCGGAAAAGAGTTATTCAGACACCTGGTAATTTTAGCACTTTCTTATTCCATCATCGCCACAAGACTTTGTGTCTAGTAGTGTCACTGTGCTGCTGGACATTAAAACGTTTTATAGCACTTACTTTAACTTGGCACATTTTGCAGCAGAGGATTTCACCAAGGTAGAATAGTGCTTTGAAAAGTTTGAGGCCGAGCGAGTTGGCTGTGTGGTTAGGGGTACACTAGTTGGAGATAATAAGCAGTGTTCAAGAAGCTAAGGTAATTTCGAAGTAGTACTCAGAAAGTTCTCATTTATTATTTTTTTTAAATTATCTAGTCTAATTACAGACTATGAATCTCATGTTAAATCTGTATTGATGGTTGAACTTCTTACAAAATTGTACAAAATTATTTTAGTCCTCCTAGTCAATACTATATATTTTACGTCCATTTAAGATGAAACTTCACACATAAATAATGTATGTAATGTATTCAAGTAACTTATTACATAAACACATTAAATACATTTTCATATCAGAAAATAATTATTTTTTAATTACTGATTGTTTATCAATTAATCACATTAGCTTGCAATGATTTTCCCTTTTTCGTGAAAATAGGTACTTCATATGGAAAACGATGAGCTGATTTTGAAAACACCAACTGTTTTACCACAACACATACAGATTTTATGTAATTAGATATTTTATATATATTGATGTTCGAGATTTAATCAATTTAAGGAAATTTTAATTCATTTCATCATGTTTGGAAAAATTTACCGTTAACAAGATATGAATAAAAAAGATATCCTAAAATTCTTATATTGTGCAAATTTACAGAAATATTAAATTTTTATAGCACACAAAATAACTGCCAGTAATAACAATTGGTGGAATATATAATATTATGACTTACTATCTGGAAAAAATTACTACGGGGGGTACGACATCCCTAGCACCCCTAGGTGAAAATAAAATACAACCCCAATGCTATACTGTATTGGATTTATTGAATGCTTTGGAAACCTTAAAGTGTATTACAATATTACAAATAGGAAAAAATGAACCTACTGTATGTATAGAATATTTTTGTGAACCAAAACATCTGTTTCACCCTCAGTTCTTTATCTTTCGCTGAACGTGTGTTTAAAATTCTTGGAGGGTTGGATGATTTGACAATGTAAGACCAACATGATGAAGGGAAGTAACAAATCTGTCAGCACTTATAGCACTGAGGAGAAGAGTACCAAAACGTGTTAACTCATAAAAATATCTGAGGAAAGAAAATATAAACACAGCCCTTAGATAAATGTATTTTAGCTTAGTACCACCGTAGTCTTTAGCTTTCTTTTTTTGTTGTTGCCAGAGTGTAAAATTTGCTAGTTTTTAAGTGTTCCTCGGTGTTGCATATAGTGATATGTTAATATAATATGGCTTTAGCCCTTGCAGCATCAAGAAGGCAGTGTGTGAATAAGGCAAACCTTTTCTGTTACATATGTGATTCATACGTGTCACAGAACCAGAAGCATAATATTACACCCTTTATTAAGAAAGTGTACCTTACAAATTTCAAAATTAAGCCTGGAGATCAAGACAAAATGTGGGCGCCACATACTATATGTAAAACATGTTTTGAAGGACTAAGACAGTGGTTTAGTGGAAAACAGAAATCCATACCATTTGAAATTCCCATGATTTGGCGTGAACCAAAAAATCATGATAATTGCTACTTCTGCCTATGCAATGTATTGGGGTACAACAAAGTTAATAAATCACAAATAAAATATCCTGAAGGCTTAGAATCAGCTATTAGGCCTGTGCCACACAGGATGAGGACGAGGATTTCATCCCGCTCACTTCAGAAAACAAACCACAGTTTTTTATTCAGACAGAGCTGAATGATTTTGTGCGGCACTTACATCTTACCAAGGAAGAGAGTGAGATTGCGAGAATTGAGATTGAAAGAAAAAAAAATGCTGGCACCAGGAGTGGTTCTTAGTTGGTACAGGAACCAAGAAGAATTCCACAAGACTTTCAAAATAGAAAAACAGGTAGTGTATTGATGTGACATTTCAGGTATAATTCTTCAGTTTGCTGGTGAAAATTATGATAGTAATGGCAGGTGTTTATTTATTGATGCATCGAAGAGAAGCCTGAAAACAGTGTTACTACATAATAGAAGCAAATTTCCTTCGATTTCCATTGGGTATTCTGTTTTCCTCAAAGAAACTTACGAACATTTTCAGTTGATTCTAGAAAAAATTAACTACCAGGAACATAAGTGGCTATTGTGTGGAGAACCACAGGTAACCGCTATCTTGCTAGGCCAACAAGCAGGTTACACAAAAATTTCTTTGCTTTTTGTGTCATTGGGATAGTAGAAGTAGAACACTGGTCAACAAAAGAGTGGCCTAAAGGCGCCCATACACGATCAAACTATTTGCGCAACAAAGGATTTGTGCAACGTCCTGATTGCGCAAACTTTGCTACATACACGTTGCAGTGGCGTACGGTGAACATATTCATTACACCAGCTGCAAAAATGTTTTTTAAATATAAACAATCGTAGCCCCACTACACTCTCTAAAGTGAACATTACCATTTTATAAGGCTGCATTTTTCGTGGAAAGGTCTACCTGAGATAGATGTTTCAAGAATATTTTCAATCACACACTCGCACATACTTCTAAATCAATATTCACGGCAATGATGACACCATCATAACTTAATCTATAGCAGATTTTAAACAATGTACTTACAGTTTCATCCGGTGAGGCTTCATGATAGTACAGTCATGGTTTTCACAAAAAAAAAAAAAAAAAAAAAAAAAAAAAAAAAAAAAAAAAAAAAAAAAAAAAAAACAACACTGAGACTAACCATTTGTTTTTTTACTTAAAAAGCCTAACCTATACTGAATCAGGAAAATTTTACTGGTATTTTACCTTCGCCGAAGTTTTATAGTTTCACTCGCATACTGAGTTTACGTGCATCAACGACAAATGAGGGAAAATATTCGTCACGACATATAACACACGATATATTAATGAAGAATGCCACAGAACTCGTGAAACGTTCACCTAAAATCCAAGAGGGAAAACTACAAAAATTCACTATACACCATCATCACAGACGATCAAATATAAAATTATTTTACTTTGCACTTAGCTGTGTGTTCATGATGGGCAACCTAAATATTTTGCTGTGGCTATCGGAAAACATACTCTACATATGCCATCAATGAATTGCTGAAAAAAACTGTGTATGTGTACATGCCAAAACCCAAGGATTAAATATATTCTTCTATCATATAATTGATTTCATAAAATGGCTCTATTTTTATTAGCAAGTGATGTGCAAGTGGCTTTACTGTTAACATATTGATATTTTTCTTGTAGTCTCTAGTCTGTGGCGCTGAACACTTCGAGTGTCAAGTATTAAAATTAATATACCTTTCCCAAGCTAGCTGGCCTGTTGCTGTACATTGCTGTGGGGTAGGGCCCACAGCTCCGCCCCGCTCCCAGGACAAGGAAGCTTCAAGTGCATGCGTCAACCAAGCGACCTTAAATTTTTGCTGGGGTAGCTCCCTTTTGTGCCAGCAAGGAAACCCAGCTCGCTGGAGAACCTGGACTGTGGTAGTGCAAGCGGATTGTTGAGACAGCTGTACTTATTTGGCTTAGATCTTCGCAATTTTTTAAACATTATAAAAGAGTTCTAAGGAATAATTAGAAAATGTTAATCCAAAGTTATTTACCCAGCAGCACTAGGGTAGATGGGGTTCAGCGCATGCCACTGACACGTTGCAATTGTTTGTGCAAACCTCAGTTCATTTCCTTCATTGGCCTGTATATGGTTTTTCTCCCATGGGACTCCAGTACCCTCCACATTATGGATATGGGGAATTTTCTTAAAGAACTGGAGTGTTTATCATAGACACAGAATAGAAACTAGTATTAATAATGGTAGAAGAAGAATATGTGAGCTACGAAAAAGTTAAAGAAACATGGAATTCTAGGTGAAAGGGTCATCTCTAAAGAAAATATGCAAATTGATGTTTTTGGGTGTACAGACCTGGCAAGGGTGGCACTGCTGCTGATGAGGAATTTTTTAATAAAATAATCAGCTGTGTGTGAAACAATACAGAAAGGAATGTTATTGTAGCGGGTGATCTGAATTTACTACATGTAAATGTAATGGAAATGATAGAAAGCATGACCAACAAATGGTAAGTAAGTTAATCTGGAGAGCTGAATCAGAAAGTGATTAAATCAACTAGAGGAAAAAATATTCTAGACATGGTGCTGATAAAATTGGATAAGCTCTATGCAGAAACAGAAGGGATAGATGGTATAAGTCAACACCATGGCGTGGGTTTTGATAACCTAATAAATGTCAAAATGACCTATAAAATGACCTAAAAAATTGAAAAAAGACTCTCATATGAGCAAGAAAATGATGCAAAAATATGTACGGTATACCCAAAATAGAAGACAGGTGCATTGTCCACATTACATTTAACTTGTAATGGAGTGATAACAACAACAACAACAACAACAAGAAGAAGAAGAAGAAGAAGAAGAAGAAGAAGAAGAAGAAGAAGAAGAAGAAGAAGAGCAACATATGTCAACATGTGTTCTTGGGTTTGGAAAGTAAGTGGTGTTCTCTGCTAATTTGGTACCCCTGAACACAAAAATGATATCAGTTTTCTCTGCACAGGTACCTCACCTCCCAATCTACTGCAGAATATTTACTATTTACTGTTGGCTGCAAAATTTATGTTATGTAGTGTAATTTATATAGATGTGGCAACACTGCTTGTTTATAGGATGGGGAAATAGAGGGGGAAAATTACCTTCAAAGCTAACGTTCCGTTATTGCTACAAAAATCAACAGCTGAGTGTGTGCAAGAGCTGGAAGTTGCTTATGCGCATTGTTGTGAGTGGTGTTATTTCATCGAAGCCATGTTCAAAATGTCAGGAAGGCAGTGTGTGTGTGGATAGCTCAGACACATTTTGTTACAAATGTGCAACTTATGTGAAAAGTACAAGATGCCAAAAAATAACAGAATTTGTTCGGAAAGTATATTTTGCTTATTTTGGCATCAAGCTTGGAGATCAGGATAAGTTACTTGCACCATACATTGTGTAATACATGCGTCAAGCAATTAAGAAAGTGGAGTGAAGGTAAAATGAAGTGTTTAAACTTTGCCATTCCCATAGTATGGCACAAACAGAAGAATCACACTGATGATTGTTACTGCCACCAGGGCGACTGCCCTAAATGCAGATCAGTAGTGATTGATTGATTGATTGATTGATTGACTGATTCTGATTCTGCTACAAAAGTAGCAGGATATAACAAAAGAAACATGAACAAAATCTTGTATCTGAACTTAGATTCCATGATTAGACCTGTCCCTCATGATCCAGGACTGCAGATCCCCTCTCCACCAACATCAATGGATACATTTGAATTCTCTGAACTGGAGGTAAGTCATGAAAGTAGTGAATCTGACCATTCCAAGTTAAAAATTTTGGTGAAAGACTTGGGACTCTCAAAAGACACAGCACAACTTCTGAGATCAAATCTCAGTGAAAATAATTTACTTGCACACGGTATATTAGTGCTCTCCCTAGGACTTTTTTTACTAGGCGCACCAACCTGCCATTTTTACAGACCACTCGGCTAATATAATCTAGAAATATGCTAATTACGTATTAATACATATTTGAGTCATTTGGTGTTCCAAATCAAAATTTAAATGATAAATCTTCAATATTGTCAGCATAATTGCAACAATTGCATCAGGGTTTAAATGTTTTGCTCGATTACTATATAGTGTGCATGAGCGATCCCTGGATTAGTATGGAATCTCCTGGGAGCACAGGATTCCACGTCACAAACCCGTATGGTAGTCCATAGCAACAGAGCGGTAAGCTCCAGTGTTACAATATTATAAACAATGAGAAGAACACTAGAATTTCAAAATATTCAGGTATGTCTTGTTCGTCATAATAACACTAAAATAGTTCAATTTTTCAGTTAAGTTTACCTGTCTGATACTACTGTTAATGCTCTGAGGGGAAAAATTTGAAATTTTATAATTTTTAGTATAGCCCACCTGGTAGATGAAAATTTCTGGGGAGAACACTGTATATGATATTCAATGTACAGAAATTGTGATAAGATTTTAGGGAATTTTTTTGTTGAAGATGGTTTAATGGTGTTCTGAAATCACCAAATTAATGACAAAAATGGGAGCTCAAAAGTATGACAGTAAGCAATAGAGGTTGTTTATAAATTCTTCAAAGCAATGTTTGAAATATTCCAATTGCATATTCAGTTCACTTAAAAGAGATGTACAGTACCATGAAACTACTCCTTCAAAATGTGAAGTATAAAGAACACCAGTGGCTTGTATGTGGTGACTTTAAAGTGATGGCATACTTTTTGACCAGCAAACAGGGTACACCAAGATGCCTTGCTATGTGTGAGAATGGGACAGTAGAGCTATCATGAGCATTGGACTAGGAGAGAGTGGCCTCAGAGGGAAAACGTGATAGTGGGATCGAAGAACATTGTGAATGAGCATTTGGTTAATCCAGATCCCAATTTCATGTCAGTTGCCAGATCTGTAGCTTTCCAACAGAACAAAGATGACCTAGGCTACCATAGCTCAATTGGTAGAGCAACCAACGTAAAATTGGGAGTTTGCGGGTTTGGATCCCACTGCTGTCTGGTTGGCCATTTTTGTCCTATACTTAACATCTCTTCAACACATACTACATGTATGTAACACGACCTGATAGGTTGAAAATCGATTTTGATTAAACGGAAGTAATACCTCCACCCGGTAAGTGTCCAAATCACCATATTTGCTTCTTCTAATTCATATGTGTCTCACGCTATTTATTTTCAAAACAATTTTATTGTTCCATTTCACCTCCATCTTCCTGTAATTGCTTTCAGATTTCATTGGGTACAGATTTCGGTGATTATGATGGTGCAAAAACCTGACGTGCTGTAAAGAAGCAGGCTTCAAATTTTTGATCAGCACAATTGATTCAGTCAGAAACTCATATTTTCATGCAGACCCCAGATAAAAATTCGAAATTTATTGACCTGTGCAATAATAATAAAAATAATAATAACGAAATAAAATTCAGGAAACTCTCGGAAGCCATATTTTTGGTCAATAATAATAACCATTCAGAATAGATATAGGTGTAAGACAAGGTGATGGTTTATCTTCACTCCTATTCAACTGCACCCAGGAGAAAACAGCAATAATTTGGAATGAAAAACTGAAAGAAGCTATCATCAATAACACTGGGAAGAAAGAACAGAGGTATTGAAATAAACTGTTGAGTATTTGTAGATGATTTTGCCATACTTGCAGAAAACCTGAATAATGCAGCAATACAAGTTGGCTATCCCTTGGAAGAAATAGCCAACAGAACAGGTTTGACTATTTCTGTGGAAAAACCAAATTTATGACAAATATAAAATATGTTCCAGAATTTCTAATGACAAGAAATTAATTGAATAAGGAAGGTAGGGAGAAACAATTAAAGAAAATAATTTGGGAAAGTTTGTTGTAGAAGAAAAGATACACAAGATGGAAAGAGCATACAGTATAACTAGGAATATCTACAACAAGAAGTATTTATCTAAAAACATCAAAATACAATACTACAACACAGTAGCCAAACTGGAATGCCTATACGCAAGTGAATGTCTAGTAGTGAGTTACGAGCTGAATAAATTAGAAATACTGGAAAGAAAAAAATTACAGAAACTTGGTCCACTAAGAACTACAGAACTCTGGAAATCAAGAATTAATTATGAAATATACCAGAAAATAGAAAACAACAGAAACAATGCAGAAGAGGCAATTGATATTTTTTGGACATTTGTACAGAAGGTTAACCAAACGGATCTTCAAATATCTTTGGGAAAAGAAGACAACAACAATCTGGATTCACGAAGTCAAGAAAGATTTGGAAAGAAACAATATAACAGAACAAGCAGCAACACAGAGAGAGATTTTTAGAAAGAAAGTGTTAAAAATTAAAAGATTCCAGGGTTGGGACGAAAAGAAAACAGGCTCAAAATGATCCAAGGAGAGGAAAAGGAGACATAGTGAGCAGATGAAGGAGTATTGGAGGAAGAAGAAGGAACAAAAGAGGGTGAAGCATTGAAGTTGTCACGTGAGCCCTATAAGACCCTAACAGAGAAGAAATAACAACAACAACAGTTGGCAAGATCTTCAGTAAATTGGTATAAATGAAGAAATCTTGCAAGACAGAAAAAAATTCAGAAATCTCATAAACACAAATTTGCTGATCAACCTAAAAGACAAGCTACAGGATGGACCGAAGAACACAAAAAGAAGCATAGCGAGACAATGGGAAGACAAGAAGAAACGTGCTAAATAAGTTCACATGCACTCCTTAGTTACGCATAACGAAGAAAAAAATAAAAACAGGTGGCACAGAAACACCCAAGAAAATAACATTTCAGTCCTTTTTTAAAATGCAGTTCTTCAAAGTAACTGAGCATCTATATATCATCATAACGAGAATATTATTCAATTCATTAATATTCTGGATACCACTTGTTTGTTGCAACCTACATATTGCTCAAAGGTAAATCTTTTATCTGCTGCCTCTTTCATTTTTCACATTCCTCTGAAAGCTACCTGACCACCTTCAGAAATAATATTGTTGCAGAATTGTGAAATAATCTTCCTTCAGTGGACAGATTTAGATGGCTTTATCTTTGGCATTCTAACACTTGAAGTGAATCAATAAACAAATAATAAAACTCGCACTGTGTAAAATAAAACTAACAAGCATGTATATGGGATGTAACAGTAATGTGTGGCTATACTTTCAGGACACATTCCTCATATGTAGAAGGACATGGGTACAGACACACTATTTCCAAGTTAGAACTCATTTTCTACAATTCTACTTAGTACATTAATCATGGGAATCACACAGGAACAGAATGAACCAGCATACTAAATGAAACTATTTCTTACATGTAATGCTCAAAAAGCTCTCCAGTAGCATTGATAAATGCAACAGTCCACCATCACATTGAATCTTGAACGCACTAATATACCCCTGGAGTACTGCGTATGGTTTTGCAGCCTTCCACAATACAGACACGAAGACTCTCTGCATCTTGTATTGGCATTTGATACACAAGAGCTTTCTAATTCTCCCACAAATAAAAGTCTAGTGAGTTCAGGTCCAGAAAGCATGGAGGCTAGGAAAGTGTTTCCAGACTCATGTCCATATAACACACTTTCTTCTTTTGTATGTGAGGATTGTGTTCTAAATGTTTGGTCTACCTTATTTTTAAAACCTGTATGTACGTTAGTTAATACTCAAGCACTTCAACACCTTACTGAAATCTGAATTTGTACCTACTACTCCCCACTCTCATTGCAAATCTATCCATATTAGAAGCAATGAATCATCACACTCTAGGGTTGTGGATTTTCAAAGAGTACTGATAAGAGTTGTACAAGGTTACTTTATTTCACAGTTTAGAAACTGAGTACTGAACCATTCAATTCTTCAGTATTCTCAATTATTGAAAGCTTGGATGACTAAATAATAGTGCAGAACAAAGAAAAATGACAAAATAATGAGGCAAAATGGAAAAAAATGAACTAAATATAAAAACTGGGCATAAAATGACCAAAATTACTTAATAAATATACATTTTCATAATCAGGGGGCTGTGATTAGATTTTTTTGGTGCAAGTTAGTACAATGTGTGTATGATGCACCAGTTAAAAGATGACAAGTCATCAAAATCTGGGGCCCTGGTGACCACGAAGCTGTTTTTGTCATGCTGCAGAAAAGAAGTTTGTAAAAGTAGAACTATTAAAATTATGGTTGGTGGAAAATAGTAAAAAAATGTAAACAGCCTATGGGGTGGGTGTACAGCAATTGTTGCAGAGTGTGAAAACAGTTATGTACCTTTAAAGATGGTAAGGAATGAAAGACTCACTATACTATAACAGACAAATAGAGAGATTAATGAAGAGGAAAAGGTTAGAAAGAAATAGGAATGGCTGTGGAAGTAAGGAGAGATTCAAGAAACTTAGTAAGATAACTTACTGAATTTAGCAATAAAGCCAGCTAGGGATAAAATGATGGTAAACAGAATGGGCAGCCATATAAATGTTCAGGAAAAATGGAAGGGTATGTATAGGGATTTTAAGGCAGAAACAGGTTTCACGAACAACAGTCCAGGGATCATTAATGAACAAGGAGGTGGAATATGTAAGGAGAGAAGGCAGAGAGAGGTATTCAGTCAGCAATAAGTAAAGATATTTTGGATATAAGGATAATGTCCAGGTAGAGGTGAGTAGTACTGGAAAAGTACCATGCTGAAATTTACCTATTACAATAAGACATTTGCATAAAAGATACAAAGGTTGAAAGCTAAAAAAGCAGCTGGGATTGATAACATTTCTGGGGATGTACCAAAGGGAGTTGAGATACTGAGCTGTATCTGAAATACTTAACAGATTACTACTGCATGTTACAAGTAACAACTCTCATTATTGTTCCGTATTGAAGATGACGTTAGGCATAGATATCAAGGATAATTAAATAAAAAACCACCTATTCAATACTTTCCACGTTTAATGTGGTTATTATCTACATGATTTTATGTAGACTCATTTGGTCAGGTACATGTTTCACCCATTATTTTGGGCATCTTCAGCCTGTAAACAACCTTTAGGTCAAGGTTTGGGACCTTTTTAACTAATATAAACATACTAGTATATACACTATATACAACATATACATTATATACAATATATACAAACATAAGTCAATACAGTAAAGTTTTTTGGTCCTAATCTATTTAATATGGAAAATGTCCCAAACTAAAATGGATCTTCTTTTCGGTGAAGAGGATTGCAAATCGGGGTTTATGTGACCCCTATATCATATTAAGTACTTGACGTATCGTGTCTGGTGACAGGATGTGTCGTCAACAATAAGTGGAGATTTGAACTGATTGTAGGTTGGTCAAGATTGAAAATATAAATTTAAATTGAATGTGTTTTAACTTGGCAGTTCTGGTTAACTTAAAATGTTCAAAACTAAAAATAAAATGAAACGGATCTTCTTTTTTCTTGAGAAGGGGTGATATTAAAACTGGAGCTTGTTTGACCCACGATTTTCATTTTCATGTTCTTGACGTAACTAATATTTAAATGTGTTGTCGTGTACAAGTGGAGATTCAAAAGCCGATTGTTGTAGGTAGACTGGTCAAAAACGTTGTGAATGAAACTGTTAGCGTCTTGACTTTGGGTCTCATGTAACGTCAAGGAATTGACAAGAGTACAATATTTAGCTGTTTCATAGTTTTAGGCTGCTGCTTAATTGGGAAGAGACATCCTAGACACTTGATACAGTCTTGTGTGAAAATTGTTCCCGTTGATGTGTTGCTTGGTCTTTGGGAGGGATCTTAAGAATATCTGTAATGAAGTAGAAAATAATTTTGAATTAAAAATTTTTTGAGCACACGTTGTGATAAAATGTATTAAATTAACACCTCTTAACTGTAAAATGACTTACTTGTTCAGTTAATACTAGATGGATCTGTCTGTTCCGGCAGCGCCTGTCTTGTCACCATTTCTACTCCTGGTGTTGTAATGGTGCGGTAATGGAGGGGCGGGGCATGGAGGGAGAGTGGGGGTAGGCTGGTCTATGGGCGTGTGTGCTGTTGCTGGAGGGGAGTTTCTAGAAGCAATATGGGCGGGTTTAACTTTTGGCATGATGGATGAAGCATTTGAGTGTGGAGATTTAAATAAATGAGGGATTTTGTTTTGATCTGAATTCACGATATTAATTAATCTAGGTGTTAATTCGTACAAAGGATTTTAAATTTCATTGACGTCGTTGAGATTTTTATTTTTATTGTAGGTTTGGTCTAAAAAGATGTGTAGGTTTTCCAGTTCATTCATTAATTTCCCTTTACCTATACAGGCTGAAGATGCCCAAAATAATGGGTGAAACATGTACCTACCTGACCAAATGAGTCTACATAAAATCATGTAGATAATAACCACATTAAACGTGGAAAGTATTGAATAGGTGGTTTTTTATTTAATTATCCTTGATATCTATGCCTAACGTCATCTTCAATACGGAACAATAATGAGAGTTGTTACTTGTAATTTGGTAGCCAACCAGGCAAAATACCGTTTAAATAGGTACTTCAACCTTAAGGTCAAGATTTGTAAACTAACTAAAGACATAGCCTTTCTAAAACAGTGTCTAGAACTAAAATTGATCCCAAAATTTTTGAAACCTACACAGCGAAAAAACTTATCTAACCAAAGTTTGATTAGAGTTCAAAACAAGGTCAACGACATTTGGTTAAGAAATGAAATTAAAGCGTCATATAAAAAGAAGTCGCTTTTAAATCTGCAGTTATATAGAGTTCATTTAGCGTTAGCTCAGGCTTTACATCCGTTAGAATGGAACTCTTTCCAGCTACATGTGGACAATAAACTGATTGCTTTATTGGATAGGAAGCAAGTTACTCTCGACAAGAAACTATCTCAATTAAAAGCATCCCAATCACGATTACCAAAACGCAGTTCAGACACGCAAAAAGCGGCTCCCTCACAGAACAATACACCCACAGTAGTTAATTTGACAGACGTACAGTTCTCTGAAGAAGAAATGGGGATCTTGAATAAAGGCTTAAAACATAACTGGCCTAGCAAGAAAAAAGAAACGGATATTATCAACACAGTAGCTGAGATCGAGGCTAACATTTCTAAACTCCCTTTAGAAACACAAAATGATACCAGATTTGAGGTAAAAAAGAAACTACCAAAACTAGCGGAAGAAATAAACGCATATTCAAATTTCGACCACAAAAAATTGATCCAGAACGTAAAAAAGAAAATAGACGACAACAACATTATTGTCACAAAAGCGGACAAAGGAGGATCCACAGTTCTCCTAGATCCAAACACATACATTCAAAAAACAGAAGACTTTTTTAAGGACAAAATATACACAATAGTCAACAAAGATCCAACCACGAGAATTCAGCGAAATCTAAAAACTCTAATAAGAAGTTCTAACTTTCTTTTCAATGAACAAGAACAACAAAAACTTTTTAACATGAACCCTAGTATTCCGACAGCCAGAGCCTTACCAAAGATTCATAAGAAGGACATTCCAATACGCCCTATCATAAACTGTAGAAACAGCCCCACCTATAAAGTATCAAAATTCATTCACGGCTTTCTAAAAAAACATTACGTATTCAATAATAAACACCCTTTAAAAAATTCATTCACTTTTTGCGAAATTTTAAACAAGTTTAAGCTGCGCCCCAATCACTCAATGTGCTCCTATGACGTCGTAAATATGTACCCAAACATCCCTACCAAAGAAACTGTAAGAATTATCAGTGATAATATCAATAAACACAGCGGCCTTAGTAAGATGGAAATTGAAGAATTCATGAAGATATTAAATTTTGTCTTAAGCAACAACTTTTTCTCTTTCAATGGAAAGTTTTACCAACAAAAAGGCTTAGCGATGGGCGACCCTCTTTCTGGCATCTTAGCAGACATTTATATGGACACAATAGAACACACAAAAATTATAACACAAATAAAAGGCGTATGTTTATGGCTGAGATTTGTAGACGATACCTTCATAATTTTCGAAAAAATGTCACTAATAGTGACGAGATCTTGGAGTCCCTAAACAAAATTGACCCCAATGTTAAGTTTACTAAAGAGGATGAGGTTAGGAACTCATTAAACTTTTTGGACTTAACTATTACACGCGGACATAATACCTTCGATTTTCGAATATACAGGAAACCTACACACTCTCCCTTAACTATTATGAATTCATCCATACACCCCAAGTCCCAAAAACAAGCCTCTTTCTATAATTTAATTTATAGAGCTTTAAAAATTCCTCTTTCTCCCAACAATTTAAAAATTGAACTGAAGTACATAAGGAATCTTGCTCAACTGAACGGGTTTAAAATAGATATGGTCAACCGTTTGATTAATAAAATCAAAATTAAATTGTCCACTAACCTCATCCCAGAAAAACCTAAAAAAACCAGTTTCGCCACATTTACATATAACAACCCAGCCGTCCATCAGATCGCAAATACTTTAAAGAAGCACAATATCAATATAGCCTTCAGGACAGTTAACACTAATCGAAACATGTTTTTTAACCACAACAAGGTCAATCACAATAGCAACCATTATTCAAGGTCCGGCATATATAAACTAACATGTACACAATGCGGTTTTTCTTATATCGGACAGACTGGCCGCAGCTTTAACACGAGATATCTGGAACATTATAACGCTCAAAAACACAATAAGTACTCAGCGATGAGCCAACATATGAGAGAAACGGGCCATCACTTTACATCCATAGAGAAAGATCTTACCATCATTAGAAGCATAGGTAAAGGGAAATTAATGAATGAACTGGAAAACCTACACATCTTTTTAGACCAAACCTACAATAAAAATAAAAATCTCAACGACGTCAATGAAATTAAAAATCCTTTGTACGAATTAACACCTAGATTAATTAATATCGTGAATTCAGATCAAAACAAAATCCCTCATTTATTTAAATCTCCACACTCAAATGCTTCATCCATCATGCCAAAAGTTAAACCCGCCCATATTGCTTCTAGAAACTCCCCTCCAGCAACAGCACACACGCCCATAGACCAGCCTACCCCCACTCTCCCTCCATGCCCCGCCCCTCCATTACCGCACCATTACAACACCAGGAGTAGAAATGGTGACAAGACAGGCGCTGCCGGAACAGACAGATCCATCTAGTATTAACTGAACAAGTAAGTCATTTTACAGTTAAGAGGTGTTAATTTAATACATTTTATCACAACGCGTGCTCAAAAAATTTTTAATTCAAAATTATTTTCTACTTCATTACAGATATTCTTAAGATCCCTCCCAAAGACCAAGCAACACATCAACGGGAACAATTTTCACACAAGACTGTATCAAGTGTCTAGGATGTCTCTTCCCAATTAAGCAGCAGCCTAAAACTATGAAACAGCTAAATATTATACTCTTGTCAATTCCTTGACGTTACATGAGACCCAAAGTCAAGACGCTAACAGTTTCATTCACAACGTTTTTGACCAGTCTACCTACAACAATCGGCTTTTGAATCTCCACTTGTACACGACAACACATTTAAATATTAGTTACGTCAAGAACATGAAAATGAAAATCGTGGGTCAAACAAGCTCCAGTTTTAATATCACCCCTTCTCAAGAAAAAAGAAGATCCGTTTCATTTTATTTTTAGTTTTGAACATTTTAAGTTAACCAGAACTGCCAAGTTAAAACACATTCAATTTAAATTTATATTTTCAATCTTGACCAACCTACAATCAGTTCAAATCTCCACTTATTGTTGACGACACATCCTGTCACCAGACACGATACGTCAAGTACTTAATATGATATAGGGGTCACATAAACCCCGATTTGCAATCCTCTTCACCGAAAAGAAGATCCATTTTAGTTTGGGACATTTTCCATATTAAATAGATTAGGACCAAAAATCTTTACTGTATTGACTTATGTTTGTATATATTGTATATAATGTATATGTTGTATATAGTGTATATACTAGTATGTTTATATTAGTTAAAAAGGTCCCAAACCTTGACCTAAAGGTTGTTTACAGGCTGAAGATGCCCAAAATAATGGGTGAAACATGTACCTGACCAAATGAGTCTACATAAAATCATGTAGATAATAACCACATTAAACGTGGAAAGTATTGAATAGGTGGTTTTTTATTTAATTATCCTTGATATCTATGCCTACTACTGCATGACCGAGCAAGTGGCCGCGCAGTTTGGATCACGTAGCTGTCAGCTTCTATTCAGGACATAGTGGGTCCAAAACCCACTGTTGGCAGGCCTAAAAATGTTTTACCATAGTTGCACGTTTTCACACCAAGCAAATGCTGGTGCTGTAACTTAATCCAAGACCACGGTTGCTTCCTTCCCACTCCCAGCCCTTTCCTGTCCCAGCATCACTCTATCTGTGTCGGTGCAACATAAAGCAAATTGTTAAAATAAAATAAAAGTCACATGAAGGAGCTACACCAAATAAATGGAGAGTTTCTACAGTAGGCCCACTGTAAAGAGGAAACGGTAACGAACATAAATCCGATAAGTGAAGGCCAAGCAGCTTGACGTGTTGACTGTAAGCTGTAGGAAAGCAATTTTTTTGGTTATATTAGATATGTTTGCAAAATTACTAACCGGTTTTTGTAGAAGACAGTTTGAGTTTAGGAAAGATTATTCCAGTGAGGCTCAAATTGTAGGATTCCAGATAGATATAGGAGATATTTTAGTTTCAAATGGACTTTATCAGTGACTAAATTTCTAGGAAACAGAACTCAAGAGATTTAGAGTAGGTGAAGCATCATTTGATCCCATAATGATTAACGCAGTAACGCATGTAACGTAGTATTATTGAACCTTTATGCTCTCTTATGTACATAAATGATATGAGTGAAGAACTGGAATTACGGATAAGGATTTTTGTAATATTATACTCTATAGAGTAATAAGTGTTTTACAGGATTGTGAGCGACTGCAAAGAGACCTTGACAATGTAGTGAGATTGCCAACAGACAATGATACAATGGTTGTAAGTTTCACCAAGAGGAAAAGTTCTTTTCTTTTTAATTCTGGTGTTGATGGAGTAATAATACCTCATGGGGATCACTGTAAGTTCCTAGGTGTTTATATAGGGAAACATCTTCATTTGGTAATCACATTAACTGGGTTGCAAGGAAGTCAGCTAAAGATAGCACGATGGTAAACATAATAGGGAGCTATATAAATTTTAGAGAAAAATAGAAGGTGTGTATGGGTACTTTAAGGTAAAAACAGGTTCCAGGTAGGACATTCCAGGGACCATTAATAAACAAGGGGAGCACACATGTGAGGACTTAGAGATGGCAGAACTATTCAGTCAACAGTATGTAATAATGGTTGAATATAAGGAAAATATCCACATAGAGGAGGCTACAAATACTGGTGAAGTACTGAAATTTACCTATTATAATAAAGTTAATTACAAAAAGATACAAAAGTTGAAAGCTAGAAAAGCAGATGGGATTGATAAGATTTTTGGGAATAAGCTAAAGAGAGGAGCCCAGCAGGGAAGTGCCTTGCACTACTCCTATTCATCATCGTCATGGATTCCATCATAAAAGCCATCAAAGAACATTACAAAGAGCCTAACCCTCTAATATTTGCAGATGATATTCTCATTTGGGGAGAAACTGAAGCAGAATTACAGGAGAAACTAAATCTTTGGAGTGATAAGTTTAAAGTATATGGACTAAACATCAGTAAAACAAAAGCTGTTGAAATGACTATCAACAGGAAAGGCACACATTCAAACCTTTCCTGGAGAGAACTTGGTTACAGTCTGTTTCTAAGTTCAAATACCTTGGAGGTATCATTTCAAAAGATAATGGAAAAAAAAAAAAAAAAAAAAAAACAAGAAATACTTCATAGGACTCAAAAAGCTTCTCAATTTTATTTTCACATGAGAAATCTACTGTTGGAAGGTAAAATACCTCAGAAAGCAAAACTGATAGTGTTTCATTCCTATTTCATTCCAGTTCTCACCTATGGACTCAAAACATGTCCCCTACATAATGCTATTAGTAAAATCCAGTCAACAGAAATTAAATTCTTCAGAACAATGAACCAAAAGATCAGGAAAGACAAGTTTAGAAATGAAGTAAACAGGAAGGAGGCTGTCATTAAAATACCAGTTACCGAGCATTTAGGAAGACACAAGCTACAATGGTCTGGACATGTAATGAGGATGAACAGAAGGAGGAAAGCAAAGAATTACTCTGATAGAGAAGTGAGAGGGAAGAGACCAATAGGGAGGTGAAGGAATCAATGGATAGACACAGTGAAATTGGAGGTCAGCAAGAATATCAAGTGCGAGGACATAGAGGAACATAATCTATATTCTGACAGGACAAAGTGGTGAACGACCACACCCAGGAAACTTGAGCTGGAAATGATGATGATGATGATGATGATGATGATGATAAATGCAAGGAGTTGGAATATAGTGCCATATCTAAAATATTTATTTGATTACCATTCATTTTCATGAAGGAGCTATACCAAATGAATGGAGGGTAGCTACAGTAGCCCCAATGTACAAGAGAACCATAAAGTGGATAATTACAGACTAGTCAGCTTGACATGTGTTGCATGTAAGCTCTGGTAAAGCATTCTTTCTGATTTTATTAGGCACATTAGCAGAATTACTAACTGGTTTGGTAGAAGGCAACTTGTAGGATTTCAGTAAGATACAGATACAGGAGGTCAAATTGACTGTACTACTATAGACCGATCCAGGGCTTTTGATGCTGATGAAAATGAGAGACAATACAAAAACATGGTTGAATGGGTGGCTAAATTTCTAGAAAATAGAACTCAGAGAATTAGAGTAGGTGAAGCATTATCCGATTCTGTAATGATTAAGAGCGGGGTCCCTCAGGGCAGTATTATTGGACCCTTAGGCAGTCACCCAGGTGGTAGATTCCCTATCTGTTGTTTTCCTAGCCTTTTCTTAAATGATTGCACAGAAATTGGAAATTTATTGAACATCTCCCTTGGTAAGTTATTCCAATCTCTAACTCCCCTTCCTATAAATGAATATTTGCCCCAATTTATCCTCTTGAAATGTTATGAAGAAAGAAGTGGAATCACAGATATGAATTTTTGCAGGAGATGTTATACTCTATAGATTAAATAACTCAGAGGATTGTGAGTGACTGCAAAAAAGACATTGACAATTTTGTCAGATGGACAGCAGATAATGGTATGATGGTAAACATAATGAAAAGTCAGGTTGTAAATTTCACCTAGAGGAAAAGTCCTCTCAGTTTTAATTACTGTGTTGATGGGTTGAAAGGACCTCATTGGGTTCACCAATCACTGCAATTACTTAGATGTTAATATAAGGAAATATCTCCATGAGGATATATGTTTACCAGACTATTCAGTTTTTTTAAGGATGTAAAGGAGAGGGCAAATAAGTCTCCGGTAAGACCCCAATTATTATAGTTCAAGTGTATGGGACCCACACCAGGATGACTTGATACGAAAACTGGAAAATATCCAAAGGAAAGCAGCACGATTCGTTCCAAGTGATTTCCGACAAGAGAGCAGTGTTATGAAAATGTTGCAAATGTGAGGTGGGAAGACTTAGGAGTAAGGAGATGAACTGCTTGGCTAAGGGGTATGTTTAAAATTATAACGGTTATAACCGTTATAATGTTGTTTGAGAAGAAACTGAAGCAGAAGTACAGGTGAAACTAAGTCTTTGGAGTGATAAGTTTGAAGTATATAGACTAAACATCAGTAAAATGAAAGCAGAAGGCTTATACCATTAAAATCATTATAATTATAAATTTCAGAGTCAGTACGGCACAATGATGTTTTTAACTTGTAAGGGGTATGTTCCAAGCTGGCAGTGGAGAGATGGTGTGGAATGACATTTGTAGGTGAATAAGGTTAAATGGAGCTTTTAAAAGTAGGAAAGATCATAATATGAAGATAAAGTTGGAATTCAAGTGGATGAATTGGGGCAATTATTCATTTATAGGAAGAGGAATTGGGGACTGGATATTTATCAAGAGAAATTTTCCATACATTTCTAAATTTCTCTCAAATCGTTTTAAGAAAAGAATAGGTAACAATTGATAGGGAATTTGCCACCTAGGTGACAGCCCTAAATGCAGGTCAATGATAATTGATTTATCATAATTTTCTGTTAACCTCAAATGACAATTGTTTTCAAAAGAAATATCTTACTTGAGAGTGTAGCCTTTTGACGACATGTTGTCTTGAGCAGTTGTTTTTCCCAGGGATGTGTATTAATTGATTTTTCTCAACCAGTAATCTAATGGTCATGTGGTGTTCTCCATTTTTTTCTTCCATCCTTCATTTTGATTATCTTCTGCTGGCAATAATTATCAACAATATCCATATATCTTCTTTGAGCAGTGACCTGATAATTTTAACTATTTAATGTTATAAGTAAAACACACACATATTGCGTGACATGTGTATTCCCATTTTCAATGTTATGACCCGATATCCTGTCAGCTAATAATCTTGACCATGATGGTCGGGATTGGATCCGTATTGACTTAGTAACAGTAAATATGTTGGAAGATAGTCCGCCTAGTCAATACTATTCATTATTGAATAGTATTGACTAGGCGGATATTGAATAGTATTGACTAGGCGGACTATCTTCCAACATATTTACTGATCCTGTCAGCTAGGTGTGTGGTAAACAACTTGAGTCTAAATTAGTTCTATAAATTCTTTCAGCTATATTTTTGAAAGATATAACTTTTATAAATGAAACAATCAAGCAACAATCCGAATTGGATAAGGTTCTGAATGAAAGTATGAGATGTGCCAATTGCCAAACATTAATGCAAACCATTGGTGTTCGGCACCTCTACAACAACTCTAACAATTTGGGAATAGGATGAGAGAGAAGTCCAAGAGCAGCCTGATGCTGCGAGAAATGAGAAATGAGAATCATTCTGGAGAAAAGCAAGAGAATTGTGATGACAAAGGGAATGGGAGAAGGAAAAGTAACAAGAAATATTGGGGGCAAATGTAGAGGAGTATTTCATGTACTCAAGTTTGTATGGAGAACTGAACATGATTGTTAATTCAGTATTTATCATACGGCTTTTAGTGCTGGGAGTGTCCGAGGACATGGTCAGGTCGCCTGGTGCTAGTCGTTCCATTTGACGCCCAAGGGTGACCCGCATGTCTGGATGTGGAATGATGATTATAATGAAGTAGGGAGAGGGTGAAACCTTGTGTCAGCATATAGCCTGTTCCTGTCGAATAACACCAAGGGGTCTGCTTGAGGCTTTACGTTCCCATCCAATGGAAAAATCGCTATCAACAGTGCCATATGCCCTAACTCCATAAGAACACTGTGAAGAGACTTGGAATTGAATCCAGGTTTTTGGCATGCAATCTAGTGATTAGAAATTGAATACCACCCCATCTCTTCTACCTTGCTGGCCAACATTCTGATGGTGAAAATCTTTTCCACCAACAGAACTCATATCAGCAAACCACCATGTTAGACTCCATAGATTTGACACCTTAACAATTATGGTTACCAGTGGGCCAAGATGATGGTGATAGTAATGAACTGACCTCTGGTCATAACATCATTGCCTGCAGCAGAGGCCAATGTGCTTAATGTTACTGAAGAAGAAGAGGATTTCTAGCATAGAAGTTGACAACAGACCTAGTCAGAAATTATAAATGAAAAAAAAACTTTTGCATCAGTATAGCTGCGTATAAATAATGATATGAATGCCATACCATTAAAGTAGTGAGCAACAATTTTAGAAATTAGAATTCATCAGTATAGTATAACCAAATGTATTATCACAATATACAGACTTTAGACTATGCACTGAGGTATTGTGACATTATTAGCTTTGAAAATATGAACACTCACAGTTTTTACAAAGTGGCTAACAATGACACTTCATTATGGCAATATGCTGTCACTGAATTCGTTGTTAAAGAGGAAATTACTGCCGCTGGAATTCACTGCAGACTTCAGCATGCATTTGGAGATATGTGTGTGGGCACTAGCATTGTTAAAAGATTGGTGAAATATTTCAAAGATGGAAACACATGCAGTTCGTCTCAAACAACCTCCTCTGAACGCAACATGGAAAGAAGGTAGATATATAATCGAGGAGAGACTTCTTCTTCTTCTTCTTCTTCTTCTTCTTCAGTTTACAGTTCTCTCCTAGGTTGGACTATATCACTGCCAGTCTCTCCATCACTGTTTTCTTGCTTCCAATATTTCTTCTATCTTCCCTCCTTCAGTATTTCTACAAATGTCATCAACAAATCTTTCCCAAACTCCCATTTTTTTTTTCCATTGTTATTGTTAGTGTGAAGATCAGATCAAAATGTTGACATGTCTTTCCTAAAGCCATATTGCTCTTCATCCATTTTCTTTTCTATTTTCACCCTCTATCTTCCTTCCAGTATCCTCTCGAATAACTTGACTGCATGTGAAATAGGGGTGGTTCATCTGTAGTTGTTACATTCCTTCTTATAACCTTTCTTGAATAATGGGATCATTAAACCCTTATCCTAATCTTATGCGACTTCTTATTTCTTCCATATCCCTCTTTACAACCACTGCACACCTTCTGGGCCTGCTGCCTTTAATATTTTCATAGTTACCTAATCTACTCCAGGTGCTTTGCCACATTTCATCTTCCTTACAACTTCTTCTATATTTATCATGGTTATGTCTTTCTCTTGTTGTTCTTCAGCCATTATTTCTCATGCTACAGCTAGTTCTGTGAATATAATATTAAGTAATTTTGAAAAATATTCTTCTGATCTATGAAGTATACCAACCTCTTGAGTCAAAATCTGTCCAGTATTTTCTCTTATTTATTGACAGAAGAGCACAAAGTTCAGAGAAAAACCATCATTCATGACCTTCTTCAGAGAAATCAAAATAGATGATTTAAAAAAATAAAGTTTTATGACAGGTGATGAAAGCTAGTTTGATTAACGATTATTGGGGGGGGGGGGGGGGGGGAGAGAGACAGTGCAGTTTACTGGGAAAGTTATGGTTACTTCTTGGATAGGGAGGGGGCATTCTGCTTGAATTTCTTGAAAATGGTGAAACCATAAATACTTTATATTATGTCCAAACATTTTACAAGCTCCACTGTGCAATGCACAATACAAACACCCAGGAAGGAAGATCATCCTTCAACATGATAATGCACACCCTCACTCTGCACATGTCATCAAGGAGGAAACTGGGAAAATGCAGTGGGAAGTTCTGCCACACCCTACCATACAGTCCCAACATGCCACACTCTGACTTTATAATCTTATAAGTTTTGGGAAGGAACAGGTGAGAGGCCAGCACTATAACCACCAGTGTCTGCAAGCTTCTGGAATGGAGTTCTATCGCAAGGGTTTTTTTTAGCTTGCAGAACAATGGGGGAAAAATGAGTGTGAAGAATTGGAGATTATGTTGAAGTGTGAAGTCATCATCATCATCATCATCATCATCATCATCATCATCATCATCATCATCATCATCATTGTACAGTTCCAGTTTCCCGGGTACTGTTTATGAGCCTCTTCCACTTCTTCCTCTCCATATACAACTTGTCATGGAGAACATCATCCATTGTCCATCCCTTGGTAACTAGATCAACTTTGATCATGTCCATCCATCGAGTTTTAGGTCTTCCTGCAGGTCTTTTCTCCTCCATCTGTCTTTACAAACATATTCTGGCTGTTCTTGTAGGCTCCATCCTCATCACATGCCCATTACCACCGTAGTCTAGATGTGCTGATTAGGTCTAATAGGGATGTCTTCATTCTGGCTTCTTTCCTCCTCCTCATTTCTTAACTTGTCCATCTTGGTCTTCTGGATGGTGGACCTAAGAAATTTCATCTCTGATGCTTGCAGTCTTGATGAATCTCTTTTTGTGAGGGTGCATGCTTCAATACCATAGGTCAATATTGGTATGAAATAGCTGTTAAACATCATCAGTTTGGCCGGTTTTGGAATCATGTCATCCCATAAAAGTGTTCTTACTTGTTGGTAGAATTCTGATCCCTTTTGCACTCTGTTTATAATTTCCTTTCTGACCAAATTATCACTGGAGATTACACTTTCAACGTAAGGAAAACTATCCACACACTCTAGCTGGTGGTCTCCTAGTTTTACACTTGCTGGATGCCCTTCTCTGTTGACTGCCATCATCACTGTCTTGGTCTCGCTGATATTGAGGTTATATTCCTGGAAATGGGTTTTCCATACATTGAATCTGGTCTGTACTTCTGTTTCACCCCAAATCATGATATCATCAACAAAGGCCACTGCATTCAGTCCACGTAACTTTTCCTTGACGTTCTTCATTATATTGTCCAATAACAGTGATGAACAGTAGTGGAGACAGTGCACTTCCTTGTTGAACTCCACTCTTGGTCTCAAACCATGATGACTGACCTTCCCCAATTTTTACACAGCTAGTACAGTCTTTGTACAACATCTGAATTTTCCTTATCAGTCCTTCAGGCACATTTCTCTTCCTCAGGCACTCCCAAATCTTATCTCTTATAACACTATCATAGGCCTTTTCTATATCCAGGAATACAATGACCAGGTTCTTGCCTTTCTAGCAATACTTTTCCATCAGCATGCGAGTGCTAAAAATTAGATCTATTGTTGATCTGTTACTTCTGAATCCACATTGCTCCTCCTCTAACTGTGGTTCAATGATGGTTCTCAATCTCCTTTCTATGATCTTCTCTAGATTTTTTTTTTTTTGCTAGGGGCTTTACGTCGCACCGACACAGATAGGTCTTATGGCGATGATGGGATAGGAAAGGCCTAGGAATTGGAAGGAAGCGGCCGTGGCCTTAATTAAGGTACAGCCCCAGCATTTGCCTGGTGTGAAAATGGGAAACCACGGAAAACCATTTTCAGGGCTGCCGATAGTGGGATTCGAACCTATTATCTCCCGGATGCAAGCTCACAGCCGCGCGCCTCTACGCGCACAGTCTAGAATTTTTAGCCCATGAGACAGCAGTGTTATTTCTCTATAGTTGGTGGATTTCTGTCTGCTGCCTTTCTTAAACAAGGGAATTATAACTCCCTTGCTACAATCTGCAGGTATTTTGTTGTCTGTCCATATGGCATTTAGTACTCTGTGCAACCAATGTATACCCCGGATGCCTGCTGCCTTTATCACGTCCGCATTCACTTGATCTGCACCTGAAGATTTTCCTTTAGGCAAAGATTTTAAGGCCGTCTCAGTTTCTGTCCAGGTGATGGGAGGTTCCTCATTTTAGGCTTAGATATCTAGTTCTGTATTTTGTTCTTGAACGGGTCTATTCAGTAGGTGGTCAAAATGTTTCTTCAGGTCTTCCATCATGTGTGAAGTGTGAAGTAAAGTCTTTAAATTAAGATGGTATATGTGGATTTTCAGAAATAACAATTTCTACTTCATGAAAAATTGTTTCTTATTAAACTTATTAAACATTTGTATTTAGCATAGTTACTCTCATGTAGTTTATTTAACTTTCTGTTAGACTACAAGAAAATATGTATATCATGTATAGCATCCGTGTGTATGATGTAATATGCATAATGTACTCTTTCTGCCTCCTTGGCTGAATGGTCAGTGTAGTGGCCTATTGTTCAAAGGGGCCCAGGTTTGATTTCTGGCCAGGTCAGGAATTTCAACCTGAAGTGGTCAATTCCTTTGCTTTGAGAACTGGGCATTTGTACTGTTTCCTACATTTCTGCAACTCACACACCACACATAACACTATCCTCCATCACAATAACATGCAGTTTCCTATGCAGGATAGATGCTGCCCACTCTTGTTGAAGGTTCTGTTTTACAAGGGTTGCACCAGGCTAGAGACAGCCACACAAATTTGTTATATAATATAGTCTGTCATTATCTTTAAACATCTACCCCTACCAAACCTTTGCTTTTATTTACCAGGAGGTGAAAAGCTAGATCCAATAATTTAAAATAATAATAATAATAATAATAATAATAATAATAATAATAATAATAATAATAATAATAATAATAATAATAATAATAATAATAATAATAATAATAATAATAATCAGGTCAGGCCAGGTACATCCTGCTACTGTATGTAACAGTAGACAGTACTACCTGCAACGGTCTTGCCGAGGGTTGGGTGGCTGTTACCAAACCTGACAAACTAACGGAGAACCAATGGCTATGAGCAGAGAAATTCACCCTTACGGGGCTTGTTGAAGCCATTGTGTAGGAAATGACATAAATTCAACTGTAAGGTGCTGCCTTGCAGATGTGGCAGGGGACTGCTAAAGGCTAAGGGAGATAGCCCTGACAGGAAATCTTCTCTAACGTTAGGCCTAGCAAGTCAGTTGGAGAGTAACTGCAATCGCTTTCAACACTTATACGAGCCTCGGATACAAACAAAGAACTCAGAGTAGACACCTGCACCCGCAGACCCATGCCAGGTATGATGGCTTACAGCCTGATGATAGGCCAAGCCTTGCGATTGTGCAACAACCCCAGAGAAGACAACACACTATAATCTATCAGTATTGATTAGGCAGAAAACTCTCATTCTTTATACTTGTGTGAAGACAACACACTCGAATAGGAACAATCAATGTACTGAGTTTGACTGAAATGAGAAGAGTTAGTGGATATCATGGAAAGAAGGAAACTATCAATTCTAGGACTGAGTGAAACTAAATGGAAAGGTAAAGGGAAGAAAGAGTTGAGGAAAAACTATACCCACTACTGGAATGGTAACAACAGAGAGATGAGAAATGGAGTAGGATTGATACTGTCTAAAAAGTTAGATGGTATTACAGAGATCCAGTACATCAATGAGAGGATAATAAAGGCAACAGTTCACCTTAGGAAAGAGAAGCCGACACTGGTGCAAGTGTATGCTCCTCAGACGGGTTGCAATCAAGATGAAAAGAACAAATTTCTCAATGACCTAAAAGAGATCATCAGTGAAGAGAGGGCAATCATCATTGGGGACCTCAACACAGCTCGGGACAGACAGGAATGGCTATGAGAAGGTGATGGGACTGCATGGCTATGGCAGAAGAAATTCGGAAGGCGAACATCTCCTAGACTTCTGCATAAGAAACTGTTTGGTAGTAAAAAACAGTTGGTTCAACAAAAGAGACAGACACAAGTTTACCCATTACAGCTGGGATGGAAAGAGCAAGATGGTCATTAACTATGTCATTACATATAAAGAAAGAAGTAGACTTGTGACTGATTTCAAGGTGATTCCAAGTGAGAACCTCAATAGTGACCACCGGTTATTAGTAGCAGATCTAAAAGACATTAATGTACCAAAGATAACAACCAGGAAATAACCTAAGATTAAGGTGTGGGAACTATAACAGATTGGAAAAAGGACTGACTATCAGGACCGTATAAGAGGACAACTGCCTACAGAAGAAGTGGAGATTGGTGAGGTAGAGTGGACAAGATTTAAAAACACCTTGATGAAAGAAGCAATAGAGGTTTGCGGGAAGACAAGTGCGAGAGTAAGGGAAAAAGAGACACCCTGGTGGAATGAAAGAGTAAGATCCTCAATAAAGGAAAGGAACATGGCACAAATAGGACGAGATGGAGAGAAATCCAAGCCAGAATTTGTAAGGTACGCGGGGAAGATCAGAGACCTCGAGCAAGTCTACCGGGACAAGAAATTGAGAGTTAAAAGAGTAGTAGAAGAGGAGAAGATAAAGTTCTGGAAGAAATTTACTAAAAAACTGAAGAAAGACAGCAGAGGCAATATGAAACTATTGTTCAGAGTGATCAAAAACAAAAGGAATTCAGTTGAAACCATCAAAGCAATTGAGGATCCTAATGGAAACCTGGCCAGGAAAGAAGAGAACATCAGAGAGTTTCTGAGGTTTGATCACCTATTTAACAGGACAGAAGCAGATCAGAGCACAAAATAACCAGCTGTTGGAACCTGCAAGAGGTACCTCCCATTACATGGGCAGAAACATACGCAGCTCTTAAGAAGATGCTGCAAGGGAAATCCCCAGGAATCGATGAAGTCAGCATGGACATGATTAAAGCAGCAGGAGTCCAGAGTTTACATTGGCTACACAGAGTGCTCAATGCAGTTTGGAAAAATGGCAAGATACCTACTGATTGAACAAGGGTGTCATTATGCCCCTGTTTAAGAAAGGAAATTACTGAAAATGCTCCAACTACCGGGGAATAACACTCCTTTCTCATGGGCTCAAGAGGAACAGTATGGCTTCAGGCCTAACAGGTCCATAACAGACTTAATCTTCAGTGTCTGTATGTTAATGGAAAAATATTGGGAAAAAGGCAAAGATTTGTTTATGGTTTTCCTTGTCATTGAGAAGGCATATGACAGCATTGAAAGAGGGAAGATATGGGAATGTCTGAGAAAAAGGAATGTGCCAGAGGGACTGGTAAGGAAAATTCAGATGCTGTATGAGAACTGTACCAGCTGTGTGCGATTGGGTGACAGACATTCATCCTGGTTCAAGACTGAAAGTGGAGTCCAGCAAGGCAGTGCACTATCCCCATTATTGTTTATCACCATCATGGATGACATAATGAAGAACATCAAGAAAACCTCTGGTGAGCTAAATGCAATGGCCTTTGTTGATGATGTTATGATCTGGGGAGAAAATGAGGAACAAGTACAGTCGAGACTCAATGAATGGAAGGTTAAGTTCCAGGAGTTCAATCTCAAGATAAGTAAACCTGAAACAGTAGTGATGGCAATAAACAGAGAGGGATGACCAGCGAACATCATGCTATGAAACCATCCACTAGAAAGTGTGGTAAGCTTTATATACCTCGGCAATGTAATATCACGAGATACACTAGCCACAAAGGAGGTGGCAAATAGAGTGCAGAAGAGCTCTTACTTTTACCAGCAAGTATGAACACTCCAAAGTACCAACAAAGTCAAAGCTGGTGATGTTCAATCAGTACTTCATACCAATCTTTACCTATGGTATTGAAACCTGCACCCTGACTAAGAAAGACTCATCAAGGTTGCAGGCATCTGAGATGAAGTTCCTTAGGTCCACAATTCAAAAAACCAAACTGGACAAGTTGAGGAATGATATGGTTAGGAAGGAAGCTGGGATTGTTACATCATTGTTAGATCAGATCAGCATGTCCAGACTGAGGTGGTTTGGCCATGTAATGAGGATGGAGCCAACAAGGACAGCATATGTTAACTTGGAGCGACATGTGGCAGGGAAACGGATGGTGGGAAGACCAAGAACCCACTGAATGGACATGCTAAAGATGGACATCGCAGATCAGGGAAGGACACTGGAGGACGTCATTAACAACAGAACGTATCTCAATAAGACAGAATGGAAGAGGCTCGCCAACAGTACCCGGGAAAGTGGAACTGTAAAATGATGATGATGATGAATAATAATAATAATAATAATAATAATAATAATGGTTTTACGTTCCACTAAATAATTTTTTTGTTCCCTTAGGAGAAGCTGAGATGCCAGAATTTTGTCCTGCAGGAGTTCTTTTATGTGCCAGTAAATCTACAGACACAAAGCTGACGTATTTGAGCCCCCTTCAAATACCACTGGACTGAGCCAGGACTGAACCTGCCATGTAAGCCTCAGAAGGCTAGAAATCTGCCATCTGGGCATATTGAAGTATTCATAGGTTTCTAGTTGAATGATGCTTTTTTTTTCACTAGCTAATAATGAAAGAGGTTAACATAACTAAATATGCCCCTGGAAAAATTCCCTATCCATGTTGGAAACATTTAGATCAAGATATCCTAATCTATACCATCTAACAAATCTGACTGCTGTATCTTATGCAAGATTCTGTACAAATTAGAACTTTCTGTAGGTAAAATATGTATGACAAATAAAAATTGCGAGATGTTAAGGTTTTTCTTTTTTGATAGAAGTTGCACTAACTTGGTCGGATATTTGGTGACAATGGAATAGGAAAGGATAGGGACTGGGAAGGAAGTAGCTGTGGCCTTGATTAAGGTGTGAAAACTTGAAGCCACAAAAAACCATCTCCAGGGCCGCAAATGGTGGTATTCAAATTACTATCTTCTGAAGATACACTCATTGCTTTATGGTTCATATTATGTAGTCAACTTCCTTGGTGAGATAAAGCTTTTGGTAACAAACCTGATTTGAGGCTGAATATGAAAATATGGAGATAATGATTACAGTGAGCCATAATCACAAAGACATAAATAAATTCAAACAATAAGCATTAAACACCAAACAATGAAAATATATTCACCTCACCTCACCTCACCTCACCTCACCTCACCTCACCTGCATTTAGGGCTGTCACCCAGGTGGCAAATTCTCTATCAATTGCTTTTACTTAGTCTTTTCTTAAATGATTTCATTAAAGTTGGAAATTTAAGATATTTTTAACTGCCTTTACCTATTTCCTGCAAGGACAGTACGGTTCATCAAGTGCCTGTACTGAAGAGAACACAAATGCTCTCTGTAATGCAGTCTGGAAAGACATGGAATACAACTAATTTTATTTTTTTCTCATTTAGCAGTTGATAGGATAGCAGCTATCACCTACTTTACAATTCAGTACTATGCTGAAAATATTACTATTTTATGGTTTGATGTGGATGTCTTTCATAAGTATGAAAGTGTACCTCAGCATTACAGATTAGTCGTTAAGTTACAAATCAGATATTTTAGAAGAGATTTGAATTGTTCTTGGAGGTGTGCTTACTAAGTGACATCATCACTGGCTTCTCACCAAAGTGACTGCAGTTTGAATCCTAATTAATGCAAATAGAATTTTTTAAATGGAAAATCTCATCCTTAATTTGGATTCCATATTAAACTAGAAATCCCATGGGTATGAACACAAAATTAAAAGCCACAAAAAATACGAACTTGCTTTCCTTGTGACTGTGATCTTTTTTGAAAAAACTGTGCTAAATAACAATTCAAAGATGTGTTTTGTATGAAGTATATAATTACATTCTCTGATTGTGTACTTTAAATCATGCAGCATAAATATTGGTTAAGTTCACATTTAAAAGACACTCTTACAGCAACATTTTCTAATATCTATAATGTCCAGAATTCTTTGTAGATATGAAATAATTCCTTCACTTGTTCCCTTCTTTCCTTTAACACTATCTTCCCACCCTATGTATGGAGTTGCAGGAGCACCCAGGCTTGATTTAGGACTTGATCATCTTTTTAAGTTTAGATACCATTCCTACCCTGAAATAATTTATTTGATGACGTCCATTTCTTTATTTTCAAGAATACTGCTGATAAATCAGTACCCAGTTCACCTCCTATGAACAATGAAACTGACCAATAATTTTATAACATAAAATGTCCCTTTCCACATGTAAGCTAAACTAAAATAAACTAAACTTACTGACCTTGAGTCAATATTAAACAGTGAATGCCCTCTTCTACATTTTATTATCTGGCAGATATCTGGCAGTCACTGTATACAGAGAAAGCCTTGCCTCTATAACAAAATGCAGGGAGATGATTGGGTCAATGATAGTAAGCCACGAAGTATGGTCCAATACACTACTACTGTTTGTTAATTACAGTTCATTAAAATTAGAGGAGAACGTGCATGGTGTTGTGTTACATCTAGCATGCCAATGGAAGTCACTTTGAGCAAGTACTGTGATGTTGTTTCTAGTCCAGACCAGCACAGCACAGCACAGCACAGCACAGCACAGATCATGTTACATGTGGTGCAATCATCAAACAGTCTGCCCGTGTATTGCAATACAAGAAAAGTCTCATACACACTCGCTATTCACGCTTAAGTTTAAATTGCTTATGTTATGAGTCTTACTAAGGACTAACAGTTACTCTAGCATCATCAGAAGCAGGCCTGGATAAGCAATAGCTGTCTTAGTAGAATATAGTTGTAGTACATAAATGGTAGTGAAAGGGACTATACATCTTAGCCTTGTTATACTGCATACCACCTCCATGCTTTTTGCCATAGAAGAAAGACTTATCCTGTATATAAATTGCCATAAATTGGTTCCTGGGACCAGTCACTTTCTTTTTGGCAGTTCCCTGATCGCCCTCATACAGCTGAATGAATCCTATTTCAGATTATTGTATCAAGAAGAAAGACGCTCAAAATTCAAAACTCAAATCTTTCAGCCAGAATACAGACAGATTAGCAACTAAACAGTGGTGGTCACCCTTTATCTAAAGGACAGAATTAATAAATTATTCAAAGAATGCATGATATTTAGATTAAATCTTTTAGCTGTGTTCTATAAAGAGATTCATTTACCTGCAGTGAGAAATCATTCTGAATTGGAGTAAATATTAATGCTGACTATATATAAGGAATACTACAAACAGATGTGATCATATGATACAGTAATCCATTGACTTGGCTTAACTCTTCAGTGTTAGCACTTTCTATGATCATATTTTGTCCAAACACTGATTATTTATTGAGGAAGGATATTGATCTTTTGGTGCCAAGATTTAATTCCAATCTAAAAATCAGTCAAAAATATATATCAATAATTTTAAATAGAATTTATAACACCAAATAATACAGTTCATATGTCAAAGCAGTTTGAAGTTTTAATTGTCCAAGGAACTTTATTGTTCTGAGAACTGAAGTTTGAATCAAGGCATTGATTGTTCGGAGTGTGGTGTTTCTTAATATTTTTTCATGCTCACTACAATTAATTCCAAAACAGGGAATACTATCTAAATCCTAAAACCAATTGATTATACAGTTTCATTCACTATAACTTGGAGTCAATTGAGGTTTGTGGTCTTTTATTGGGAGCTCGAGGTGCTATACCAGGGATTTTTTGAAAATTTTATGACGAGATTTGGCTTACCATCTTGTCTTAGAGGTGAAATTGTAGTGATGGTGCTGAAGAAATCCTGCCAAATTTTAAATCACCATCTCAATCCCATTATTTAATTACAATTTGCTATACAGATTATATAAAATTTCTGTTAGGTAGACTGAGTCCTATGGGGCTATCTTCATTGGAAGAAAGTTTTGAAAAATAATAACTTAGATTTTATTAGACAAGTTTCACACACGTACGTATACAAATATGACGATAAAGATGTCCCTGGCCTCTTAATAATAGAAGAAAAGAAGTAATAACAAATAAAACTTTTATGCCTCATGTTACTTCATTGCCACCTTCTGTTAGCTTTCATTAGGTAATATCTTCTTTATAATTCTCCAGATATTTGTGAATTGTTTAAATTATTGTCTTTTAATAATTCATTAAGACATCTTCAGAAATGCTTGATTGTGCTCCATTTTAACAAACAGAAGAATACAAGAGGACACATACATACACACACTCATACACACATACAATTACATAAACTTATTGATACAAACATATCATTTTCTGGACTCATACACACAGAAACACAGAGAGGAAATGAACGTGACATACTACATGACAGACACAAGTAACTGATTCAATAAAATAAAATAATATACATTTCTTTAAAGAAGAGGAAAAAGATAATAATTTAGACAAATACACATAACTATGTAAATGATAGCATAAAAATATTCATATAGCGTAAAGATGTCAGTACAATGTGAATATTGTATATCGCTGACAAACATTTCCTGAAATGTCCAAGTGAATACAGTATGAACTCTGAGCATATCAGTGCTCTGAGTGTACTCTTGTGTCTACCATATATATCACTCACTAACTTATATTCCTACTTTATTTAAATAGATTAGAAAATATATATATTCAACAGTGGATGAAAAAAAAAAATTCAGTAAAGCCTTTCCAAGTAAATCATCTATTCTGCTCAAACATTAGATTCAATAGCAAAATGCTTAAACAGTTCTGATAATCTACAACTCAAAAAAGAAAAAAGAAAATTAAAATCAGATTAAAACTTTTATATAGAAAGAACCAAATAATTTGAAGCAATATAAATGGGCGTGTTCAGTTTCCCAAGACAAATAAAAAATATAGTGAACCCAGAAAATATTAGTTTTAGCAAACTTTTAGGAAATATACAATATATTAACATGCCTGCATTTAAGACGTGTATATTAGGTAATAAAATTGAGGCTAAGTCACATTAACATACTAGCTGAAACCTCAGCCTGATTCATTCACTCTGCTCAAACTTAGATTCAGTCATAAAATATATAAAGAGTTAAGAGAATCTATTACTCCTACAGTACTTTCTGTAATAATCCTTCCAATAACATCTGAAAAATATTAGATTCCTTTGTATTGGAAAATAAAAAATAATTAACACATTGTCATTTATTAAATTGTGTCCTAAAAGTAAATTATTTTTAAGATAATCACAAAAAAGTCTTTTGTATACCTACAACTCTGGAATGGTGAAATAAAACAAACCTGTTCTTTTTCAATAATTCTCTTAAAAATACAGTTATGTACTATGAGGCCTACATATCCAGTGAATGATGTCATTATAAAAACAAAGATAAATTAAAATAAAACCTATGGCTGAACTATAGTTCTATCTCCTTTTAGACTTCATAATGAAGTTGCTTATCAAAATTTTTCTTTGAAAACAAATGTGAATATTATTCTATTAGTGATGTATATTCTCCTTTTTGGTGGATATGTATGGGTATGAACACAGTGGCTCTACATTTGTAATTTATTCATGTAAGGTTTGTATTGCTCTTACTCATTTTTTAAAACCATTATAAAGAAAGTATACTATAAATGATGATTTCTCTAAGCAATAATTGATTGTAAATATAGAAATATTTGCAAGGGAAATTACGATAAAAATCATTCCTCTAGAACATATCAGAACTTCCTGGGGTGGTAAGATAAATGAAATTAATCAATCTATGGAGTAGCATCTAATCCAAAAAGTGTGTAATGCAAGTGAAAAATAATGCTGATCTATTTACCAAATTGCTCTTAAGATACATATTTTACTTTGGAATAAAAAAGATTTCTGACAAAACTTTCATGTTCCATGGAGATTACTGGTTGGTGCAGTGAAACCTGTCCATAACAGAATAGCATGATACCACATTTTATTTCCATTGTGCACAGATTTTTGTTAAGTAGAGGTAAAGGTAGTTTGAGACACCATTTACATAGCGTACCTATGAAATGCATTATGTTCTGGAGATTCAAAGATTATTGTGAGATGATCTTCGTTTTTAAAATTTAATGGACTTTTGTTTTCCTAACTCAAATTTATTGTTTTAGGTTGATAATCTTTTTTTTCACCCACTTCTACAATTTTTACCTTTGTGTTCAAGTTGATGAAGACTAGTTTTTTGCAGTCATCATTAACTGCGAATGTATGATTGTACAAACTAAACTTTCAGACAACAAAAATGGCATTCAGTGTGTCTTATTTTCCCTCTCAGTAATACAGACAAAAAAGGTTGGTAGATATAGGATGGATCTCTGCCCATAAGTGGCCATGGCTGGTCCATGGTCCAACAGCTCTGCACTCTGACCGGCCAACCAAGCAGAGGAAGGGTGACCATACCTCTACAGTGGTTTTACACCTCTGCATTCGGAAAACGGGACAGGGCTGGACCTCACGGCTGGCCCCAACCGTCGGCTGTCCTGAGAATGGTCTTCTGTGGTTTTCCACTCTCCTGCACTAAAGGCAAATGCCGGGACAGTTCCTAGTATAGGCCCCGGCTCCCAACCCCCTCACCTTCTCCGAGCATCTCCTTCCTTGTAATGCATCTCCCGGCCTGAGAGATGGCGTCACTGTCTAAGAGGCACCCCCCCCTTTCAGGGGAGGAATGAAAACATTTTAGTAGTAGTAGTAGTAGTGCAGACAAAAGAGATTATCTTAGAGATCTTTTATAGGACAGTTATACAGTACTTGCTCCCAGGTACAAGGCAGAAATTCCTTGATCAGACCAAGACAAGAGTTTTAAAGCTTAAAAAAAAAAAAAAAAGATAATTGTGCTGTCAAGAGTTTCTTGAGGAAAACAGTGTAATACACTTAAGTAGGCCTACACTGTTCAAATTGTACTGTATTCTCTGTTCTTCCCCTGTGGTGGTGGTGGTGGTGGAATACATCTACGGTATCCCCTGCCTGTTGTAAGATGCAATCAAAGGTGGGTACCAGGGCCTCTCAACTTGGGAGAATTAAGTTAGCAACCATAGTTTCCCTAGTTGAACCTAGCATTGCTTCCACATGCTTGTGTCAGGCTCCTCACTTTCATCCTTCTTGTCCAACCTCCCCTGGTAAACTCTTGTTCTCTTCTGACCCCTATGCTATTAGGTTTGTGAGGCCTAGGTGGTCTTTCATTTTCACGTCCTTCATGGCCCTTCCATTTCTTTTGCTGAAAACCTTCATTCTTCAGAGTGTCGGACCTCTTTCATTTTCCTTTTGATTTGTGTTGCCCAGTTTTACTTCATCTTAAAACAATAATCACCACCACCACTTCTATCAAGAGTTTCTTGCATGTCAGAATACTATTAAAATTGTATTGTGCAGGGAGTATAGTTTAAGACTTCATACTTCTGCTCACAGGCTGTGGAAATCCCTAAGCAAGTGCCATATGGCTTGTGTCAAGTCTGGTATGATAAGAAGTGTTGACAGCTGAGGCAGCAGATGCTTATCTCTGTCACTCAGTTTGTTAGTAATGATTGGACTTTTAAGATGTGTTGCAAGGTTATTATCACAATGTTTAAGTACACCACAGTGCAGAGAATATTTTTGATCGAGTGTTATTTGCACAGAAAGAAGAAACCAGTTAAAAGGTACCTTCAAAAATTCCATAGACAGCTTCCCAGTTCTACAGTACCATAAAAATGTTATGTACATCAATTCATTCACACGTGGCATAGTACTGGTTCCATAAATAACAAGAAAAAACAGCGAAGACTGCAAGTCAGACCACGTAAGTCGCTTCGGAGAGAAGCTCAGGAAACTGGTATTTCACATTCATCAGCACATAATGCAACAAATCTATTACAATTACAATCTTACCGGACTCATTCAGTCCATTATACTGTATACAGCCGACAGATTTCATTGCAAGGAAAAGATTTTGCAATGGACTAATGAATAGTGTCCAGCCCTGCGGTCTAGAGGTAGCATGCCTGCCTCAAACCAGGAGGGCCTGAGCTCAGTTCCCGGCAAGGTCAGGGATTTTTACTTGGCCCTGAAGGTTGGTTCGAGGTCCACTCATACGTGATTACAACTGATGATGATGCTTGTTGATTTAAGGGGCCTAACATCGAAGGTCATCGGCCCGTAATTACAACTGAGGAGCTATCTGATGGTAAGGTGGCGAACCTGGTCTAGAAAATCAAGAATAATGTCTGAGAGGATTTGTCGCACTGGCCATGCATCACCTCGTAATCTGCAAGCCTTCGGGGGTTGCTTGGTAGGCCAAGGCCCGTTATAGCTATAGTGCCATGCGGTTTTAGTATAATGAATAGTGTCCAAGATGATATAGTGAATTTGAACTTTCTTTTGTCAAGTGACGAAGCATGGTTTCGTTTGAGTGGATATCTCATTTCACAGAACAATAGGATCTGGGATACAGAGAACCTGCACATTTTACAGCCGACACCTCTGCATGATGTGAAAGTGGATCTATGGTGCGCTACTATTGCCTGACGAATTATCAGTCTGATATTTTTTCAGCACACGATCACTTTGGACCATTATATTCACAACATTCTCAAACCATTTTTTGCTGAATTGACTGAAGAAGAAAAGAAAGTATGGCTATTTCCAGCAGGATGGTGCAACGGCCCACATGGCAACATGAATCTGTATGGTGGTTACAGGAAGTGTTTGATGACGATCAGATCATCAGTAAATGCCTTTGTCCCCTAGTTTGATTTAAGCACATAGGACTTTTATCTATGGGGAAATCTCAAAGGAAAAGTTTACAGAAATAATTCTCGAACTGCAGAAAAATTAAAAATCAAAGTTAGGAACACTGTGCATTCCATCAAGTGTCCATGAATTGCAAAGTGTGCTTTGAAATCTCATTACAAGATGTGAAGCTTGCATCGCAGCTCAAGATCACTTTTTACATTTTCTGTAAAACTGGTGAGTTTAGTTTCATTTATTAGTTTATTTATTTATTTGTCCTGAGCATGTATATAGCTGGTGAGTTCAGTTTTGTTTAGTTTCTATAGTCGCAATCATGCCGCTTCTTTGAAATGACTACATCTGCTCACTATTATGGGCTCGCTGTCACCGCTTCTGTGAGCTCCTATGCCTTGGTACTCCGCTATGAAGCCTTAAAATATACTCCCCGTATTTCCGATAAGAAGTTCTTATATTCCAATATATTGTTAAAATTGTAGTATATTTTCCATTATACCCAGTAAAGAAGCATTTCTGTTACTGTGAAAGACAGGTTCTTCTAAGTACAGGTCATTTTATTTGTATTTCAGCATAAAAAACATGGTACCATGGAATTTTTCTGTTAAGGTTGGACTGTAGGCAAGTTTCACTCTATAACAACCAAAATGCTGTAAAGGATCTTTAGAGTCGTTAGGGTACTTAAATTTTGCCCTCTAGGATTTCTTTTATTCTTGTAAATACACAAATTCCTATCTTCTGAGATGTGCGATGAAATTAGTTTTGGATTTTAGAGAGGCTCAGGCTAACAAATATAAATGCTGTACTTTTAACTCCATTATATCCACAGGCAACAGTTAGAGTACAACTGATCTAAAAGTTGTTTGGAATATTTGGGTCAAGTATAGTAGCTCAAATCATTTACGCATTAAGAGATATCACAAATTCCGTTAATGCCAGCTGACATCATTCATGCATATTAGGCAAATGGGGCTGACTAAACAGAATACACCTAGACTATAAATGGAGATACAGCAGTAATTATTAATAAAAAGGGATGGGCATGAACATCACCACTGACTGAAATCTTTCAACTCTGTAGAAACTGAAGTCTAATTTTCCTCTAGAAAACTGAAACAATTTTACTTAATTTTGTCTTAAGATACTATCTTGTGATACTGGAAAGTAAATAATATATATATATTTTTTTTTTCAAGTTGCTTTATGTCGCACCGACACAGATAGGTCTTATGGCGACAATGGGACAGGAAGGGGCTAGGAGTGGGAAGGAAGCGGCCGTGGCCTTAATTAAGGTACAAACTCAGCATTTGCCTGTTGTGAAAATGGGAAACCATGGAAAACCATCTTCAGGCCTGCCGACAGTAGGGTTCGAACCCACTATCTCCCAAATACTGGACACTGGCTGCACTTAAGCGACTGCAGCTATCGAGCTCTGTATTATTATTATTATTATTATTATTATTATTATTATTATTATTATTATTATTATTATTATTATTATTATTATTATAATGCTTTGTATATTACTCTCTCTCAGTAATGTTTCTCTCATTCAAAATAATGAAAGTGAAGAATTTACTTTGTACCTGTATTATATAGATATATTTTAAAATGTTGTTATATCAAAGATTTCAAAGTAATAGTCTGCTAAACTCAATATTTTCTGGTAAGTTGCATGTAAAATAAAATAATATGGAACAAAATTAACTTAAAATAAGTATAGTAATGTACTATTCAATTTACATACTGAAATATTACTAAACAAAATAAACAATATTAATTTAATAAACTACTAAATCTAAAAAAAATATTTAAATTTTTTATATTAATGATAAAATTATAACGGTAAATTATTTTGATGATGGTTCTTGCATATAGTCAAAAGCCATGTAACCTACAGATGAATATCCAAAGTAAATTTAAAGGAAAAAAAAATCAACTGGTCAGGGGCAGTGATAGAAACAGATAAATGGCAAATTAATTTTATTCTTCTGATGTCATTTCTCAAGTGTTTCAGTGATTTGCTTCTGATGTACAAGATCTCTGGAACTTAGCTAAGGAGTAATGTTAAAAACAAATTACGGTACCGAACTTCCTATTTCGCTCAATTTTTATTTTGTTGACAAAAATACTTTGATTGCAGTCTCTGAAAGACTGAGTATCAATTTACTGGAAATAACCTTTTCCTTCAACATTGTACTTTGGTAGGTCTAATGTGTACGATAATCAGTTTCTGTGACTAAGATATAATAGTTATGAATTATTTATTCATAAATGTTTGTTTCTTGTCAATTTCTTGCACTAATCAGTTGTTCACAACATATTCTACCCTTTATTAATCTGTTATTTTGCCATTTTGGTACATAACTGTCCATGAATTGAATGTACACACTACAATATTATGGCAAACCAAATTCTTCTTATAATCTGAAGTTAAGAGTAGATAAATTACATCAATGGTTATCAATATCTTGATCTAGTTTCATAGAAATATTCTTTTAAAAAGAGATACTATTTAGCAACACACAATAAAAAGGAGTAGAGGATGATTCATATGCAACATGACAGGCCTTTATTATGTAAAAATTCATGAGATACCGTATTTGAGGAAAAATAATTGTCATAGCTTATTATTCTTATTGTTTAACAATGATGGGCAAGTATAATATAATGAGATTGGATTCTTGTATGTAACTGTGTTTTATCAGGTACCTATGATGAATCTTAACGAGTCCATCAAGATTAAGTTAAATTTATTATCAGTAATGGGAACTATCTTAGAGAAGTAATAATGCAAGTAATACCGGTACTGAGGATTATTTTATAGTGAGAGTAACTGGAGATACTTAATGACCTGAATTCAGTGTTCTGAACCAGGGAGAAAGAATATTTTAACAAATGTAGAGTATATTTTGATACTGGAAAGTGTTTTTACATATTTCATCAACAAATATATTGAAGAAAGGAGAAAACTTGTTTTGTGTTCAAGTTTCTATAACTTAATACCTGTTATATAGAAGTTTTTCTTCCTGATCTTTTGAACTTTTACCATTCTTATAAGTTATGCAAGGACAAAGTTAATTAGAGACTTAGATAAACTAACTTCACTATAGATTTAATTAAAATGGACATATAAACTTTCTTCATTAACTAGACTTGCACAACTGGGCTCTCCTAGTACAACAGCTATGGGCAGCAGTGGGCCATGCTAGCCGTGTGGATAACATAGCAAATATTATCATGAAAATGATTCTTTCTGTGCATGCTGTGAAAATGTTTCCAGGACGTACATATGTTTGCAACATGAGCTGTGATAAAAAAAGAAAACTGAGAAGTTATGTTCGTAAATTAGAATACCGGATCGTAAAGTCATAACCATATATTAAGGTGGAATCAGTGAAAAATTTGCATGGATAACGTACGCAATGAATATTTCAACATTACATTGTACATTATGAAATACAATGAATGTACAAGTTTGGTGGATCTGTTAAAGCCTTAAAGAATAAAAAATCACACAGCAACACGCAGTTTAAATACTGAAGTTTTTGTCTCATTTATTCAGGTTTCAAGATGTCAGCATCTTGTTGTTGTATGAGGTTTTGAAACTTTGGAGTGAGGTTCTGTGCACTGGTGAAGGTGATTCCTGCCCGTGGTGCCCCTGCATAGGTACCTGGATTAAAACTCCAGTACTGAACTGAACGTCAGCATTCCAGAAGTATCTACCAGTCAATATGACCCAATCGCTATATTTAGAACGGTCTTTATCAAGACCAACGCTAACTATTATATCGGCAAAAATTGAAGGTTTATCTCCATCTAAAAAGAAATGTTATATCAGCTTTGTCAAACGTACAAATATGATATATTATGCCTTCAGGAAACTCACAGGGATGAGCAACTACGGCAACCAAAAATAGCGGGAATGAGACTTGTGGCCGAGATTCCCCACAGACAGTATGGCAGCGCTGTTTTTGCCAAACCAAATTTACAAATTTTGTCTGTTGCGGCCACCACTGAAAATCAAATCGAGATAATAACTGTGGAACTCAGTAACTGCACCATTTCGTGTGTCTACAAACCACCAAATGTAGATTTCTCCTTCAAAATTCCAGACTACTACTACAAGCAAAAGACAAACTTTGTGGGTGGCGACTTCAACAGCCATAACAGTGCATGGGGATATACATATGATGATAATAATGGAGAAGCTGTGTTAGAGTGGGCTGATGATTTCCAATTACAACTTATTCAAGACCCCAAACTACCTCCATCCTTCAACAGCAGTAGATGACGACGAGGCTTCAACATAGACCTGATATTTGAGTGATATCATGGCACAGCAATGTGTAAAATCAATGTGCAATCCCATTCCAAATACCCAGCATCGGCCCATATTGTGTAAACTTTTCTCAGCAATTCAAACCGATAAAGGTTCCGCTTCAAAGAAGATATAATTACAAAAAAAAGGAGAGTGGCAGTAGTTCAGCTCAACTCTTAATAAAATAATATCAGATATCCACCCAACGCCAGAGTTTTATGATCAGTTTGTTGAAGCTGTGAAGGAAGCTTCCCATGTTTCCATACCACAAGGATGCAGAGTTAACTATATACAAGGTCTAACTTCAGACACAGCTGCTCAAATGAACACATATATTTCACTGTTTCAGGAAGATCCACTAAGTGAAGACACTATCTCAGCTGGAAGGAAACTGCTTTCCTCAATTGCAGAGGCAAAGAAAGATACTTGGATCAAACTTATGGAGGAAACAGACATGTCAAGGGATAGCTAAAAGGCTGGAAGGTTCTCAAATAACTTAGCAATGATACAATCAAAGGACCAGTCCACGCAAATGTTACGGCAAACCAAATCGACAATCAACTTGTCATCAATGGGAAAACAAATCACCCAATAAGGAAAATGGAACATAATATCCTAAAAAACGAGGTAATGAAGTCCAGTAACCTATCCCGGTCATGTGAAATAACGGAACTACAGAAAGCCATTCAATGTAACAAAAATGGAAAAGCGGTGGGATTAGATGATATCACAATAGAACAGATAAAACACTTCAGTTCAACCACAAAGGCATGGCTCTTAAACTTCTTCAACAACTGTTTTACTTTCCTAAAAATTCAAAAAATATGGAAAAAATCCAGGGTGATCGCATTTCTGATACCTGGAAAGGAACCTTTGGACCCCAAAAATTTCAGACCAATCTCCTTACTCTGCCACCTGTACAAAATAATGGAAAGAATGCTGCTCAATCGCTTAATGGGAGTAGTAGAAAAAAGTCCTAATCCCTCAGCAATGTGGTTTCCGCCCAGGAAAGAGTTGCACAGCACAGATTTTATATCTAACCCAGCACATTGAGGATGGGTTTGAAATGAGGAAGATCACTGGTGTGGCTTTTGTGGATCTCTCAGCCGCCTACGATACAGTAAATCACAGGATACTATTACACAAACTTTATAGAAAGATTACAGACATCAAGATGATAGCTACTCTCCTGGAAAATCATCGCTTTTTTGTTGAATTCCAAGGATGCAGAAGCAGATGGAGAAATCAAAGGAATGGACTGCCTCAAGGCAGTGTACTGGCTCCTATTCTTTTCAACATCTACACTAATGACCAGCCATTACCAGAAAATACTAAAAGCTATATCTATGCTGATGACCTTGCTCTTACTACTCAAAGTGATACCTTTGATGAAGCAGAGATCTCTCTAACTGCTGCATTAGAAGAGGCAGGTACCTATTATGAAAAAACCCAACTCAAACCAAATCCAGCTAAGACTCAAATCTGTGCATTCCATCTGCGGCATGCACAGGCCTCTCAGAAACTCAAAGTACTCTGGAAAGGGAACTTACCGGAACACTGCTTTACACCTAAGTACCTGGGAGTTATGCTGGATTGCACATTAACATATAAGAAACATTGCCAAAACTTAAAACAAAAGATAGCTGCTAGAAACATCATTCTACGAAAATTATCAGGAACAAGTTGGGGAGCACAACCACAAACAATCAGAACATCAGCTCTAGCTCTATGCTACTCTGCAAGAGAATATGCCTCCCCAGTTTGGTACAGGTCAGCTCATACGAAGCAGGTCGACATCGCTCTAAACGAAAGTTGCAAGATCGTTACTGGATGTTTGAAACCAACACCCACTGAGAAGGTCCAACTTTTAGCTGGTATTGCTCCCAGTGAGATTTGTAGGGAGGTGGCAGCTAACAAAGAAAGGCTCCAATCATCTTCTTCAGAAGCACACCCTCTCTATGCATACCACCCAGCCACACAGAGGCTAAAATCTAGAAAAAGTTTTCTCCACACATCAGCTAACCTTCAGGGGAAAGCAGAGAATGCTAGGGTCTAAATGTGGAAAGAAAGAATCAACTATCTTTCCAACTGGATAGAGCTGAAGGAAAATCTTCCATGTGAACACCAGGAGAAGTGGACAGTATGGAAAGCCCTTAACAGACTCCGCACAGAAGTCAGCAGAACAAAAGTAAATTTGCAGAAGTGGGGTTTCTCAAGTGATTCATCACTTTGTGATTGCGGAGAGCAGCAGATGATCCAACATCTATGTCAGTGTGTGTCCAAAGCCGTAGGGTTCCACTTACAACCTTACTGTATGAAACTGAATGCGCACTATGAAAGACTTGATTGCAGCCTCCCCCAACACTACTGATGTCGCCCAATACTGGGCAAGAATTATCTAGCTCTTGAACTGTTGCTTTATCTGTGACTGTATAATAGACCTGTGTGAACATCTGACATAGAGGAATGGATCTGGCTTTTACATAATTTAATTCTAGAAGACGGCTGTTCATACAGTTATGTAGCACAGAACATGCCAAAGATTTTGGCAGCCAGTCTAAATAAGCGCAGAAACCTTTCTGTAGAAAGTTTTTGGTAGAATTTGAGAAGATTTTAGTTCAACAGACAATATTTTTAATAATGTTATTGGCTTTACGTCCCACTAACTACCTTTTATGGTTTTCGGAGACACCGAGGTTCTGGAATTTAGTCCTGCAGGAGTTCTTTTACATGCCAGTAAATCTACCGACACAAGGTTGACGTATCTGAGCCCCTTCAAATACCACTGGACTGAGCCGGGATCGGACCTGCCATGTTGGGGTCAGAAGGCCAGCGCCTCAACCGTTTGAGCCACTCAGCCCGGCGACAATATTTTTCTTGGTTTTGCCAGTCACTTTGTAGAGTTGCGGATCTTGCATTTGGTTGGCGGAGAGAGAAGGGCCATGACTGCTAAGACAGGTGATGATGTAGCCATAGAGTCAAATGTACAATGAGAGGAAATGGCCTTGAGGTTGCCCTGGGCATGCAGGACTGCTATAAACAGAGAGTTTAAGATGAAGTTCAGCAGGCAAATGTTTAGTTCGTTTTTAATACATTGCTCTGCTATTATATTATTGCGTGTGGCCAAAGCTCACGTGTGTTGCATTCACAACTATAATGAAATCAGTCCCAAGCATGAGAGTTTGAAATGTCTTTAACTTTTTGTCTATTTGCATAATTTCATCTGAATTAAATATCATATAAACCACTGAAACCAATAAAATGCAAATAAATTGCAAGATAAAGTAAAGTTCAGTATGGCTACTACTAGATTGAGTTCCTCCTTTATCTGAAGAAAAATAATCCACGGTCAATACTGTAATTTCCAGTTAGATAACTTCTACTTACTAGTTACAAGGTTTTCTCAAACTGGAGATGGTGAATACAATCAGAACTAAAACAATAAGAACGAATTATCTCTTGTTTAAATTTTTAAATGGAAGATGTCTGATCCTTTGGGCATGTTCTTCTCTAGCTTTGCAGTTTTTGATTTATGTATTTATTTGTTCACTTATTTGTTCCCTTTCTACTGCAGGTATATAATAACCCATTTAGTGAATTATAAATTTGTAAATATATGGGAAAGTATAACTACTTCATACATGTTACATGGTGTCAGACCTAAGATGAAACGCTGATTAATAGAGCAAACGCCTGAAAAGCTTTACATCCGATATGTTTTTGACATGCTCTATTGGTGAAAAATATCTAATTCCCTCCATGGGAATTTAGAATTTTCCATTCGGAATTGCTAGGTGGGCATTAATTCCATTGTGGAGATTTATCTCTCGTATGCAGTTATCAGACTGTGCCTCATATACAGGCTTCTGATAAGCTCCCCTGCATACACCCAGCATCAGTGGGTAGGGTCTGACACATCCCACTCTGACGAGTCTGGTGTCAGACCTAAGACGAAACGCTGGTTAATAGAGCAAACGCCTGAAAAGCTTTACATCCGATATGTTTTTGACATGCTCTATTGGTGAAAAATATCTAATTCCCTCCATGGGAATTTAGAATTTTCCGTCTGGATGCTTAATCGGAATACAATAAGTTGGCAGGGGGAGCATCCCGTGTTATGCCCTTGGCCAAGGTTGAAAGCAAGCCTTGGGGCCGTTAGTAAAAAAATAACAAAAAGATGGAAAAAAAAAAGTGTAAATATTTAAATAAGCCAGAGATAAATGCTCCGTGATTCATTAAAATCAACCTATCCTGAATTTCTGTGTGAAGAGCATGTTGCTCTAACGGCATACTGCCTAATTTTTGGTATGTTGCAGTGTTCTTCCAAGTTGATATTAGAGAAGCTGTCACAGAATATTCAGGGCATTACTGTACCCAGTGACAACTCTTCTTTTTCAAATCAAAACCAATTTCAAATGCCATTATTACTATCATCATATCCACTACAGATTATGAAAGAACATTTATTGGAATGAACATTATACTGAGCCCAGCAAGAAATCAGCTTCAGGTGTCAACGGTAAACAGTTTGCTCTTCTTGAAGTTAATAGGACCTACTATACAACATTTTAAGCCTGAACAAGTTATGGTTAGGTAGGGGGTGCCAGAGTGCAGATGATTACAAGAGTGAAGAGGAATTGAAGCTGCACCTTTGAAAGTTAAGCTGATTTGGGAACTTTTATAGATATAAGTTCAACTGGTGAGTTAAATTAAATCAAAATATGTTAATAATTTTTATTCAGTTAGCCTGCACATTATAAGATATATAATTCTATTGCTTTTATAAGGTACTGTATAAATGTGTTTTGACAATGTTCCCTAGTGTAAAGTATAGCTGCATAAAACTGCCAACAAACATAACACCTCTGCTTGTTTTACACTTCAGCCATGGGTATGCAATATGAACAGAATTTCAGCAGAATAATGCTTTATATAAAAAATATATTAATTAGGAAGTCAGTATACTTGAAACTTCCATCTCAAGCTCTTTGGCAGATATTTGCTATACACAGCCATCATTGGTTTTCTTTGTTGTTTGCTAGGAACTAATCACTAACGTAGACCTGTGGCCTAAACCTGATCTTCAGGCGTAAAAACTTCATGATGTAAAAAAGCCATTACAGCATAGTGACCAAGAAAACTATATATTTATGGATTTTCACTTAATCACAGACTCTGTACAAGTGACAGACATGTACATACTTCAGGGATTTGAATATCTTTTTAAATAAGAACTATAAGAATTGAAAATCCTTAGCACAATATAACAAAAATTATCATCTGATCACAATACAATATTTCTCAACATTTTTTTTTTTTTAATTTGACACTAGATATTTGTGGCCTTTTCTGCCTATACAGAGAGTTGTTAAAGATGATATTATTATTATTATCATTATTATATATATATTTATCGATACGGCCACCTGTGGGCCACATTTACACAATCTTCCTTCTATCATGCAGACTGATACCCTTCTCTTAACACTCTCGCCAAAGATTCTTGAGTCTTTGACTTCTTCTTGCTTGTTCTTCCACCGAGATGTTCCGTGGCTTCGCATGTTGCTCTTCAGACGCATCCCTCATTCCCGCAACCTTCTTCCTAAATGATGTCCTTTCTGTTATATCCTCCTCCTTGATACCTATTTCTGCCAAGTCATTGTGCACCTGTGTAAGCCATCCCGGTTGTTTTTTTCACTTTTCCTACAGAAGAAGTATCCTGTTGGCCAATCTCTCAGGGTTCATTCTTTTGATATGCCCATAAAACATCAGTCTCCTTTTCCTCATCACAGTCGTGATTCTTTCTACTGCCTTGTAGAGCTCCAAATTTGATCTTAACCGAAATGTGTTTGGGTCACTCGTCGACTTTCTTGGGCCTAAGATTTTTCGTAAGAATCTTCTTTCTCTCTTTTCAAGGACTGGGTCAGCCATCCTCGTCAAGGTTTCTGCTCCATGAAGGCACTCTGTTCTAATCACTGTGTGGTAATATTTTAACTTGACCTGAATTGAGAGGGACTTATAGGTGTCATGACATAGTCTGAATGCCAACTCCATCCTTCTCACCCTCTCCTTTAATCCCTCCTTTTCATCTCCATTGGGGGTGAGTATTTCTCCCAGGTATTTAAATTTTTGCACACGCTGGATACCCCCATACAGTGTAACAAGCCTGTCCGTGTCACCTTTTCTTATAGAATCCATGAATGCTGTTTCTTCGAAAGAGATTCTTAACCCTGTTTTGACTGCAACATTTTGTAGTTCAACTTGTTTCTTGGCTGTTTGACAGTTGTCTGTAATAAGAACGTCGTCGTCTGCGAAGGCAAGGCAGTCCAACATCATCACATTTTTTCCACAACCTACAGTATATTTACCCCTTCTTCATACCATTTTCAGTCATTCTCAACCTCTATTCCCTAGTAACTTTTTCTAAACTGCAATTAAAGAGTAGTGGAAAAAGGCTGTCTCCTTGCCACTCAAACCCGTTTTTATCTCAAATGGATTTGAGAGTTCGCCCATAAATTTGACTTGAAAAAAAGGTGTTTGTAACAGATTGTCGAATTATGGCCAGAGATTTCTCATTAACTCCAAACTCCTACAGAACGTTCATGAGCACTCCACGATCTATGGAATCGTATGCCTTTTTGAAATCAACGAAAGCTATGATTGTCCTCTTCTGATTTCTCATTGATCTTATTTTTATAAGTGATTTTAGAATATAAACCTGCTCAGCACATGAACATCCTTTCCTGAACCCAGCCTGGTATTCACCAATTTGTTTATCTAGATGTGTTTCAAGCCTCCGCTGCAACACTTTGGATAGGATTTTGTATGCTATAGGAAGATGGGAGATACCTCTGTAGTTGTTGATGTTAGCTTGGTCCCCTTTTGTTGTAAAGGATGAATGAGTGCATTCTTCCAATCACCTGGTATTTCTTCTTTTTCTCAAATAAAAGTGAATAATTCCTCTAGTTTTTCCACTATATTTTCACTTGCAAATTTGAATAACTCTGCAGTAATTGAATCTTTTCCAGGAGCTTTGTTGTTTTTTAGTTGCTTAATGATGTCCCTAATTTCTTCCTTATTTGGTGGCAATGAATCCTTCAACTTGATTTGAGGCTCTCCAAACAGCAATCCATCTTCAGGAGGTTCACAGTTCAAAAGATTCTGGAAATAGTTGGCCAGATACTCGCAATTCTTCTTGTCATCAATAATGAGTTTCCCTTGTTCACTTTTAAAACATAGATTACCAGGGGAGAATTTTTTTATTTTGTTTTTAAACCTTCTATAGAAATCTCTTGTGTTGTTTCTCTTGAAATCTTCTTCTATGTTACGCAGCTGTTCTTTCTCATACTTTCTTTTTGTATTCAGAAGAATTTTTGCTGTGTGTTTCCATTGTTCCTTGAAGTCTTTGAAATTCCTGTGATTAGTACACAATTTATTCCATGTTTTAGACCTTTCCCGTAAGGCTACTTCACAATCGTGTTTCCACCATGGATGTTTCTTCTGTTTGGCGATCAATATAGTCTTTTCAGCTACTTCTTGAATCCTCCTTGACATTTCGTCCCAATTCGAAGATTCCAAGACCTCAAGCTCTCGTTGATAGTTCATGAAAATCTCAGACAAGGAAAGAAGCGTCAAAAGTAATCAGACAAATGAAGGGGAGATACATGAAAGACCAACTGGAATCTATAGAAAAAGATGTCCAAGATCACAGTATGCGAGAATTCTACAGGACTTTAGCAGGAAGAATCTGAGGATACACCCCACAAAACTTATGCTTTTGAAAACAAGATGGAAAACTCATACTGTCTAAAAAAAGAGTTGGCTCAATATTTCTCTGAATTACTCAATTGCCAGGAGCCAACATTACAATGGCTCAAAGAAACTTCTGTATGCATAAACCCTGAATCTCCACCACCTACCAAAGACGAAATCTAGAGACACATCTTCAGACTCAAAAATAACAGGGTATCTAGAGAAGATGGCATAGTTACAGAACTATTAAAGAACATAAGCCCAAATACACTTGAGGAGCTTACACTAATAATCATGGACATCTGGAAAAAAGAAAAGCTACCTGAAGAATGGAAATATGCACTTATCCATACGTTACACAAGAAAGGTGACAGAACGGATGTAAATAACTACAGAGGGATTTCTCTTGTTCAAGTCACCTACAAGATTCTCTCCATGTGTCTTCTTCAAAGAGTACAAGAACAGCTTGAACACAAAATTGGAGAATATCAAGCCGGTTTCTGACCTGGGCGTTCTTGTGTTGAACAAATTTTTAACTTGAAGACGATACTGAAATATAGAGCAACCCAAAGCTCTCCACCATTCTTCTCCTTTTTTAAGTACATCTTCTGGTTTACCTCCCCTCTTCTCTATGCACTCCCACACTGAATCCGTCAATCTCTTTCGGGGTCTTCCTCGTGATCTCTTTCCTGTTAACTTCTCTGAAAAAGCTTTCTCTGACTATTTCCATTTTTCATATTCTCCTGAAATTTGTATTCATCATCATCATCTTCATTTCCCATTTCCAGCTTCCCGGGTTGGGTTGTCAATCAAGGACCTCCATCGCTACCTGTCTCTCCACCACTCTTCTCCTTTTTTAAGTATATCTTCTGGTTTACCTTCCCTCTTCTCTATGCATTCCCACACTGAATCTGTCTACCTCTTTCAGGGTCTTCCTCGTGGTCTCTTTCCTGTTAACTTCTCTGAAAAAGCTTTCTTTGGCACTCTGTCTCATCATATGCCCGTACCACTTTAGTTTTTTTTGTTTCTATCCTGTCTTGAAGTTTCGAGATTCCAGTTCTTTTCCTTCTCTCTTCATTTCTAATTCTAACCTTTCTGATCTTGCCCTCAATATCTCTTAGGAATTTAATCTCCGCTGGCTGTATTCTACCCTCCTCTCGTTTTGTACATAGCTTTTATCCAGCTGCATAGGTTAGTATGGGTTCATAGTAGGTTGAATATAATACTTTCTTATATTTCTTCGGGACATCTTGGTTCCATAAAATACCCCTTACACTCTGGTAGAAGCTGTTTGCTTGTTGTATTCTTTTTCCAGTTTCCTCGGTAATCTTTCCATCTTCTGTGATCACACTTCCCAAGTACTTGAAACATTTTACCACTTCCAGAATTTTACCATTCAGTTTCATCTTTCCTCGTCCTTCCTTCCTTCCTTCCTTTCTTCCTTCCTTCCTTCCTTCCTTCCTTCCTTCCTTCCTTCCTTCCCTCCTTCCTTCCTTCCCCTTGTCATCACTACTGTTTTACTTTTCTCTGTGCTTACATTCATCCCAAATATTTCTATCTCTTGATTCCATACATCTACTTGTTTTTGCACTTCAATTTCATCCTAACCCCATATCACTATATCATCTGTAAACAACATGGTTTTTGTTGCCTGTCTTCCCAACCTCTGTTTAATGTTCTTATGAATTTCATCCATGACTATGATAAATAGTATGGGGGATAGTACTTTCCTGTCAGATACCAGTTTCAACTTTAAACCATTTTGTTTTTGCTATACTAGTCTTCACACTACTAACACAATTTTTGTACATAGCTTTTATCATTTGCATTGCCACTCTGTTAATTTGTTATTTCTTTAATGTGTCCCATACCACCTGTCTGGGCACACTGTCATAAGCCTTCTCAATGTCAATAAATGTCATCACTATGTCTTTTCCAAACTCCCGTCTTTTCTCCATCATATATCTTAATGTAAAAACCATACTGCTCTTCTTCCATTTCTCCTTCAAGCTTCTTCCTCAGTCTTCCTTCCAATACTCTCTCAAATATCTTACCTACATGGGCAATAACGGTGATCCCTCTGTAGTTATTGCATTTTTTATCACTTTTTTTAATACTGGGATAATTAAACCCTTATAAAACGTTAAAAAACAGATTTATATTTATAATATTCATACTTTCTAAAAATACTCTAATCTTGCTAGTGCTTCTTAAAGATCTACATTAATTTTCCCAATGAATCCAAAGTGATGCCCAATTCCCTTTTCACCTGTATCTTTATTACACTCTTAAAAGGTTACGTTGAAGCCTGACCTATTGTTTCCAACTTCTCTGATTGATTTTTATCACCCTTTCTTTTGTTCACTAGGGCTACTATAGCAAGTGTCTATTCATTTGGTATAGCTCCTTCATGCAAACAGTAATCAAATAAGTAGTACTGGTATCTCAGAAATATCAATTCCAGCTGCTTCTCTAGCTTTCAACTTCTGTTTTTTTTTTTTTACACATTTTTATTATCATAGGTAAATTTCAGTACTTTGCTAATATTAGTCACCTTCTCTATCTGGACGTTATCCTTACAACCTGCTATTTTTACATATAGTAGACTCATGATTATCTGCAATAATTGGTGGCTAAAAAACCATGGATAACTGTTAACAGTATTTCAATTGAAAAAGAAACAACTAAAATAGAATGACAAGTTTTGTTCTTGAAAGAACATCATCAGATTCTATCAAATCATGCTCAGGTAGTTTATAAATTTGTTACTCAAAATTAGTTTTGGCAGACTGAAGAACCTAAGAGTTATAAATTAACTGAGTCAAAACTGAAAAGAGATGGCTTCAGATATTACAAACCATGGATATTAAAAATTGCAGAAAAACTGCAAATGAACAGAAAATAATGTTTAAGAAGGCATGTGCCACATTAAAATTCTATAAAATTAAACCATTTGATTTAAAAAGACATTTATATTTCCAATTTTAATTCAAATAAAGTTACAGTAGGTCTACGTTACTTATGATCATCTAATGTATGCACAGTACTTACAGTTTCTCTTCACACAATCAACTAATGTCTTTATACTGTAGATGAAAAGTATTCTTGTATTGATTTCTGCTTCAATGAAGTGGCTTGTTTCTTATGTATGCTACTATGAATATTTTGCAGAACCAGTTTATCAGCAAGGGCAGCATCATCTTTTTGTTCCTGGTAGTCCATCAACCATTCAGCACACTGAAGTGCAATTACATGGCTGAAAAGCTTATCCAGAATGAGAGGAATGTTACCATCTTTGTTACTTTCATTAGCCTAGTCAATTTGCAATTGGGCTTATCTCACAATATCACTGCCACTCAACCCCTCATGAACGGTTTCAGTTTGGACAACTTGAAATCACTCTGAAATGCTATCACTGTTGAAGTTAGTACATCCTGAGATAGATAGTGAGGCAGTCAGTAGTGCAGCTGCTGAAAAGTCTTCACCTTTGAAACTAAGGTCTGCTTCCAAATTTCTGGAATTAAGCTTATGTTTTTCCATGACTTTGCTACGGAGGATTCCTTAACCATATACCATGCCTTTAACACTTGACCATGCAGCCATTTGCTCAGTTCCACTGTTTACCACAGATAATCAAGAGTCTATTGTGCTGCTGACTAACTACTTCTGCCTTCTGTAAATTCTCACATATACACTTCCCTTCTTCATTGATGATACCTAGAATGTCCTTCATAGAACCTGTTTCTACCTGAAAGTACCTATAAAATTCACATGACTGCCAATTATGCTTGCCATCATGTTATCCTCAGTTGACTTTCTTTTGCTAAATAGAGTTTCCTTGAATCTCGCCTTCCAAAATCATTCCTAACTCTATATCTTCCTAACCTGCACCTCTTTCTTCCTATTTCTCTATTTCTCTGTTATATAATATAATGAGTCTTTGCTATTCCTTAAAAGGGGTACCTACTTGTTTTCACACTCCTCAACAATTACATTAAACTCATCCCATAGGCCGTTTACATATTTATTTACCATTTTCTGCAGTTTTGGAATCGCTCAATTTTAATCATTTAACACAGGTCATAATTAGTTTTTAATAACTCCCTTATGCCTCTCTTATCAACTACAGACATATGGTTCTGTTTAACAGTTCTACTTTTACAACCTTCCAATTCCAATTCTGTTCTCTTCTCACACCTAAGTATCATATCTTTATTAATCTCCTAAAACGTTTCCTGTTTGGACCCTTTAATGGCTAAATTTGCTTGTTCTCTGCCTGCATAAAATATTTTCTTTATCTGCTCATCTTCCTTTATTAATGGTACTTTTCATGTTAGCATGCAGTATAAACTGCTGTATAATAATGATTGAACATATGTATTTTCACACTTCCTAGCAATAGTCTTGTCTACTATATCCTTGTTAATTTTTAGTAATGGAAAGGAACAAATAAGTGACAAATCAAGTTATATATACAGTATATAAAGATATATATAACACATAACAGGATATGCACAATGAGAGTCAGTGAGGGATGAGAGAAAATAAGTAAGAAAACACAGAAGGGTAAGGACAATCTCAAAATCTTCAAACACTGCCATCTGCAAATAAATAGTTTCTCTCCTCATCAATCCCAGTTCTTCTACATCCATTTCTTCTCAGTCCCTGATAAGCTATTTTCTACCTCTCAGCTTCATCAAAAGAACAAGTTTTTTTTTTTTTTTTTGCTAGTGGGTTTACATTGCACCGACACAGATAGTTCTTATGGCGATGATGGGATAGGAAAGGCGTAGGAGTTGGAAGTGGCCGTGGCCTTAATTAAGGTACAGCCCCAGCATTTGCCTAGTGTGAAGATGGAAAACCACGGAAAACCATTTTCAGGGCTGCCGACAGTGGGATTCGAACCCACTATCTCCCAGATGCAAGCTCACAGCCGCGTGCCTCTAACCGCACGGCCAACTTGCCCAGTAACAAGTTTCTACACACATTGAGGGGCTATCTTGACAGATCATCAGTTTTGATGAGGGAAGTATAAGAAGGAGGCCAGATAAAGCCAGGAAAACGGAAGATAGCAGAAGACAGAGATGAATAAAGCAGTGACGTATACTGAGGGCTACCAAGACTATTGGTGAAGCCCTAACCTCAAATGAGAATGATGGAAATCTAAAGCACATTATATTGTAAGCATCTGACACATTATTCCATTTACAAAACTTAAACACAATGAGACAAAACATTGCTCATATTTCTGAATGCAAGGCATCGGAGAAAATATTGCCGCCCAGGTACTGCATCTGTCTCTCCTTGCCACACCTCCCCCGGCTTGCTGCTGAATTTCCGATAGGTGCGGGGACTGGGGAGGATAGGTGTGCTAGGCTTCGGTCTGTCAGACTGCCACTGCTAACAAAGGAGAGGTAGCTCAGACTCTAAGTTCTCTGGAAATTTACGAAATGACACATGTGCTCCTCATTGTATATACTTCCTCACCTCATACAGATAACAGAGTGCTGGTATTTCTCTCCCGTTTGCTTCTACATCCTTGTAGAAGGACACTGCAGGCTACTGTTATAGGAGTAATATAGTTTTCTTTTTATAGGTTGGTCTGCTAAACTGAAATCCAATCTTTCAGGTTCAGTCTTCTCATTGTTTGGTTGGAATTGAACCTGTGATAATAATAATAATAATAATAATAATAATAATAATAATAATAATAATAATAATAATAATAATAATAATAATAATAATAATAATAATAATAATAATAATAATAATAATAATAATAATAATAATAATCTTTGTTAATCTGTTTACCCTCCAGGGTTGGTTTTTCCCTTGGGCTTAGCGAGGGATTCTACCTCTACCACCTCAAGTGCAATGTCCGGGAGCGTGAGACTTTGAGTCAGGGGATACAACTAGGTAGGAGACCAGTACCTTGCCCAGGTGGCCTCACCTGTTATGCTGATTAGGGGCCTTGTGTAGGGAGGGGAAGATTGAAAGGATAGAGAAGGAAGAGGGAAGGAAGCGGCCGTGGCCTTAAGTTAGGTACCATCCCGGCATTTGCCTTGAGGAGAAATGGGGAACCATGGAAAAACACTTTGAGGATGGCTGAGGTGGGAATCGAACCCCCCTCTACTCAGTTGATCTCCCGAGGCTGAGTGGGATCCGTACCAGCCATCATACCACTTTTCAAATTTTGTGGCAGAGCCGGGAATCAAACCCGGTCCTCCATGGGGGTGGCTAATCACGCCAACCACTACACCACAGAGGCAGAAATTAATAATAATAATAATAATAATAATAATAATAATAATAATAATAATAATAATAATAATAATAATAATAAGCAGAGTCAGAGGGTAGTAGGGGAATAAAATACCACCGTGAAAAAAAACTGGTCCCTTGCCAGGGTTACGGCGAAGACTGGTAAAAGACCAGAAGCCAGAAAACATCTTGAGGCAACCTCTAGGGCTAACAACCCTAGTTGTAAAAGGATGGGTACCCGTCCAAAGCAAAGTCAAGTCAAAAAGCATGATGGCACAACATTTCAAGAAACATACCCCAGGGGGTAAATCTTCGGATAAATCCCTCGTCGTGAATGCCACGGCGCACGAGTCTCATTCGGATTCTGGGGGAGACTCGACATCATGCAAGAGACGAGTCGGAGCGTCTCGGTGTACCCCGAAGAGTCGAAAACTCAGGCCAAAATCTAAAACCTTTCTAGCAACTTTCAACATAAATTCACTTACACAAACTGGCAAGCTGAAAACCCTCACCAAAGCTCTTCACAAAAATCAGATATCCATAATGGCCCTACAGGAAACAAGGTACCCAGTTGAAGAGATTTTTGAATCCAAAGGCTACCGATTTTTCAAGAGCAAAGCGCAAAGAGGAATCCTCAATGGAGCTGTGATGCTTGGAACCGCGTTTGCTGTTGAACCAAGATCCTTAAATCGGTTGCAAATTTCGAACCTGTGAATGACAGATTGTCTATACTCACAATTAAATGCGCGAACAAAACCTACGCCCTAGTTAACGCACATGCTCCTACAAACGATAAGAACAAGTCTGATCCAGACGAAGTTGATAATTTCTGGGACCTACTGGATGAAAAATTAAACAAAATCCCCAAACACCATGTCAAGCTTCTTTTGGGTGACTCCAATGCCCAACTAGGTAGTGAACAGAAGTACAAAAAAGTTATAGGAAATTACCCGGCTCACAAAAGAACCAATCTCAATGGCAAAAGACTGGTGTCCATTTGTGAAAATCACAACCTGCAGGTCATGTCGACCCACTTTTGCCATCTACCCAGAAAGCAAATGACTTGGCGTTCTCCTGTCCAAGCTCTCGGAGAGTTCCAAATTGATCATGTTGCAATCTCCAGGAGAAATAGCCTTGAGATTATGAATGTCAAGATAAAGAAAGGCATCAATGTGGCCTCAGATCATTATATGTCTCTTATCAAATTCAAACCAATTCCCGCAAACACAAGGAAGACAACCAAACAGATCACACGCTTCCACAATGACAAACTTCGGCAAAGGGTCAAGGAGTTCCAGGAGAAGGCTAGACCAAATGACTGTGACTTTAACAATGCCAAAAGTCTCCTTGTTGAGGCCGCCAAAGACGTTGCAGAAATCAAGAGAAGAAAAAAGCATGCCTGGTGGAATAGTACCTGCGAATCAGTCCTCCAAGAAAGACTCAATGCGTGGAAACAGTACTACTCTACGAAATCAGAAAATGATTGGGAACCTACAAAACCCAACGTGCCCAAACAGCTAGGGTGTTTAGAACTGAGAAACGTAAATACGAAAAATCTCTCATTGAAAAGATAGAACAAAACTTTAGGAAGAATGAAAGCAGAGAGTACTACAGAGCCTTCAAACGCAAACTCACTGGCTATAAACCACCATCTCTATGCTTTGAGTGAAAGGACGGCACACTGGCGACGTCAAATGAAGAAAATTGCAGCATTCTGGCAGATTACTTCAAGAATTTACTTAATTGCTCAAAACCACAAAGCGCCATTGAGACCAAGGAACCCTTACTCAGGTACCCAGATTCCAGACCACCCGACAGAGATGAAATCAAGCGCCACATTGCCCATCTCAAAAATAACAAAGCGCCAGGGGAAGACTCAGTAGTAGCAGAACTATGGAAATAAGCCCCAGAGGCATCACTTGATATTTTGCAAAAGCAAATAGAAGAAATATGGAACAAGGAGACCCTACCCGAAGATTGGAAAATAGCTTTGATCCATCCATTACACAAAAAAGGAGCATGAAGAACATCAACAACTACAGAGGAATATCTTTGTTACCCGTGACTTACAAAATTCTATCACTTGCCATCCTGGAGTGTTTGGAAGCACAAGTCGAACATCAAATAGGTGAATACCAAGGAGGGTTCAGAAAAGGTCGCTCAACAGCTGAACAGATCCAAAATCTCAAAACGATCATCAGATATTGTACACTAAGGTCCAAGCAGTATGTGACTGTCTTTGTGGACTTTAAGAAAGCGACTCCAATGACCAGGAAATCCTGCTAAGCATCTTAAATTAATTTGGAGTTGATTTGAAACTACTGGCATTAATTAGAGCCACCCTGACCGATACAAAATCCAAGGTGAAGTTCCACGGATGTCTCTCGCATTCCTTTGACATCAAAACAGGAGTCCGACAAGGTGATGGGCTATCCCTGATACTCTTCAACTGTGTTCTTGAAAAGATCATTAGAACCTGGTGAGTGAGATTACTGGAAACCAACTACAGTCCATTGAGAATAGGAACCAAATCCAGGGGGATCGCAACAGACTGCTTAGCATTTGCCGATGATATTGCTGTTCTCTCAACCGACATAGAAACCGCTAGAGCTCAAGTTGAAATTTTAAAGGAAATTGCCGAACAAACTGGTTTGCAGATATCGTTTGAGAAAACAGAAGTAATGACTAACATCAAAGAGGCTCCACCAAAACTCCATACAAAATACGGGGACATCACCCGAGTAGACAAATTCAAATACCTCGGTGAGATCATCATGAAAAATGGACTGGACAAAGAAGCACTTCAGGAGCGAGTATGCAAACTGGAAAGAGCCTACCAAACATCCCGCACAATCTAAACAAAAAATGCCTTTCCCAAAACACCAAGATACGTCACTATGAAACAGTTCTGAAGCCAGTAGTTCTATATGCAGCCGAAACCCTGTCTCTAAATGCCAACAAAGGACTCCTTGAAGAACTGGAGAAAAGAGAACGCAAAATTGTGAGAGGAATCTTGGGATCAAAGTACAGAAATGGAATGCATCAAAAGAGATCCAACAAGGAAGTCTACAGCAAAAAAGAGAAAATTACCAACACAATCAGAAAAAGACGGGCATGATTTTACGGTCATCTGAAAGGAATGGACGGAAGAAAGTTAACTAAAGAAATCTTTCACTTTTTTGATTCAAACCCCAAAACCACAATTCCCTGGTTTAGAAATACCAAAGAAGACCTGCAAATGCTACGTATTTCAGCTGAAGACGCCCTTAACAGAGATCTCTTCTGCAAGAAAATATTGACGAACGGGCTAAACCGAGAAGAGCAACCAAAGAGAAGACACGGTGCCCCTTGGACAGAGGAGCGTAAGCAGGCCCACTCACAAAGAATGAGGGTTTTTTGTTCTCTAAAGAAGGCCAAGTTCAGTGTCAAATGCAACAAGACTTAATGTGGTCCTTGATGGCCCCAGCGAATTATATATAATAATAATAATAATAATAATAATAATAATAATAATAATAATAATAATAATAATAATAATAATAATAATAATAATAATAATAATAATAATAATAATAATAATAATAATTAGTGCATGGCATCTATATAGGCTTGGTGGTGACCTAATGAGGATGAAATGAATAGCGAAGACGTGATAAACACCCAGCCCTCAAGCCAGGGGAATTAAGAGTACGAGGGGTTTAATTCTGAGAATTGAACTGGGCCCAATGGACCAAAGGCAAGCATTCTATCCATTTTGCTACAAAGCTGGACTTTAATTTGTTAAACCTTAGGCTACCACCTCCACTCATCAGGTTGGTCATTTCATATTTATTATCAAGTGAGATTCCAGGTCAGTTTGGGAAGAGGGAGACAAAGAGTAGACAAGGACAAACATTAAAATAGAGAAGAGGGATAAGAATAACCTCTGCATCTTGTGAAACAGCACTGACAACGCAGCAAGCTACTCCGTTGCTTATTGGCTGCAGCTCAAAACGCTTCGCGCTTGACATTCAATAAACAACTATTGAAAAGCGGTAACCTAAGTCTAGTGGTAGCCCACGTCTTGATCCCAGCATACACCACTGGAGTAAAGATAGTAAAATACTAGGAACACAGGACAAACACATAAGGAGAAAATAAACCCAACAGGTCAGTATAAATAATGGAAAGTAATAAACAAGTGCAAATCAATTCATATATAACAAGACAGGAACACTGAATGGAGCACATAATAAGATAAATACAGAGAGAGGTCAGTGTGGGAAGGAAAAGAAACAGAAAGGAAACATATCCTATTACGTGTTTCTATCTTTCTATACGCGACTTGAAAATGGCAGGTTGGTTTGGGAAGAGGGAGACAAAGAGTAGACAAGAACAAACATTTAAATAGAGAAGAAGGATAAGGACAACCTCCCCATCTTCATACATTCTTCTCAGCCTCCAATAAGCTTGTTTTTGCTTCATACACTCCTAGAGGGCCATTTATTGATAGATCTTCAGTCTTAGGGAAGAATATATAGGATACCGGTAACAAGAAATCTGGATAAATACAGGAAGAGGAAAGAGACAAAGATAAAGATGACAAATCAAGTCAGATATAGAAAGATACTCTCACTATACTGCAATCCTGAGATCCTGCCTTGGTACTTGAAATGATTCATCAGCTCCAATACCATATGCGGTATTGTAAAATCTATATTATATGTACATAATCGCAGATTGAAGCCATTGCCCATATATCTCGCTTAGTGCTTTGTAATATTTTATTTCCTAACATCTGCATGTCACCGTACTACCACTCTGTATGCTCTGTTTCCAGTTTGATTTTGAATGCAGTTGGTCATTTCATATTTATTATCAATTGACATTCCAAGGTACCTGAAGCAGAACACACCTTCAATCATCCTACTACCTTCTATTTACAAGTCAAAAAATAGGCTAAGGCAAAGTTAATCTCTGTATTAAATTCCATGTTCTTGTAACTTATAACAAATGAGCAACTGAAAGTCTTCTCAAAGTTCTTTTGCTTCCTACTGTGTTATTTTGGCATGTAAAAATGTCAAGATTATGAATAGAGTAAATTATTTGTTAAAAACAGTTGTGTTCCATAATACTACATGAAGATTACACTTGGAGGTATTTTTGTGCTATAAGTAGAAATCTAAACAACTTGCAATGTACTGGTATTATATTTAAAATATTTAACAAATATGTCTATATAATTAAATATATTTACATTTCCTATTTTCTATGTCTACATCCTGTAATTTAAACTCTTCTGCAAAACAAACATGATTCAGCCCTTGTGTATTCAATGGTTCTTTGCCAAAAATTGAACCATTAATTCTGTAGGTAATGAAAAATTGCAGTTTATGAAGTATTCTATTTCTCCTGCTATCAAATGTGAAGTCTTATTATAATTCATTTGCATATTTTTGTGGTCTTATATTTAGAATTCCAAATGGTTTCCATGTCACTCTAAATTACTTCAGTTTTCAGAAAACACCCTCTGAGTTACTATTTTACATTTTTAGTACTGGTAACTCACGAAAATGCAGTTATTATGTTCTACGCATTTCTTTCATAAAAATTAAAGAAATAATTATTTCCCATTTCCTAAATAATAATAATAATAATAATAATAATAATAATAATAATAATAATAATAATAATAATAATAATAATAATAATAATAATAATAATAAAGTAAAACAAAAAATAATTGGTTTAAAGAAGTTCAGAATGATTTAGAAGAGCTAAATATTACAATGAAGCAAATTGAAAATAGAGAAGAAAAAAGGATTCTCAAGAACAAACAAATAAGATTGTCATTGAAAACTGTACAACACAAACAATATGTCATATCTGATGACAAAAGGGCAGCCAGGTCAGCCAGAATGAAGAGGTTTTGGGAAAGGAAGAAGATGATGCAAGCTAAATCTTCAGTTAATTCTTTGTTAACGTAAATGTATTTGGGTTTAATTTAAGTGCTCCAATGTGGGCGTAAATAAATAAATAAATAAATAAATAAATAAATAAATAAATAAATAAATAAATAAATATAATAAGACCTAGTATTACTGGTTTTACATGCTATTAAGAAGATTTAGATGTTGATTCCCATAGGGAATCTGAAATATTTGTCCTGAATGAGCAAATTTATAATACCAATATAAATGGTCCGTTATTGGACATTATAAATTTTCCAGCTAGCTCATTCTTGGTTGCCAGCGTTTCGCCCTCGTGTGCTAGGGTGGGCTCATCAGTTGGTACCTAGCACACCTACCAATACGCTGGCTAGTGCATACCGTGGAGGCCACTGCGTAGGCTAAACTGGAGCCACCGGCAGTGCCAATGCACTAAGAGACTTTGTCTCATCACTAAAAATTGATGCCTGCTTGGCCATCAGATGATTTAGATGTTGATTCCCATAGGGAATCTGAAATATTTGTCCTGAATGAGCAAATTTATAATACCAATATAAATGGTCCGTTATTGGACATTATAAATTTTCCAGCTAGCTCATTCTTGGTTGCCAGCGTTTCGCCCTCGTGTGCTAGGGTGGGCTCATCAGTTGGTACCTAGCACACCTACCAATACGCTGGCTAGTGCATACCGTGGAGGCCACTGCGTAGGCTAAACTGGAGCCACCGGCAGTGCCAATGCACTAAGAGACTTTGTCTCATCACTAAAAATTGATGCCTGCTTGGCCATCAGATGATTTAGATGTTGATTCCCATAGGGAATCTGAAATATTTGTCCTGAATGAGCAAATTTATAATACCAATATAAATGGTCCGTTATTGGACATTATAAATTTTCCAGCTAGCTCATTCTTGGTTGCCAGCGTTTCGCCCTCGTGTGCTAGGGTGGGCTCATCAGTTGGTACCTAGCACACCTACCAATACGCTGGCTAGTGCATACCGTGGAGGCCACTGCGTAGGCTAAACTGGAGCCACCGGCAGTGCCAATGCACTAAGAGACTTTGTCTCATCACTAAAAATTGATGCCTGCTTGGCCATCAGATGATTTAGATGTTGATTCCCATAGGGAATCTGAAATATTTGTCCTGAATGAGCAAATTTATAATACCAATATAAATGGTCCGTTATTGGACATTATAAATTTTCCAGCTAGCTCATTCTTGGTTGCCAGCGTTTCGCCCTCGTGTGCTAGGGTGGGCTCATCAGTTGGTACCTAGCACACCTACCAATACGCTGGCTAGTGCATACCGTGGAGGCCACTGCGTAGGCTAAACTGGAGCCACCGGCAGTGCCAATGCACTAAGAGACTTTGTCTCATCACTAAAAATTGATGCCTGCTTGGCCATCAGATGATTTAGATGTTGATTCCCATAGGGAATCTGAAATATTTGTCCTGAATGAGCAATTTATAATGTCCAATAACGGACCATTTATATTGGTATTATAAATTTGCTCATTCAGGACAAATATTTCAGATTCCCTATGGGAATCAACATCTAAATCATCTGATGGCCAAGCAGGCATCAATTTTTAGTGATGAGACAAAGTCTCTTAGTGCATTGGCACTGCCGGTGGCTCCAGTTTAGCCTACGCAGTGGCCTCCACGGTATGCACTAGCCAGCGTATTGGTAGGTGTGCTAGGTACCAACTGATGAGCCCACCCTAGCACACGAGGGCGAAACGCTGGCAACCAAGAATGAGCTAGCTGGAAAATTTATAATGTCCAATAACGGACCATTTATATTGGTATTATAAATTTGCTCATTCAGGACAAATATTTCAGATTCCCTATGGGAATCAACATCTAAATCATCTGATGGCCAAGCAGGCATCAATTTTTAGTGATGAGACAAAGTCTCTTAGTGCATTGGCACTGCCGGTGGCTCCAGTTTAGCCTACGCAGTGGCCTCCACGGTATGCACTAGCCAGCGTATTGGTAGGTGTGCTAGGTACCAACTGATGAGCCCACCCTAGCACACGAGGGCGAAACGCTGGCAACCAAGAATGAGCTAGCTGGAAAATTTATAATGTCCAATAACGGACCATTTATATTGGTATTATAAATTTGCTCATTCAGGACAAATATTTCAGATTCCCTATGGGAATCAACATCTAAATCATCTGATGGCCAAGCAGGCATCAATTTTTAGTGATGAGACAAAGTCTCTTAGTGCATTGGCACTGCCGGTGGCTCCAGTTTAGCCTACGCAGTGGCCTCCACGGTATGCACTAGCCAGCGTATTGGTAGGTGTGCTAGGTACCAACTGATGAGCCCACCCTAGCACACGAGGGCGAAACGCTGGCAACCAAGAATGAGCTAGCTGGAAAATTTATAATGTCCAATAACGGACCATTTATATTGGTATGCTATTAAGAACTCGTACAGTTTTCAGCAATGCCAAGGTGCTGGAATTTTGTCCATCAGGAGTTACTTTAATTACTGGTAAATCTACCAACATGAGGCTGACATATTTGACCACCTTCATATACTACCAGATTGGGCCGGTATCAAACTTACCAGTCCTTTGCTTGTACTGTCTGAGCCACCCTGCTTGGCAAACTTCCCATTTCTTTTTGAAATTACTGTACAATTAGATAACTACTTTCAATGTTATGTTGTTAGTCTGAGACTTTTCAAACTGATTATGGAGCAGTTTAACAGAATTTGATGTTTGTTATGAAGCATTAACATTTCACAGAATTAGACCAACTTTCCTATTTTTTTAAAACAATTTTTTACATTACACTGACACAGGTAGGTCTTATGGTGACAATGGGATGGGAAAGGACTAGGAGTGGGAAAGAAGGGGTTGTGGCCTTAATTAAGGAATAGCCCCAGCATTTGCCTGATGTGGAAATGGGAAACCACAAGACCAATTTGCACTACTTATATAACGGTAAATTAATTGCCTCATAGAACACTTCCAACCAGCCATCTTCAACAAAGTAGCAAGATATACCCTAAGTAATGGAAAGGAACAAACAAGTGTCAAGTCAAGTCATATATAAAAAAGAGAGGAATATCCTATTGTGTTTTCCTAATCATATTCCTATCTTTCTGTATACGACTTAGAAAGTAATGAGATAGTCATACAGCAAGTGGTTGAAAGTGCTCCAATGAGGTAATTCATTTAACAGTAGAAAGAGGTAATCTAATTCTGTGAATTACAGCAAGTATCTGAATGTGTGTCTTATACATCCATACCACTTGACTAGCTGAAGTACTGAAGTTGAAGAGCTGATAAGAGCAGACAGAACACCATGTGAAATGTTTGTGATGTCAACTAAGAACATGCTTTATATGGTAAGTGAAGAATGATAGAGAAAGAAAATTTAACTAATGTCTCCCATATATTCATCCCTTCAAATAATCCAGTAGCATAGTTTATCTTCTAGGAACATTACCAACATTAGTGTAATATGTAAAAGTTGTTGCTCCCTTGTTCTGATGGCAAATATTATCTAAAATTTAATATACAAACCATTATGACAATGTTCTAATAAGTGAACTAACTTCCTGTGTACAAATAGCAGGGCTATTTGGGAGTCTAAATGTACATTTGACCCTTCACTTCTTTTAAAATCTGAAATTGTTTTATAACAGAGTCTTCTCCCACCACTTTGTCCACATCCTGATGGGGTCACGGGTGCGACTGTGTCACATACGTGGGCTTAGCTCTCTTTTATGGCTGGATGTCTTTCCTGATGCTAAATCTATATTACAAGGATCTATTCACAACTGCACGTTTATGTGGTGGTTGGTAGTGTGATGTGTTGTGTGTTTACAAAATGGTGTGAATGGACAAACACAACCACTGAATCTCCAGGCCAGAGGAATTAATCAGATGCAACTAAAAACCCTGAACACAGCCAGGTATCGGATTCAGAACCCTTTGAACCAAAGGTCACAATGTTTTTGTAATGGAGTAAATGTAGTAAATTGTGTAGATTCCAATTTAATTTGAATGAGACACATGAAAGAGCTGAATAGGCATTTATTGTTATTGTTATTAGCTGTTATCACTTTACAAAGGTAAAACTAAGTGTATCCTCCTAATTCAATACATCATATAATTCCATAAAGATGGAGGGGGGGGGGGGGGTAATCAAATTCAAACATGTTTCGGCTCGTTTGAGCAATCTTCAGTGAAAAAAGGGGAGGGGGTTGAACTAATTTACATAATACAAGCTAAAAATGTGCCAAAAAACATAATGAAAGAACAAATGAAAAAACAAAAGAGAGGCTCTGGCCTTCTGACCTCAATTTGGCAGGTTCAATCCTAGCACAGTCCGGTGGCATTTGAAGATGCTCAAATACGTCAGCCTCATGTCGGTAGATTTACTGGCACGTAAAAGAACTCCTACAGGACAAAATTCCAGCACCTTGGTGTCTCCGGAATCCAAGAAAGTAGTTAGTGGGACGTAAAAGCCAGTAACATTATTATTATGTGAAGATATCAAGTTTGTCATTGTCCATTCATGTTTTCATATCTGTCTATAATATGTTGCTTGCTTTGCCCATGCTGTTATCTTCTTTGTGTATGCTCCTATCCTCTTTTCTGACTTCCTATCATTGTTGATTTATATTTTTCATTTTTTATTCTGTATGATGGAAAAATAAGAATAGGTACTGACCACTACAGCATGATTCATATATACCACATTAAAAAAAAAATTATACAAGATTTTACACAATGTACCTTTTCAGACCTTTTCATTTAAACAAAACAAGGAGTGCAGAAGTTTAATTTGGTAAGTGAAGTGACTATGATTTGTTTTGAAGCCATGAGATTTGGTGTTACCTAATATGAGTTAAAATAATGACTTTGGCTTTTCAGTCAGTCAACATGATATAATCTTTAAATTTATTTGGGCAAGTAGTTAATTTAAAAATGTAAACAATGCTCATTAGACAGCTGCACAATAAAAGAAAGAATAATCATATCAATTGTTCTGAATACTGATATGAACATTAAAAAATATAACAGATCAAATAAATACAAAAATGATAAGTACCTGGAAGTGAACAAAACATTAAAGTTGGTACTTCAGTAGTGGTAATGATTTTGTACATATGCCAGGAAATGAACCCAGTGTCTCTCACCTATAGGTCTCAGTACATGCACTCTCCACGCAAGTGCTGTGCTGCAAAGAAGAGTATCGTCTGTGAGCTGGTGGTCTATAGGTGAATAGCCATGATGTTCTCCAAAGAGGAACAGTGCCTTTGAATATTAAATTTATTGCAACAAAAGAAGTGGTGACACTTTCTGTAGACTGCTCCACTGCTCGAGCACATGTGGTACAAGTGGTGGCTGAGTTACATGTTCAATGGGACTGGGAAGTGCTCTACCATCCCCCATATATCCCACACTTAAGCACCTGTGTTTTTAATTTGAATCCAGAGATGAAGAAACCACTTTGTGGCATCTGCTTTAGAACTGTTTCAGACATTCTTCAGGTGATAGGCTGCTCCATTTACACCATCCAGATAACAGGCACTGCAACAGGTAAACTACAGCTTCTGCACTGCTGGCAATGGATTATTCACAATGCAGGTCATTACATCAAGGGACTGCTGAAGTTTCACAGATGCACCTCTTTTGTATTGGTGGTAACAAAACGGTTGCCGTTAAGTACCAACCGTCATATTATATTAGATGATATACGCTGTAATCTTATGTTTTTTCTTTTCTCTTCTTAGGATGTTGACTGACTGCACAGCTCAAGTTATTATATTAAATGAAGATTTTGAAAATCATTTTTGAATGATATCACGGACATATAGAAATGAAATTTTTAATATTCTTCTGCATTTCCGAGGAGCACAACCGCATGCTAGAAACTCACGTGCCAACAATACACGAGTTATTCATTGCATTAATACATCAATTATTCCCTCCATTTTGCTTGTTATTGTTCACTGATCATCACTGAAGAAGCTATACACATTGATTCAGAACATACTTTTAGTAAAAAATTACTTGGTAACAAAGTCCAAATCCATCATGCCTCCTTAAGGGTATTTTGGAGAGAGTACTAGTTGCACAGTCCTCTCAAGAAAGATGCAATACTGGTTATAGTATTAAAAAAAACAACCCCTACATCTTTATTGATTGAGAATGACTAACGCATCATACAGGATGTTTGTAAATTCCCATTGCAAACTCCTAATGCTTGTAGAGGAGACTGATTAGACAATATTTTGAATAAAAACCCATGTATGGAACATCTCACATCTACTGGATGACAGAGCAATAGTTCTTTAATTAGTTGTGATTCAGTTCGTAAAATTTCAAACACAACAACAAACACTAGTTTGGTAACAATGTCCATTGTTAAGGGAAAAGTAAACTCAATAATTGTCACATTAACAACTTTTTATAAATAAACCAATATTCCATAATTTGGTAAAAATTCAATATCAAGAGGAAAATAAATAAAAGTCATTTTGTCACATTAAGACTTTTTTAACATAAAAATCTGTTGTTTTCTTGTTCAAATTACAATTAACAACCTGGTCTACTACAACAGTGCTTTGATGTTGCAACCACCAATTTTGATGCAAACACTGTATCATGGGCGCCCATATGACAGTTTGTAGGGGGGGCCTAGATCTGGGGGTACGTAGTATTTTTAATATTTTGGAAGATAAAAAATGGCGACTTGTATTCTGCGGTAGAATAATCCATGGTATACCCTGCCTGTTGGTGGGAGACGGTACTACCACTTCTACGTAATACTGACTTTTAAATCATTTTCTTGAAGGAAAACACCTGACTACATTACATTTTTGCCTTTCCCTGAGAGCTAGTGGGGGGAGGGGCCGCAGCCCCACCTTGCCCCTGTGAGTGGGCGCCCTTGCACTGTATCTACGAATCATGTTCTTGTACACTCGCCTAAGCACACCTGGTGTCTGTTGAATCACTCCTTTACCCAGCAGAAATAAGAGATTTAAACACTTGATTCAAAGTTTCTTCAAGGACCAAGTAATCTGTAAGAATTTGTGATCATCAAGTTCATCCGACTCAATGGCATTAGATTACTTCTTGCTCTCAAGGGTGGAGAGTGTATCAAAATTGACTATAAGCAATTGACAATTTGAAGACCATGAAATCAATGACACTAAACAAGACATGTTGCCAGAAGCATGAAACAACAGGTGTGGTTCAAAGAAAGAAGTCATTTCCAACTTCTGCGATGGTGAGCTATTCTTCTAGAAACACATTACATTTAAAATGTAGTTGCATATTTGTAACTACTACCAGACAGATAAACACACTTTTATACACAGCTAGGTATAAATGAATTAATGTTATTGGTTTAACGTCCCCAGGTTTAAATGAATCTTGCTGTGTAAAAGAGATTGCTTCTCAGTATTACATAAAAATAGATAAATCAGGCACTGTTGATAATTATTGTTAGTTTTACTGTGTTTTATATTAATTTGGTAGCACTCTAGGATGGGAACACCAGCAAGTAACACATTACTTATGGAGATTAAATATATCAATGTTACCTTAAAATGCTTCTAGAAGAGGGATGTGTTCATTGCCAATGGTAGAATCCCACCATCACACCCCCAGAAGAAACGCACTTTTATAAAGCTTAATGTTCCTGACTGAAGGAAGATCATAGATTGAAACAGGAGTGAACAAAGTGTGGTATACCAAGTAATACAAATAGACTATAACCAATTTTGCAATTCTGATAAGTGTTCAGCTATGTAAATCGAAGGGACAGAAGAGGACATTAATAAGTTAATTAGAACCTTCTTAGCAAGGTGACAGAAGCAACTATATGAGAGAAAGAAGACTCATCCACAGGGTATAATGGAAAGTCTTCATACTGTCTTGTGATCATGTACAGATACTATTGACAATCTTAGCCATCAACACCATATTATCAACAATATTTATGTGATTACCAGTATTTATTGGTTTGTTTACTACTGAGACAGCTTATTGCCACTCTAATATTACAAGCCAAAATGTATATTAGATGGCTATATTGATATCCAGTAGAGTCCTGCTAATCCAGAGAGTCCTGCTAATCCAAACCCCAATAATCCAGAAACGTAGTTAATCCAAACTAAAATTTAATAAGTACAGTACCAAAGTTGTAATGCATATCAGACCAAAAATTATTTGTATTTTTGTTATTCATGTATGAAATCAGTATAAATTAATACTGCACTGTGTGCTGCAATAGTATTTTGAGGTAATGAAGTAAAATAATGGTATGTAATGTAACAATGTGAATCGGGTAACTTACCTAGTGTTTGATTACACAGAATGTAATAAAACACAATGCTCCACAAATAAAAAGTCAGTCATTCCCAAAGTCAGTTATTCCCATTTGGTTATACCACACCATACTTCATAGTTCGAAAAGAAATTTGATTACCCAAAAATCAGCCAACTCGAGTAGACCAACCAGTTTGGATTAGCAGGACTCTACACTATAAAAAATGTTATCAATTTTCTTAAATAAAAAAGCAATAAACTGCCCCAACAGAATTAATATAGTATGTCTGTACTCAAACAAAAAGCAACACCCAGTTCAGTTGACTCCACTGCATTAAGAAATGATATACACTAAAAATATTTCCATAAATCTATGAGAAAGTGATTTTCTGAGAACAACTATTTTAACTGTATCATTTAAGTAAAAAATCCCAATGTGTAAATTATGGTATATAAATTTAGTCTCAGTTGTGTAATTCATGTAATGTTACACTGGAATATGGATAACCATTTGCAATCCCAAATATAAATTTAGAAGGGAAAGAAATAGTTTATGGTCATGAAGTACTTGATTCTTGAATGGATTTATTCTTGTACATGCAGAATTTTTTTTAAATGACTGTTTTAGAGGTTTAAAACATACAGAAACAAATTTTACTACTTGAGATCAACCTCAAAAGAATGTATCTTTGTACAATATGGATATGGTATTCTAAAAAAAATCTGTCAAGATGCTGTTGTTTACCACCACCAGTTTTTATTACAGCCCCTTTACTAATCCAATGCTTCTTATCAAACATCCATATTTCTTGGAAATATTAAACCTAATACAAACAACATTAATCATCCTCTTCACCAGCCCCTTAATTCAATCTTTTATTATAAATGTGCAGATAACTTCCATTTGAAGAGATGCCAACTTATGATGAAGCAATATCACATGCTTTCTATCTTTATAACAAATAATACGCTAAGAATTCAGTTAGGAGATGATGATGTTTTTGGTTTACCAAGGTCATAAAATGTTTCTGTTAATTTAATAGTTATAGATTGATAAGAATTTTTTGGTTCTTAAATCATAGATGGGTTTAAATGAAATGTCTATCAAAGGAAGAAAATGTACAAAAACAAGAATTTCTTCAGAAAGAGTAGTAATTTGATCAAGCACTGCTTTTTGTAATATAATTTTTTGCAATGATACACAAAATCAAAATTATTTAAAGAAATATTGGCAAGTGTCCTTTACAGCAACTTCTATAAATATTTTTAATTCTCTACGGAAACTGTATTGATAGACTACCTGTTACATCATTAGAAATGCAAGATGCAGTCTTCAGTGTCTTAAAGTCTATTATATCATAATTAATCCAAATCATTCATAATGTATTTCAACTACTACTTCTCTGCACTGATTTTTTAATCTTATTGTCTATAATTTTGTAGTGGTTTTACATAAAGATTCACACAAGTAATTATTTTTAGATTTTTTTCCAGAAACAGAGGAGGCTGCTCATGACAACTTAATGTAATGAGCAGGGAGCTTTAGTTTCACCTATATATTACAAATTTTTTGTGTTTGTTTTTAAATGTGAAGATCTCTCTTTTGTTGAAACTTAACAAATATCATCATAAAGTACTCAAAAATATACTTCTATATTATGAGAAAGTATTTACAATCTTACTATACAGATAATTCAGAAAATTAATCTTTCACTCATAAAAATTTAAATTCAGTGCAGTCTAATCTAGCTTTGGAGTCTTGTTCCTTTCTAAAGATTTTAAGCATTTATAATATAATTTGACTTCTGATTGTCTCTTTCCTCGTCTGAGATACCAGACATTATAATATTTATGGGGTGATAGCTTGCAAAAATATAATTACAAAACCTTTGTTTGTTGCTGTGTTCTCCTGATGGCAAAAGCTATACTGATAATTTTGGAACATGGGGCAAGGTGCTGGTACCTAGGTTGGAATAAACAACACAACATCCAGGACTTAAGTTCATTACTATGCTAACAGCAACTAGATAGCCAATATTAGTGATGCTGTATCTCATGTGGAGAATGCGTCCAGTTACCTGTCAACTGCTTCGATGAAGCAATATCTCATGCTTTCTATTATTCTCATTCTTTGCTTTTTTTTTTTCTTTGAGTTGTCTATTTTTTACTCTTCGCCATAAGCTTTGTGTTAAAAGATATATATATATTTACAGCACCAGTTAACTTTTATTTGAAAGCTCTCTAATTATTACTTTTCAATTGATGTACCGTACTGTGTCATGTGTCATCTTTTTCAGTGACTTCAAAATGATGCAAGTATAATTAACAACCGCCTAATCTAACACATTGGTAATTCTTAGAATAGTCATGAATTTTGTATTTGCTTTCAGACTAATAACTTACTTGAGTGTATTTACATATTTAATCATTAAATCCATTAAATCCTTCGTAATATGTTGGAAGCAAAGGAATTATATGATTTGTGATATCATTTTGCATTTCACTCATAAGGGTACATTATAAATCATTAAATATAAATATTTTCAATGAAGTTGTAGCCTGTAAACTGTACATTTTAACTGACAACATGACTGTCCTCGCCAACAACAAATCGCTGAAGTTTTAGTTGACTGTAAAGTCTCAACTCTCGAATATAATGCTATAATATGACAGAAATATTTAACTAAAATTGGGGAAGGTTTTCAAAGAAACCTAAAGAATCTTATATTTACACCTTGTAATCTGGCTAAAACCCCAAATAATTAATATTACGACTATTCTGGAAAGAAATTCTGGATCAGGAGTGGATCATTCTTTATAGTCATGACCTTCAAATACTATTATTTCATGGACTGAAATTTACCTGTCTTAAAGAAGAGTAAAATATTAGGAGCTAACTACATTACAAGCAAGATACAATAAAAGTATCACAATAGCTATTTTAATTCTACTTATTTGTTTCAAAATGGGCAGAACTGCTGCTTGTACCCATTTGAAAAAGAAGATATATTTAAATTCAAATATGCTTTTTGGAAGTCTTTTTTATGGAACTATTTAAAACTCACCCTAACAATTGTGTGAATGTTTCTGTATTTAAAAACAATGCTCAAATATTACTTATATCAAAATAAAAGAATCAGCTATGCAACCTGTCCCATAACACTTCATTAATTTCTTAGTACAGAAGTTTTCACTAAGGCCAGACGAATGGTAATTTACAGAAATGGAAAGGTTCATGAATTTAACAGAAGTTATTATTAAGAACAATTCCTGCTGGCAGAAAAATTCAAGTATGTGTAAGGAATCACCAGCCTTCCACTTAATCATAAAACACAGAACTATTTTACAGATGAATTCCAGAACATAAAAAAACATGAGAGAGCATTAATAAAATTACTGTAGACAGAAAGAACTATCTGACTATTAAGATAAAGTTTCTGCTCCACTATGTACTGTTTTTAAAAATTTAAAAATGTAATCAAGCAAATTAACAAAATAAGTTTAGTAGGAAAGAATAATGTAGCTATTAGACATCAAGTCTTAAAAAAAGTAGCAATTTCATGATTTAGAAAGAAAATGGATGAATGGAAAATTTGAGTTCTCTTCTGCTTTGGCTCAAAGGAAATTGCCTTTTAGATGCAATCCTAAAGAGATTCTAGCTTACTGGTAAACTCTGCAGAATATGGTGATTGCAACATGAATACAGTATTTTTTTCAGAATGGGGCAAAAGAAACAAACACTTGCTTTTTCATCTAAGATGAGTTTTATCTACTGTACACTGCATTTACAGATCTACAATATATTTAAGCATATGTTTCAACTACATTACTAAAATAATAAAACTACCCATTAGAAAGATCTAAATCAATAAGATATTTCTACTAAATTTCCTGCTAGGTTGAGGTCGAAAATAGATAATTCACAACAGTTGGAGAAGCACAGCTATGCACGACTAAATATGAAGTTACTTGAGGTATGTAAACGTGTACCGGTAATGGTTAAATGGTATTCTCATATTTCAGACAGTGTTAATGAGTACACTTATCCATCAACATCTAGAACTGTACAGAATTTTTTGTGCCTACACAGAAGAATTTATACAAAAACTGCATGAAAAATATGGTTCCACTGTTTACACTAGTAGAAATTTGGAGACTTTTTGCAGCATAGCAATTTATTTATAACAGAATGATTCATGATAATATCCTAGGATCTGCATGCCGAATGCAGTTTTCTAAGATGATTCTATGACATTGTTGCCATAAGAAACAAAATGCACAGTGAAATTTGCACCATCAAAGCTAAGTAACTCAATGGGACTGGATGGAGTAATGAATTAATAAGCAAAAGTAATTACAGAGATGGGAATGCTGGATGAAAGCATGCCACTCCTAAAGATTCAGGCAAAGAGGACCTAAATGAATGATTATTCAGGGCTAGATGCTAAATATTTGAGTACAATAAGTGATAATATACCATATGCATTCCTATTTTTTCACTATCTAAACATTAACTACTTATTTCATGAAATGCCTCAGTTAGACATGCACAGCTTGTGAAATAAAGACAGCAATAAATGAAGTTTAACGAAAATTGCATTTATCTATATTTATAAAAATCAAGATGGTGATTTATCTTAGAAAAATATACTGGTGATATACTAGTAAATGTGATTAAATGTGATTAAATTAGTGACAGTAATGTTCTGTAATTGGCTTTTCACTAACATAAGTCTAAATTGTATGAGTATTCAAACTTACAGTAGGTCTATGTATGAATTAACTTTATAGCAAATGACTCTGTGGAAGTAAGTATAACATTAAAAAATTCTATATAGAATGATCGATAGGTAATGTAAAGAAATCAATGTGACTGAACAGTAAACTGGTCAAACTTCTATAACTTGAACATCTGCTGTACGGTACCTAGATTTTTTTATATCTCAAAGGAATTTTAGTTTCCCAATGGAATCTTCTATATTTTCTATAAATCAACATTCTATTAAATTAACTTTTTTATTTCTTGAAGGATATTTCTGGTCCAAATGTAAAATAACTCTAAGTTATGCAGCATATTATGCTAAAGCAGACTTGATTATCCCCACATAAAACTAGTTCCTGTAGTAGGAACCTGGACTTAACTAGTCTCCTTATACAAGAATAAGTATCCTCTACATTTTACTCACAGTGTGTTGTTAGACTAGCAGAGGAAAATGATGGTTTTCTTTTTAAAGATAGGCCTAATATTAATTTGTAAGTATCCCTAAATAAGAATGTTCCTTATAAAGACAAAAACTGTTTTTTAAAAACTGACTTTTAATATGATATCTAATACGTAGTATTAAAATTAATTGTAGATGTAGAAAAAAATTAGTGACATTAGCAACTAGAGCCATTGTAGTATGCAAAATTTGATAACCTCAAGTAATTCGAACCTTCACAAGTACTTTCACATATTGCAGTTCAACTGTAAATAATGAGGATGGATCATTCCAAGGAATATTTCTTCTAACTCAAAGGCAACAATAGACTGCCTTCTAATATTTATGAATTGATTCTAATACCTTCATTAGGCCTAAATATCTCCATTAATCAAAAATATATAACAAATAGTCACAAACTTTTGTTCATATTCTCATACCATTTTTTTAAAACTTAGAATATTTCATGCAAGATATATATTCTTAGGAGCAGTAATGTATATGACAGTAATTTCCTATGCAAATCAGAATTTCTCATAAATTTGGAAACACCTGCAGCAATGGCAGGTTCACCTGCAGCAATGGCAGGTTCTAAGCAGAATATTGATTATCAACAAAATATTTTATCAGCAACTTCTCTAAAAGAAAAGTTTAAAACAGCTCAAGAAAAGACATTCAAGAAAGGATATTATTCAAACAAAGCCCTACATTAAATTACAAAGTTTCATTTCATTATTGTCTTCTTCAGATCAGAGACTAATCTCTTTTCAAGTACTTTAATAGATTTTCACTTACAGTATATTTTATTATATGAATAACATGCTTGTAGGTGATTTAGCATTAAGGTATAAGTTATACATTTCAGTTAATTATTTACCTAATGTGCCATTCATATAATGTTAAAACAAAGATCTGAACACTTAAAACTGTAATAAATATAAACTTACCAGTTTATCTAATTATGATCAATTCTGCACTAGCTTTAATATTAGGATTTAAAACATGCTCTGCAGAAACTGGTACTACCTTACCGTAAATTCTATAGAACTATCTGCTAACTTTTTTCTGTTCAGGGGGGAATTAATTTTTATTCTTTTGTGAAGATTTTACAAATACCTGCATATTAATAAAAATGTTAGTTTAGTTGAAAATAAAATTTTCATAGTTCATATTTGTATTTCGATAAATATGCTGTGCAAAACAGGCTTTACTGTAATATGCACTATGTGGAGATTCACAAAATAATACTTTGCTCAATTTTGACATACAATTTGAATGATTTGGTTGAAGTAATATAATGACTAACCGACACAAAAGATACATCTTGCTATTTATTACAAAATTAAAATAAATAATTTAAATAAAAAATCAAAACTAACAAAAATAAAGCTATGTAGACATAAATAAGCCTACATGTCACCTTACTCTACCCTTAGCTGCACCAATGTGAGAGAGCAGACAGATGACATAAAAAGAGCAATGAATCTAATTAGTAATCGTAGTAGTAAAGACATTTGAGACATACACATAAAGTTAGAGGGTCAAACACTAGACAAAAACACACTTGTATTAGGCTTTTGCCAAGACATGATATGAGAAAATCACATACCCAGCTTTTCCACAGATTCAAATGAACAGAAGAAGTGCTAGATTATTGGTGAATATCAATCTATAAGTCTCCCCAAGTACACATTACATTTAATTACTGATTATTAACAAAAACTAACAGATATTTCAAATGGTCATTCAAAACCATTCACTGAGATTTTAGTTAGTTCATGGGTGAAGAATACATATTACAAGGTAGAAGAATTAAGGATTTATATAGCAGATTGTTTTGAATGCATGGTTTAAGAAAGTACACAATTATCAGAGGAGAGCAACATATAGAACATTAGTTTATTGGACTAGAGAGTCAAATATAACTGATAATAATGAAACAATTCACAATACAAAAAAGTCACGAGGGACATAAAATTTGTAAAACAGCCTTATAACAGGCATTGCAAAAGATGGCTGTCTACCTGTGGTGTCATGGACAGGAACCTATGCCAGCAATGAAAGAGTGAAAGGGTAACTCATATAATAAAGAAGAAATTAGCTATTGTAATGAAGATTCACTGGTCAATTAGGTAGGATACAGAATATTAGTAAACTCTGATTGTGATGTCCATTCAGTTTAATTTCATCCTACCATTATCCTTTCAGAAAATAAACCAAATTATTCATAGATGTCCTGACAGAAGTGAATTAATGGGGATGGATCATTTATTTATTTATTTATTTACTAATTTATTTATTTATTTATTTATTTATTTATTTATTTATTTATTTATTTAGTCAATATTTTCTATTATTTAATGGTAATTTTTTGTAAATTGTCATCACAATAAATATCTTAATTGGAAATACAGATGGTATATTGGCTTTGAGAGTTCCACATTACAACTGTTTAGGTGACGTTCAAGATCGAATCTTGTCCTTCCAAACATGGCACCGTCAAACTGTAAATGGTCCACTGTTTAAGAAGTCCCACAAAAGCACAATATTCTGCAATATTAATTTTAAGACATTCAAAGTAGTACTTAAACTTTCCATGTCTGGAGAGAAACTGAGTGAGAATTAATTTGGGCACTAATGTTTTGCACTGGAGCCGGCTATATATGTCGGGGAAAAAATAAATCTCTTGTGACAGACCCCTTTGTACTTGATGTCCAGAGATTGTTCCACTGAGCATTCTGCTCCACACACTTCTCTCATTAGAAATGCAAGGTCATCAAAGACTATTTAGTACAAATTTTTAGATTTTTTTGCACTTCTGACATGGTCTAGTCAATTGTGAAGCAAAGTGTTTTAGGAGCTGGCAATTAGTAAGAACTGGAATATAACTGAAGGGACTACTGAGTTTGGTTTGTAAATTATTTCATAGTGATTTTGTCAGATCATTCATTCATGCACAATATTTTCTGCTTCTCTTGATTTTCCAGTCTTTAATCTAAAGGTAATTGTAAGAGTAGCTATCGATCAGAAACCTGTTGAACAATTGCAGAAATACACATATCTCGGTACCATCGTTAATGATTAATGGGATAATTTGGATGAAGTAAAGCCAGGACTGTGTTCAACAACATGGCAAAACTGTTTGAAAGTCGTGAGTTAACATTAGCCACAAAAATGAGATTTCTTCACTGCTGTGCGTTTTCTGTTCTCTATATGATGTTGAAAAATGGACTGTGACAAAAATTAGAGGCCTCTGAGATGTAGCCCTACCAAAAGATCATAAGAGTGTCATAGACAGATCAGGTCACAAATGCAGAGATCCTTCGAAGTATGAGAAAGATTATGGAAGTACCAACCATTCTAAAAACAAGAAAGCTTCAGTATCTGTCACATAATGAGAAATTGAAACAGATACCATTTGCTGCAAGAAATGCTGCACGGAATAATACCTAGAATGACAGGTGTTGGCAGGAGACGAATCTCCAGGCTGAAAAAGCTCAGAGACTGGACTTGCAAAACATCGGCAGAGATGCTCAGAGACTGGACATGTAGAACATCAGCAGAGTTACTCCAAGCAGTTCAAACAGAGAAAGCACAGCCATGATGGTTGCCGATATCCAGAACAGATAGGGACAAGAAGAAGAAGAAGAATCATAAGCTGTTGCGATACAACTTGTCTCATCATCACTTTCTCCAGTTACTACCTGAAATAGTTTCAGGGGTGTCAGAACAGAAAGCAGATCAAGAGATTCTCGTGTTTCATCTGTAATCTTTTTTAAGTCGTGTTTCTGTTATAGACTAGCAAGTACCTAACATATCTGAAAGTGAACTCAGCTTCACAGTTCCTCCTTTATTAGATCAAAAACCCTTTAGGTACTACTTTTATTCCATCTACAAACATTTAATTTTTTTTTACTTTGAGAAGTTCAGTTGAGTATGCTATAACACAGGGTTGTGTAGAAATATTTCTCCTTTTTAAAAGCATGAGTGGTTGAGATCTTAAAATCTATTAAAAGAAATGTCTGATATGGTCACTACTGAAAGGAATCCCATTTATTGGCCATAGAAGGTTGATACTGTCAGTATGCATAGCACATCTTTTTTCTTGCATTCTCCTACAGTTTAGCATTCTAGCATTCTGAAAAGGAAATCATTTCCTAAATCCTCTGCAGGATTATTACTTTACAAAGTACTAGCTCTTACCTGTGACTTTGCTCTCACAGAATTTTATTTTGTGTGAAACTTGCTTGTATGAACATAGGTAGGGTGTGGGTGCATGTGGGATATTACTTTCTTTAACGTTTCTTGTGTATTACTGGTCCAAAATACAAATTTGTTGTTTAATGAACCATAAGAACGATAACCATTAAAGTGCTTGTTGTGAGTAATCTATCAAAAATAAACCTATGCCTTTGCAGACCTTTTTGTGGATTTCACTGAGAGTTACAGATGTAACCCATATAATTTTCATGGATCTGTAATAGTTTAGGCAGATTAATCACTCTGAAGGGTTCCTAATACAAAATATTGTTGACTGCCACACTTTTTATTTAAATTACTTACTCTTCAGATATGCTAGAATAATTATATTGCCAATAATAATCTGGAAGAAGTACTTTTTCTAAAGGTGAAAGAATGACTGACATTGGTTGAGTGGTTCCTGAGAAGAGATTACCTTCCATTTACAAACAAATTCAGAAACATTTTTCTGAAACATTGTTATGATCAATTCTATATTAATTGTACGAATGGTATTCAATTACATTTGATTAATTAATGGAGTAAAATTTTAACACCTTTGATCTTTGGCAAATTACTTATTCCCTACCATTTATTAGCATCATTATAATTCCACTTTTCTTACATGCTCTAGTATATATATATATATATATTTTTGAAATTAATTATTACTGTATTGAAAACCTACAACCTGTTTTCCAGTCATTGACTGGGTCAGGGATGGAATGAATGAAGCCCCCATTTTGTGGCGAGGATAGGAATTGTGCCAGCTGCCGAGGCCTGTCGCACTCCTCTGGAGCAATGATTAATGACTGACAGATGAAATTAAATGATAATGAAGAGTCTTGCTGGAATGAAAGATGACAGGGAAAACTGGAGTACCCGGAGAAAAATCTGTCCTGCCTCCACTTTGTCCAGCACAAATCTCACATGGAGTGACCGGGATTTGAACCACAGAACCCAGCGGTGAGAGGCCAATATGCTGCCGCCTGAGCCACTGAGGCTTTATTACTGTATTATTACTATTAATTATTTTAGAAAATTCATGATTTTTATTCTTTTGTCATCAGATATAAATAATAACTGCCATCATAAATCTTCTGTTCTTTAAAATCTGAAAGAACCTTCTAAAATCCTTGATTGGTGAATATGGAGTGAACTAAGGGCACATTTTGTAAAATGTTATTCCTGACTTCTTGTACTCTAAAAGTAAGTAAGATAAATTGGTCTTGCTTTTAAAAAAATATCCATGTTCATTATGTTACATATTGATTATAGGGTATGGTTTTTCATATCATGACTTGAGCAAGGGGTAATAAGGGGAGGATAATCATGAAAATTTGGTATTCAATAAAGTAGGGAAACAAATATTTTTTTTCCTTCATCAAACAAAAATAAATGAAACAACTATGATGGAACAGGAATAATCATTTTTGGTAAAAGAAAATTAACAAGGAGGCTAAAACATTGAAGCATGAACAAATAAACATATTTTATAAAGAAGATGGAGTTTAACATGGTAGGTATATCTCAAAATGTATGGTAAACATATTATGCAAGGATATCAGATAGAGTCTTCATTTTGAAGCATCATGGGCATACACTTTCATGTACTGTACTCTATTTTTCAACAACAGTGTGTATGTGAATCAGCTATACCATTTTACCTCTGCATTATAATAGTTCCAGAGATATAATGATGTATGAAAATTTTATAATATCACTTTCAGCTTGTCAATCATATATTGTAAAATTATCAAATCACATGCATTTTCCAGAACTAGTATGGTTTATCATCATTTAATGAAGTATTTGTAACTGAATGCATTAAATAATGTCTTTGCTAAATGTGCACTAAATGTGCAAAATCATGGGAATCATTTTATACATACATGCTAAACTGTATGCCCATGTTGGTACTCTTTGATATCCTTTCGTAAATACATAGTACATCTAATGAAAGAAAATGTAACAAATATGAAATATTATGAATGAATGTAAATAATTAAGTAAAGACTATGTGTAGTATTTGTTTCCATTTGCAGTAACTTTGAAAAAATGTACCAAATGTAGGGTTTCCTACATAATTTAAAATACTGATCAATACATACATATATAGATACATAACTTTGCATTAAGTTAAATTTTATTTTTATAAACTAATAATGGCCAAAAATAACTTTTTCAATATTTTTTTTTTCAGAAACTAAGCCAAATACATTACATTTGGTAAATTATAGGTATAATCTTAATGATCCTGTAAGAATAAAAAAAATGAATTACTATTACCCTGAAAACACAACTAAAATGACAGTTAAATACTTTGAATTCTGAATAATAATAATAATAATAATAATAATAATAATAATAATAATAATAATAATAATAATAATAATAATAATAATAATAATAATAATAATAATAATAATAATAATAATAATAATAATAATAATAATAATATAATAATAATAATAATAATAATCATCATCATCATCATCATCTCCACATTCCCCATGTACTACATAGTGGATTAAATCTGCAAAATCTTTTCTCGTATCTAAACTGCTAAATACAGAAAAAATAAACAAGTATATTCATCCAGGTGTTCAGATTTTCTGGATGTAAAATCTATAGTTTTGGTCATGAAAACCAAAAAATATGGGTGAGGATGCCATCATGCTGACCATGAGGCACTTCAGCACCTGCAGGCCAATTGGCTGGGTAGCACTTGTCTTGCCAGGTCATGGCCCTTAATTTGCTGTTGCACTACTTTTCACAAATTTTTAAACTTTAAATCTATAGTCATATACAGTATGGTACATGATTTGTTAAACTCCATCTTCTTTTATGAAATCTTAAAATGATAAATTTATAAGAATAAATTGTATTTCTGTTATTTTACTAACAAATTATTACGGATGGTATTCCTACCTTTCACTGTATTCATCCATATGAGCATAGCTCTGGACACTATTCTCCTCAATTAGAAACTTAACTCTCTGGTAGAAGGATGCAGTCACAGATGGCGGCTGTTTCCGCAGAAGAACCTCCACGGGATCATTGGATGCCAAACACATAATGTGATCAGTACATGTTGGATGAGAGCAACATTCACTGTCAGAGCAATCCACCATACCATCTGAAAAGAAATATTTTTATTACAGCATATGTTGGTGATTGAATAGTGACATTCTCCCAGAAACAATCTTATTAAATCACAAGGCAAAATTTTAGAGGACAAGCAAGAAACATCATATGGGTTAAAAATATTTTTCAAAATCAGTGCCATGTGTTAGCCTGATCCTTAAACTACATGATACCGAGCTCGATAGCTGCAGTCGCTTAAGTGCGTCCAGTATCCAGTATTCGGGAGATCGTGGGTTCGAGCCCCACTGTCGGCAGCCCTGAAGATGGTTTTCCGTGGTTTCCCATTTTCACACCAGGCAAATGCTGGGGCTGTACCTTAATTAAGGCCACGGCCGCTTCCTTCCCACTCCTAGCCCCTTCCTGCCTCATCGTCGCCATAAGACCTATCTGTGTCGGCGCGACGTAAAACAAATAACAAAAAAAAAAAACTACATGATGGTAGCATAATTATTTTATTTTAACAATTCATTTCATGTTTCACTGACATAGATAGTTCTTATGGTGACGATGGGAGAGAAAAGGGCTAGGAGTGGGAGGGAATCGGCCATGGCCTTGATTAAGGAACAGCCCCATTTGCCTGGTGTGAAAATGGGAAACCACAGAAAAACATTTTCAGGGCTGCCGACAGTGGGGGTGATGGTAGCAACAACAGCACTGTCAGTGCTCTGGGCCGACAGTGGGGTTGATGGTAACAACAACAGCACTGTCAGTGCTCTGGAAACATTCTAATAAATTTCTCAGTACAGGTTATGTACATTCAAAATCTATACCTTAATTTGCAATGAGAATTTTACTTAATGTATACATTTGTAAAGTTTCTGCAGTCTTCTTGTACTAAAACATTAAATATCCTCTGTAAACAATACATTGTGGTTAAAATGAAAGACTTCGTTATTTATGGTATATATACCACTATTAGGCAGAGATATTCTCTGTTTTAAATGTAAGGCTACATGTAGCAGAAATATGGACTGAGAGAAAGGAGTTTTAGATATTCTTTTCTAGTGGTGCCAATATTCACCAAGTTTTTCCTTTTCATAGTGTTTTGACTCCGACAGTGATGTGAGTGATAATATGATTCAAGAGGCAACACAAACATAGTATTTGAGATGTGAATTAGAGAGAGATCTCCCTGTTAAAGGCTCTACTCTTGAGTATAGAAATTTGTGTGATATTTTTACTTTTATTTCATATTCCATGGCCTACCCTAAACTATGCTCCAGATTTCATATTCTGATATCATAATTTGAATTATATACACATTGTTGTAATGTCCATTATTGATAGACTTTGAAATTGGCACGGCTGAGTATGCATCTGTCTTAAAACTACTCGCTCTCTGCACATGCCCGTGCAGGCTTGGACTCTGTCTGTTATTGATTGCCGTGTTGTCTCCTTTTGGATCATTCTTGGGAGGCAGCCGTGGCTGCCTTCTTCCACACACGAGACACATGATCGATCGAGGATCAATACCTGGGTTTGACCTGAACAGTAATAGGCAACACCAGCCTGCAGAAAATCTTCAAATATCTTCCTTTTAATATGTAGCAGGTAATTAAGTCACAAGAACACATCATGGGACCTGCAGTAAAGTCTGCCATTTCTTAGGAGGCTAATTGCAGCAGTTGTTTGCTGTGAAATGGGGTTGCCATATCCATACACAAGAGATATTCAAGAATATTCAGATTTATTAATACAGTAGAAGTCCGTTATAGTGAGAATTTACAACGGCAAAAAATTTACTTGCTATAGCGGATTGCCGTTATACCCAATTTTCCCTAAAGTTCAGAAAAGATACGCAAAAAACCAAATACTTCACCATGCACGTATCATAGAAACATATTGTATGTCCCAGAATAATAATAATAATAATAATAATAATAATAATAATAATAATAATAATAATAATAATAATAATAATAATAATAATAATAATTTTGCTGTAAATTTATGAGGGAACAGACTTTCTGAAATTTAACCTGACATGGTAATAAATTAACCTCTGAAATCAGTGATACGTACTGTCATATCTTGAGATGTATCATATTTTTATTTATTTACTGTACCTAGTACTAAAATCAACTGCCGAGCTGAGTGGCTCTGATGGTTGAGGCCCTGGCCTTCCGACCCCAACTTGGTAGGTTTGATCCTGGCTCAGTCCGGTGGTATTTGAAGGTTCTGAAATACTTCAGCCTCGTGTCTATAGATTTGCTGGTAAGTAAAAGAATTCCTGCGAGACTAAATTTTGGCACCTTGGCATCTTCGAAAACTGGTAAAAGTAGTTGGTGGTACGTAAGGCCAATTACATAGTTATTACTGAAATCAGTTGTTTATTTCAGCCTTTATTTTGACCAAGCTAACGAAAGCTATCTGTCACATTATTTACGCAATTATGAAGAATAAGAAGAAGAATTATGAAGGCACGTTTTCTCTCGTTTCAAACTTGAATATTTCTTTTCACCAGTCAACGGGGATTAATAATCGGCAGTTGGCTACTGTGGGTAGCGGACGTAGAGAGAAATCAATATGGATGATAGATCGTGTTCAATTTACATCTAGCCTTCAGAAACACGACTAAAAATACCTGTTGTACACCATCACTTTTTTCTTTCAGTTCAATACTTGTGAAAATTTGAATTTATAATTCCACCATTACAAAACTGTAATTGTCTTTATTAAAAAGACTACATTAGATTATACTCGTGATACATGTTTCGTCCTCTTATGGGACATCTTCAGTCACAAATACAAAACATTCAAGATAAGGTGAGGACACGCTGAAATAAGTAAATAAAAAGTCTTTGGATCCAGTGATGCGGTGTGATGGCGCCTTGTCAATCTTGAATGTTAAAATGGTGCGGCATGAACATTATATGAAGCATGAAGTCCAGTTAAAATCAGATTAAATTGTTGTTAAAAACAACGAACTGTCCAATTATAAAACAACATGAGTGGCTGTGCGAATAAAATTATATGTATATTGTACATAAAACAGCATGATGGTAATGCCACATTAAAATAGTTTTCTTGATTAGAAGGTGGAGTTATACCGATGATGCAAGTTGAACTTGATTATGTGTTGACAATAGGGGGCCTCCTTGCCCGTTCTACGTCGACCGCTCCCCTCAAGTGCTAAAGCTAACTGTATGCATATGCATATAATTCATCATGTGAGATAGTAGGCTTAACAAGTTCAAGAATTTCACTCTCATTCAGATGCCCACACACAGGTACACCTTCATCAGCTTTTACATAATCGTCAAATTGACAGGTGACTTCCAGCTGGGAAGGAACACGTTCCAGCTATCTGGTACTTTGAGATGAGGAAGTTCCTCCTCAATAATTTCGCTTTCTGTTTCACTTTGACAGAAGCCAACATGTCTGAAACATGCGAAATTGCAGCGGGAGATATGGTTTCCCACTACACTGCGATACTCGGATAGCTTCCGATACATTCCATTTCAGTACTCGTTTCACCCCAAGCCTACGCATCAATGAGTTGACCAGTATGCAAAGAAAGCGATGTTTAAGGAGTTTAAATATCCCCTGATCATGTGGTTGTAGCACACTGGTACAATTCGGTGGTAGGAATCCCAATTCAATATTCTGTAGCTCAACATTTGTATGAGTGGGGCAATGGTCTATAAAAAGAACGACTTTTCTGTTCTTTGATCCAATTCTCGAATCAAATGCCCGAAGCCATTGCTTAAAAAGTGCCAATGTCATCCATGTTTTCAAGTGAATGCTTGATACGAACTGAAGTATAATGGTGCCAATAAAAGACTTGGCAAGGGACCCGCCGCTGCAATATTTGTCAACCTTTCCATGGAAGGTTTTGTAATCTAATTGTGTAAAACGATCACAGTAATATACAAATATTTACCGTACTTTAGTTCGTTGAATATTGAGAGTTACGCAGAAAAAAGTAATCAATAGTTTTCTGCTAGCTTTTTGCAATGAAATGTAGAAATACCGATAACGGAAAATAAAACATGTTAAAATCTCTCATAATAACAGATGACTCAGTGAAAGGGTTCTTGTTGTAGAAGGCTATTGTACAGTTTAATATAGGAATTTTGAAGGGACATAAAAAACCTGTCATTAAAACGGGGTTCTCGTTATATCCCATACTCGCTATAACGGACTTCTACTGCATGAATTTTATAGGACACAAACTGGAGAAAATCAACGTACTATACAGTGTACTTCAGATACAAACAACTCAGTAAGTAGGATGGTCTCAAGTAAGAGGTTCTTCGTAGAAGTGGAATTTTAGCCAAACTACCGATGTGTCAGTAACCTCTTTACTTTATCTGTTGAATGAGATGATCTAGTCTAAAGGAGAAAGCCTTGAGAGAAATGGAATGAAGAGAAAAATAAAAAGTGTAATTTTATTACTGTGCAGTACCATTTTACTTACAAACTATGTTCAAAATGCTTAACCCTTGTTGCATACATATGCCACATAATGTTTTCTTGTACCCTCCACAAGATAGAGGGTGCAACACTTTCACTTACTGTCCTAGTAAGAGATAGCAACATAATAACTGAACTGAGATTGTAACATAGTAATATTCAGTACATTTTTTTTTTTGGACTCATATTCAACAGTAAGTTTTATTTTAAGCTAGTTAGTAGATACTGTAGTATTAACCTGAACATTCATAGTGTGAGTTATTGTACACACGTCCTAGTTCGTGAACCATGGACAATGGTTGAGTGGCCTAGTAAGTGGTCCTGAGAGTCGGGATATCAGTTGCTATGGAATGGGAGTGGGCATCTCGGACATATTCTTTGTCATGGCCCTCCTTGTGCTCAGGCGGCTAGGACTATACAATCCACCAGTGGTCCATAACCCGTTAGAGGAAAAATCTTCACTTGGACTATGTGCAAGTAGGGTAGCATCCTGCCTCATGAATTTACCGAGCTCAGAACATTTTAAGCAAGCCTTGAACCTATGGGAGTAATGGAGTCCCACTCCCTTTTGACAGGTGAGCGACTCCTTGGAAACAACTTGGTGAACGAAATGGAATTCGATGGGGAGCTATCAATATTAATGGGGCTAATGGAAGAAAGAAAGTAGAACTGGCTTTTTCAGCAAAGAAGATGCATCTGGATGTGCTAGGAGTAAGTGATATGCGGGTAAGGGGAAATAACGAGGAAGATATAGGAGATTATAAAGTGTACTTGACAGGTGCTAGGGGTATGGGGTAGGGCTGTTTAACAGGAATACCATTGCATGCAACATAATTTCTGTTAGGCACATAAATGAGCGAATGATGTGGGTAGATTTGGCAGTTGGAGGAATTACGATGAGAATTGTCTAAGTGTATTCTCCATGTGAGGGCGCAGATGAGGATGAAGTTGACAAGTTTTATGAAGCATTGAGTGACATTGTGGTTAGGGTCAACAGCAAGGATAGGATAGTGCTAATGGGCGATTTCAATGCAAGAGTTGAAAACAGGACTGAAGGATACGAAACGGTTATTGGTAAATGTGGGGAAGATATGGAAGCTAATAGGAATGGGAAGCGTTTGCTGGACTTCTGTGCTAGTATGGATTTAGCAGTTACGAATACATTCTTCAAGCATAAAGCTATTCACTGCTGCACATGGGAGGCTAGAGGTACCAGATCCATAATAGACTATATCTTAACTGACTTCGAATTCACGAAATCTGTTAGGAATGTACGAGTTTTCCAGGGATTTTTTGATGATACAGACCACTATCTGATACGTAGTGAACTATGTATCTCTAGGCCTAGGATAGAGAGAGTGAAATGTCTGCAAACGGATAAGGGTAGAAAATCTCCAGGAAAAGGAAATTAGACAGAAGTACATGGATATGATTAGTGAGAAGTTTTGAACAGTAGACAGTAAGCAGGTTCAGGATACAGAAAGAGAATGGGTGGCATACAGGGATGCTGTAGTAGAAACAGCAAGGGAACGGCTAGGAACAACTGTGTGTAAAGATGGGAAAAGGCGAACATCTTGGTGGAATGATGAAGTGAGAGCAGCTTGAAAACGTAAAAAGAAGGCTTATCAGAAATGGCTCCAAACAAGGGCCAAGGCAGATAGGGAATTGTACGTAGGTGAAAGAAACAGAGCGAAACAAATACTTGTTGAATCCAAAAAGAAGTCTTGGGAAGATTTTGGTAATAACCTGGAAAGGCTAGGTCAAGCAGCAGGGAAACCTTTCTGGACAGTAATAAAGAATCTTAGGAAGGGAGGGAAAAAGGAAATTAATAGTGTTTTGTGTAATTCAGGTGAACTCATAATAGATCCCAGGGAATCACTGGAGAGGTGGAGGGAATGTTTTGAACAATCTTCTCAACGTAAAAGGAAATCATCCTGGTGGTGTTGCGAACAGCCAAGCTCATGGGGAGGAGGAAAATAATGTTGTTGACATTACGCTTGAGGAAGTGGAAAGGATGGTAAATAAACTCCATTGTCATAAAGCAGAGGAATTGATGAAATTAGACCTGAAATGGTGAAGTATAGTGGGAAGGTAGGGAAGAAATGGCTTCACAGAATAAAATGATTAGCATTGAGTGTTGGTAAGGTACCTTTAGATTGGAGAAAACCAGTCATTGCACCTATCTATAAGCAAGGGAACAGGAAGGATTCCAACAACTATCAAGTTATCTCATTGATTAGTGTACCAGGCAAAGTATTCACTGGCATCTTGGAAGGGAGGGTGCGATCATTTGTTGAGAGGAAGTTGGATGAAAACCAGTGTGGTTTCAGACCACAGAGGGGCTGTCAAGATCAGGTTTTCAGTATGCAGCAGGTAATTGTAAAAGGCTACGAGAGGAATAGGCAGTTGTGTTTATGTTTCGTAGATCTAGAGAAAGCATATGACAGGGTACTGAGGGAAAAGATCTTTGCCATACTTGGGGACTATGGAATTCAAGGCAGTTTATTAAAATCAATCAAAGGCATTTATGTTGACAATTAGGGTTCAGTGGGAATTGATGGTAGAATGAGTTCTTAGTTCAGGGTACTTACAGGGGTTGGACAAGACTGTAATCTTTCACTTTGCTGTTCGTAGTTTACATGGATCATCTGCTGAAAGGTATAAAATGGCAGGGAGGGATTCAGTTAGGTGGAAATGTAGTAAGCAGTCTGGCCTATGCTGATGACCTGGTCTCAATGGCATATTGTGCTGAAAGCCTGCAGTCTAATATCTTGCAACTTGAAAATAGGTGCAATGAGTATGGTATGAAAATTAGCCTTTCGAAGACTAAATTGATGTCAGTATGTAAGGAATTCAACAGAATTGAATGTCAGATTGGTGATACAAAGCTAGAACAGGTAGATAATTTCAAGTATTTAGGTAGTGTGTTCTCCCAGGATGGTAATATTGTAAGTGAGATGGAATCAAGGTGTAATAAAGCTAATGCAGTGAGCTTGCAGTTGCTATCAACAGTATTCTGTAAGAAGGAAGTCAGCTCCCAGATGAAACTGTCTTTACATCAGTATGTTTTCAGACCAACTTTTGCTTTACGGGAGCGAAAGCTGGGTGGACTCAGGATATCTTATTCAGAAGTAACAGCCATGAAAGTAGCGAGAATGATTGCTGGTACAAACAGGTGGGAACAATGGCAGAAGGGTAGTCAGAATTAGGAGTTAAAGGCTAATTTAGGATTGAACTCGATGGATGAAGCTGTACGCATAAACCGGCTTCGGTGGTGGGGTCATGTGAGGCGAATGGAGGAGGATAGGTTACCTAGGAGAACAATGGAGTCTATTATGGAGGGTAAGAGGAGTAGAGGGAAACCAAGACGGCGATGGTTAGACTCAGTTTCTAATGATTTAAAGATAAGAGGTATAGAACTAAACGAGGCCACAGCATTAGTTGCGAACAGAGGATTGTGGAAACGTTTAGTTAATTCACAGAGGCTTGCAGACTGAACGCTGAAAGGCATAACAGTCTATAATGATAATGTATGTGTGTGTATGTATGTATGTATGTATGTATGTATGTATGTATGTATGTATGTATGTATATTCTACTCCCTATTTATCCTATACTTTTTCATTAATCTTAATCTATTGTATTATTGTTTACTCCTGACTAGACTTACATGCTTTTCCTCACTACATTAGAACCTCTATTCCCTGTTTTGGGAGGGATCACGGGAAAAAATCGTACAACATGGGAAAACAGAAAATCCGGGAACGAATGAACCATCAACAATTTGGCTAAACACCTCAAAAATGAAATGTGTATACTTATAATCTTACAGACTCCCCTAAATCAAACCAATTTACAGCCCCAATGGGCCTTCCGCCTACAAAGCGACCACCCTCGGTCCGAAGGCCTGCAGATTACGAGGTCACGTATGGTCAGTGTGACGAATCCTCGGCCGTGATTCCTGGCTCTCTAGACCGGGGTCACCATATCACCATTAAATAGCTCCTCAATTAAAGATAATCGTAGACTGACTGAACCCGGAACCAGCCCTCATATCCAGGTAAAAATGCCTGACCTGGCCAGTAATCGAACCAGAGTTCTCCGAGTAAGAGGCAGGCAAGTTAGACCGCAGGGCTTTCAAACGTTCATTACCGGTACGCGACTTAAAACTCTCGAAACTTTACATTCAATTTTACCGGGGGAACTTCATCAGTTTCCTTTGAAAACTTCTTTCAGTTCAGCAACTTTGATCAGCCAAACTTTTTGAAAAATCTAATACACGTTATGCCAAGCCAAACAACAATCGACCACAAGTAGGTAGTTTTTGATTCTCTAATCTAATAAAATAAAGCACATTAGTTACAAAAGCATCCAACATGATGGCAAAATCTTTTTTTTTTTTAATCATCCATTGTAATTTGGTCACCGGTATACTGTTCTTAGTTAGTTTATGGAAATCTTGTATTGCGTAAATTAGGCCTACATCGACTTTTAAAGGTTATGTTGAACTCAAAAATATGGTTTCGAAAGTATCAATCCTCTAGTTCTCGAATGCATTATATTTAGTTCTGCCCGTCACTAATCACAATCAAATTGGAAAGAGAGAGAAAAAAAAAATCATTAACACTTCCGAAATTACGATTATTTGTGACCTTGAGCTCATAAATAAATAAATAAATAAATAAATAAATAAATAAATAAATAAATAAATCAATCAATCAATCAATCAATTCTTCCCACAATATCATCCCTGTTATCAGGTAATGTAGTGCAAATTATGTAGTCCCACAAAACAAATCTATTTCTTTGACTTTTGCCATAAACTAACAGAATATTCATAAACTTGTTCTTATAATGGTCTTGCTCCTTTCAATAACAAACAACATGGAACTGGAATGTTTACTAAAGCTCTAGTGAGCAAGGTCAAATGTCAAAAATACCCTGCCCCTCACACACAATGCTTTCATCCCCACTCAGCAAGCTGTACAAAGAACCATTTGTTTCCAATATGAACCAGCAGTATTTGCTTTTACCAGGTGTAGACCATTCTGTTGTATAGATAAAGCAGTGAGGTTGCTAACAAATCAGGAGTTTGGCTAAAAATCTACTTCGCCAAAGCTCCTCTTATTTTAGGCCACTCAACTTACTGATAAGGGAACGGATTTTGGTGTAAAATTCTAATTTGGTTGAAATTTAGTACTTAATATTCCTACAAAGTTGTACAATGACATAGTGAAAATCACATGGGCCACTTTCAATTTTGAATGCCTATACTGAACGCCGAAAACCTGCCGGCAACGGCATTAGCGTGGAGCACGCAATGGCTCGCTGCCACCAGGCAGAGACCTGCCATGTTGCATTGCATTCCCCACCTTCCCTTCATCCCTTCACTCTCTTATCAGTTCCATAGGGCCATGCAAAAGAAACCTGATTTTTGGGATGAATAGGTCCCTAACGTTCCATCATCAAGCCATGTAAGTGTGACAATTTCATTTTGCCTGTTTTCTTTTGTTTTACTGGCACAGACAACAAATAATTTTAAAAACTTTAATTTACAGTCAGATTATTTACAAATGTCAGAAATTGCCAACGACGATGTTCAATTGGAACACTTTCCAAATTTTAATCCTTGAAATGTGGTAGTTTGTCCACAAAGCTGCTTTGCTGAAAGTGATTACTATGAATGCCAAATAACACCTGGTGAAAGAGAATTGGGTCTTGAACTGTACCATAAGTAAAAACTTTTTTACATTTTCTCATGGCAAAAGTAGATGTGAGCCAAGACTGGATCATGATCCTTGTTTACAGGCCTTATTGCAGAAAAAGTTGGTGATGTGCAGGTCACCATTGAACATGAGGAGACGTTAGTTTTGCCTAACAATAACAATGTTATTAAAAACAATGAATTTGCAATATCCGACACTGACAGTGAAGAAGATGCTACCATAAGTATCACAAAAAAAAAAGTGCGGTTGATTATTGGCTGAATAAAGGAAGGGGGAAAAATATCATTTAAAGTCATTCAGCACCAATTTAAAAAGCTATGGCAGCAGTCAGACCTTTTTAGATGGAAGCTACAAGTAGAATCAAGTGGCACAAAGGCTGAAATTTATCACCAAAGAAACATTTGAAGAATTAAAAAAGGCGAGGCTGAACAACAACAAATACGTCCATGATGTACACATTAGAAAATGGGCCTTGAAGAATGCTTGGCATGTTCATGAAGATACCTTCCACGTCTCAACTTTCTGGGTAAGGAAGTTTAAAAATAAATTCAATATTGCTTCCTGGAAAGTTACGAAATTTGTAACCAAAAGTTACACAGCCAATCAGCTTGACCTTGCATCAAACACAACAATTTTAGTAGGAGAGGTATCGGAATTAATAAACACTCACTCTTCAAAGTGCATTTTTAACACAGAACAAAGTGGGTTTAATGAAGAGTTCCATGCTGGACATACGCTACATTTAAAGAGAGAGAATTTTTTAAAGCAGAAGCACAATCGTTGAACGCATTAACACACAGCTATACAATTCAGCTTGTAATTTCTGCCAATGAAGAACTGGTACCTAAACTGTTAGTTGTGTTAAAAGAAAAGGATGGTGAATTTGCCCCTATTGTTAAAAAAAGCTTGTTTACAGCAGATAATTTATTTGTTTTGCCTTCACCATCCATGAAGTTCACTAAAAAGTTACTTCAAAAGTGGTTACAAGATGTTTATTTTCAAAATGTACTAAATGACAGTGTTTTACTCTTGAATTTTTGGACAACACAAAGTGAAGCAAATATATTAGCATCAAAACCCAACAACAAAACTATTATTGTTAAAACTATTCTCCAGGGAACTACTGGAATGATTCAGCCATTAGGTGTGCTTGGTTTCCGGATAGGGAAACAATTTGTTCATTTTTTTAAGACCTGATTATACTATACAATTCTGATATTAACATTCATTTGCGCAACAATATTTTAAAAACCCAATCATTGACCCACAACCAACTATCTTCTCCGCGGTTTCGTAACATGTGGATATATAGTTTGTACAAATCCGGTTATGTTAAAACACAACCCGCTTGCTTTGTGAACCACGTTCAGTTTTGTTTGAAATATGGTGCTATCCGAAATATTTGCGATATGTGTACAAAAGAGTGTCGTAAGGTGAGCGTGGTGCAAGCAGGCTCTTTGCATTGACCACTTTTTTTTAAGCATCCACTGTTGCAAGGATTGCAAAGAGTAAAAGAGGAAAAAAAGAAAGATCGATTTATATATTTACAGTATGGCCAAGCGCAAAATCAAATTATGTTGCATGTTCTACTCTAATCGAGAGGGTAGAAGAGTGAGGGGAAAGTTTAAGGTGGGGAATGCAACACAGCACTGCAGGTCACTGCCCAGTGGCTGCGAGCCATTGCGTGCTGCTAGGATTCAAGGACAGCTTTACCTCTCCCCACCTATGGGAATCAACATCTACATCTCCCCACCTCCTCGCTAATGCCATTGCCCGAGAGGTTTTCGGCGTTCAGTATCGAGTTTGAAACTGAAAGTGGCCCGTGTTGTTTTCACTACGTCATTGTACAACTTTGTAGGAATATTGTGAACTAAATTTCAAGCAGATTAGAATTTTTCACTGAAATCCATTCCCTTGTGAGCTGTATGTATTATATTTGAAGCATGCAGCACAAGAAAATGTGTTACTGGCACAGTACTTGGGAACGTTTCCCTATAATTTTTCTTTCAGCCTGGAGCTGCTAACTGGTATTTAGAACCAGAAAGCTTCCAGGTGATCTATTTTCATTTTCTGCAAATGTAGCTGCCAACAAATCTCACTACTGAATCACTCAACGACTTACTGACAATAAGTATATTCTGCAGTCACATACATAGCCTACATATAAAGAACATAATCAAGTGATAATACAATAATAACTTACATCCTGGACAACATACCATATTATTATTGATGTTTCCTATTAGAATCAAGACTTTCATGAAATATGCCACCAATGAAGAACAGCACTTTCAGAAAGTATCTGTAGTTTTTAAAAACAAACATATTCATAAAAGATTGACAAAACTTACCTTCATCATTATCAATCTCATCATTACATTCCATTTCCAGACGTATACTGCAGTCCAAGCCAGCCCAGCCATCAGAACACACGCATCGGTATTCACCATCCTCTAATGAGCAGGTTCCATGTCGATTGCAAGCACTCTTACATCCGGCTACATAAAACATATACAACAATTAAATTAAAATATACACCATAATTATATTTCAGAAGTGCAAAAATTCAATACCTGGATATAATTAAGAAAATATCACCTTTAAGCTAGGTTATGAAATTTGATAAGGATTTTCCAATAATTTGAGATTGTAGCTTCAAAATAATAATAATAATAATAATAATAATAATAATAATAATAATAATAATAATAATAATAATAATAATAATAGTAGTAGTAGTAGTAGTACCGGGAGGTACACCTCAACGCCGCGCATTCAAAATAAGCATCTTAATGAACTCCTCTATCGAACTAAAGAAGTGGAAACCACTACAACTCGAACTTAGAACTTTAATCAGATGTCTTCACTGAAATATTAAGTAATTTTGTTATTGTGAAGTTTCCTAAACTGAGTGAATTTCTCCTTGTTTTGTTTGCCATTTATCAAGAAGTCTGGACATTTTTCTGCAGATGACACCACTAAAAAATTTATGATCATGCCCTCTGGTGCAAAGTGAAAGAACTTATAATTTTAAGTTGTTTTGTATTTCTAGGTTTTTGTAACTGACTGATGTTCATTTATTTTTGGGTTGGCAATATTTTCTTTTTCTTTCCGCCAGTTTTGAATCTAGGCAATCACTAATTTCTGTAATTACTTTTCAACCTATCACAGGCTTCTTGTTTGATTCTGAGCATAACATTGAGATTAACCAATTAAATTGAGAGGGTGTGGCTGGGTTAGTCTCGAATGATCTCGAACCTTCCCTGAGGGTTTATAAACTGCAGCTTTTCATGTTTCTTGGCCAACTGATCGTCGTCTATCTGAATGTGTGTGTTAAGCAGGAGGCAGGCGGCCTCTTTTGTCGGCAGCAGAACCTCTATATGGTAATGGCCACATAAATTATATCTTTCTTGTCGTTGCTACCTCCGCAGCTTAACCTGAGGGGAAAGGTCCGAATCTTTAATGATGTAACCGACTTTTCTGAAATGTAAATTTTCTTCTGACTAATGTAAACTTCATAAAGCTTTAACTGTAAATCGGCAATAGAGAGTGAGCTACCCTCTTGAGCTCCCCTTAATCTTGGTTTGAAGTGGCGACGTTTTTGCAACTGTAATGTATTAAAGTTATTTCCATCCGCGCCACCTCAGTAGCTTGAGATTAGCCCCTGTTTCTTCGTCTACAGGTGTTAATATTTCATTATCTGGAGCACTGTGGATGCTTCCATTCTGTTTGTGTTCGGGCCGTTTATTTAACCTGTTCTTTTTCGCAAAGGTCCTGTAGGTTGGGTACAAGATACCTCTGTGTAATAATATTTCTATTTGTAAATAGTGCCTTGTAAGGCCAGAGATTGTCAGATTTCCATGCAATATTGCCTTGAGTAGGCTTGAGAAACTGAGAGCCTGTTAGCTCTTTTTCAAGTTTTGTAATTTTATTGTAAAGAGTGCCTCTGGAAGGCTGGATACTGGAATTTTAGGAGGAAGTGCTCTTTGAATTAGGGGATTTCTGCCCTTGACTATATTTGTTCTCATTTTTTAATTATAAATTTGAGCTGCGAGCTCTGGAAATTGTAAAATTACGGGCTTGATGCCAAGGATCTGTAAAAGTCACTGATCCCGGACTTTCCTAATCTTGTTTCAAGAGTATTTTGTACCTGATATGTTAAATTGTTGTTTTCTGAAAAAATATAACCTTCAGTTCAAGTTAAATTGATTTTGATATTGTAGATAGACCCATTCACCCTGGCACCTTCTTTAACCTCTTTCTGCTCCATGGGTATCCCCGTAATAATAATAATAATAATAATAATAATAATAATAATAATAATAATAATAATAATAATAATAATAATAATAATAATAATAATAATAATAACAATAATAATAATAAACCTTCTTCTTCTTCTTCTTCTTGTTGGCCATTTCCCAATTTATTAGGGTTGGCACTTCGCCCAACACTGCTGGATGCCTTTCTGATGCCACTCTATATGGAGGGATGTATTCACTTTTCATGTTTCTGTGGTGGTTACTAGTATATAGATGAAGGGAAGCGTGTTAAGACAAACAACCAACATCCAGTCCTCAAATCAGAGGAATTAACCATACACAGTTAAAATCCTTGAAAAGGCCAGGAATCAAACCTGGGGCCCTCTGAATCAAAGGCCTGTACACTGACCATTCAACAAGGGAGCTGGATGACGATGATGATGACGACGACAAGACTCCAAATTTCCTTTGAAAAAAAAAAAAAAAAAACCAAATATATGACAGAGTATGGTAAGGTAGAAAGAACTGACAGCTTCAAGTACCTCGGAGAAATCGTCCAGCTGAAAACTAGCAAGAGAGAAGCAAACGACACTAGGCGAAAGTAGATGGCCATTGCTTTTCGTAGGAAACATGCTCAGTACAAGAGGAAAGCCATCTCAAGGTGAGATAAACTAAGACACTACAATACAGTAATAAAAACAGTGTTTGTATGCTATGGAATGCCTCCAAATGACAGGAATGTCGAGACTAAGAGAAGCCAAGAAATTTGAGAGAAAGATCCTCCGCAAGATAATGGGTTCAAATATCGTGGATGGCCAATATAGGTTACGAGGAAGGGGAGAAATATACCAAGAAAGTGAAAGACTGATTGAGTCAATGAAAAGACGACTCAAATTTTATGGACATCTGTTTAGAACAGACAAGAAGCGCCTGACAAAACAGATTTTTAAAACAATTGACAGTAGACCTAAAGTTTCCGACAAATGGTTCAGGGAAGTAAGAAAGGATCTTGAGCAATCTGGATTAAACTGGAAAGACATCCTAAACCGAACAAAGTACAGATCAGTGATCGACTGCTTCAGAGGCTTCCATGACGTACAAAAAATTAATAGGGGATGGACAGAGGAAAGAAGAAGGCTGCCAGAGAAAGAATGCAAAGATGATGATGATGATGATGATGATGATGATGATGATGATAATAATTGTACCGGGCGGTACACCTCCACACCGCTAATTTAAAATGTGCGCCAATTGAAACTCCTCTGCTGGAGGAAGTCTGAACTTTATTGACGGTATTAATTTTCAAATTTCTCAGAAGATGTCACTACGTGGAAAATTTGGAGTTTTTGAACTGTGTCATTTTCGACGTATTTTTGTTTTGCTTGTAGAAAGAAGTGTGAACTTTCTCTTCTAGAGGACACTACTGAAGATCAACAATAGTGCACCCTAGTGCGGAGTGAAAGAACTGTTTTTTTTTGGAGAAATTTTTATTTCAAAAGTTTGTTTCTTGTTAAATTTCTTTCTGTTATTGTTTAAGTTGGCTGTATACCCCTCTCTTTCCCCTTGTTTTGTATTTAGCCAATCCCGAATTTCTTTTATTAAATTCTGACCAATCGGATGTATCTTCCCCCAACTTGAATATGTTGCTGTATCCTACCCAATAAAGTTTTTGTGGGAGGGTGCTCTCATTCCCCTAACGCCTCGAACTTTCCGTGAGAGGATATAAACTGCTGATTTTAGGATCTCCGGGCCACTTCTGTTCCATCTTTCAGTGTGTAAAGTACATAGCAGGGGGCGGGAAGCGCCTCTTTCTTCGGCGACAGTCAACAACCAGGTAATGGCCGACTAATTACTTCTTTTCTTGCTTGCTCAGCAGTTTAACTCTCGGGGCGGGTCCGAAGTTTTTCCATTATGTAACCTTCCTTAAAATGTAAAGAAACTGGTATCTATTCTATCTTTTAAACTACATATTGGGATAGAGAGTGCTTAACCCTCTCGAGCTCCCACTCATATTGTTTTGAGGTGAACTTATTTTCTCAACCTATTCTTCCTTAACATTATGTAAATTTGTTTCTTTTCTAAAGTCACCTCTGTAGTATGGGATTAGCCCTTGCATCAGTGGCCTAGAGCCAAATTAGGTTTTGGAACAAATACATTAGGAGTGCAGATCGCCTCCTCTCAAATTGTTATTTTAGAGGTCATGTAATTACCCTTTTTTCCTTTTAATAGACCTCAGTAGGTTGGGTATGTTACCCCTGTGTCTATGTCCAGAGAGGACAACTTGAAGGTGGAGTTTGGTGTGGCCTTTGAGAGGCTTAAAGTTGAGAGCGAGTGGCTCTTTCTTGAAAATTAAGTGTTGTATGCCTCGAGGAGACTTTTCTGTGTAATTTGGAGCAAGTGCTCTGGAACATGAACAGGGTTTTCGGCCCCTCTGGTAAAATTTATTTTGGAGTAAAGTCGGGCTAATTGCTCAAGTATTGTGAATTTGGGGCTCGAAGCCCAAATCCTGTAAATCCTGTAATTGGAACTGTTGTTGCCTTGCTACTCTGTACCTGCCGTAATTGTTATTCTTAATTTTGAAAAGAAAATATAACCTTGTTAAATTTTAAATTAATTTTACTTTCGTAGCTTGAGACCTGTTCACCACCACGCACCTTCTTTCACGCATAACTACCGCAAAAACACGGTAACAAGTGGTAGCAGAGCGTGGTTGAATGGGTCTCAATTTAGCCCCTTTTGACAGCTAAACTTTGCTTTGATTCAAACTCTAACAATTTTCTCAGTTGCTGGAATCTTCTGATTTTTTCAAAATTGTTCTGTCATTATGCCCGGCCCTCGCGATGTTCTCCATCTTAACTACTTGCGCAAGGAGGAGTTGATCTATGAATTGACTATTAGAAATGTGCAATCTGGAGGCACGGTTGCGGTAGACACAAACAAGCTTAGAGAGTCCCTTGAATTGCCCATTTCCATCCCCACCTTGGGAGAGAAAGAAATTGACGACCCTCTTTCTACGATCGTCGAGAATATTACTGGGCTAGCATATGTAGTTAGTTTTTTTGATGAAAATGACCCTTCTCCTAATCAAATCAAACGTGTGCAAGCCAGGCTGTTTCATTTTTCAAATAGAGTTAACGATCTGTTGTCTCTAAAGTTGAATGACGTTCAGAGGAAGGAAGCTAGTACGCTGCTTGAAAATATTTCTGAGTTATCTAGCAAGGTCACTCAATTGTTAACTGGGGAAATTCCTCCCAAAATTGATCAACCCACCACGATGAATGTAGGTAGCGAGGAAGAGCCTCCTAAGGGAGAAGTCAATAGGATAACCGTTGCTGCTCAAACTATCTCTGCCCCATTGGACAACGAGTCTGGACGCCGTGCATCGTTGAATAATATACGTTCGGAATTAACTTCCTTGCCACTGAAACCTTTACCTACTATGTCACCCGTGTTCAGCAGTTTGCCTCATCCATTGGCAATGTTGCTCAGAGGTATCTCTAAGTTTTCCGTTAATACCACTAGTGAAGTAATTTCCTTTTTAAGATTTTTAGTTGAATTTCAGGATCATGCCCTTATGTTTTCTCTTTCTCCATGTCAAATTTTGCAAATTATCTATCCCTATGCAATTGGTATTCTCTCTGATAAAATAGTAAGAGCCATTGCCGAGCAATCATCTATTGAGGATTTCCACGCCCACTTGCTAGCTAACTTCATCCCGGCTAGGGCCAGGTCCTCCCTTATTCAGAAGTACTATTATCGTGTACAGCGTTTGGATGAAAACTTGGCAGACTTTATCCAAGGTATTAAATTCTATACTAGGGTGTTTGCTCTTCATTTTCCTGAAGACCAGATTGTACAGGCTATTGTAGAAGGAATTTCACCACCCTATAGGTCATATTTGTGTTTCGCGGCGTGCCCGCAAACTTTCTCCGAACTTGAAGCGTTGGCCGTCTCAGCGGAAGGAGTGAGATACGCCGATTCCCTGCGTGTCGCGAAAGAACCCCCGCCTTCTTTTAGTAATACTCGGCCTCCACCTCGCCGATCAGTCACACCTCGTAAATGTTATGCTTGTGGGTCGCCTGACCATCTTCGCATTAAGTGTCCACTGATCAAGTCTAGTAGGGCAAATAATGGAGCTGGTTCATCACAAGGCTGTTTTAAATGTGGGGCTGTCTCACATATCGCCAAGAATTGCCCAAACTCAAATAGCACCCCCTCCTGCTCAACTTCTGGTGCAAATTCCACCAATGCCAATAATAAAATGTGACTAGCGGCTTCGGCTGAGTCGACTAATTCTGCTTCTCAAGGCTCAGCCCCTGGCAAAAAGGTCGTGAATTCAGGGAACGTTCAATTTGCAAATCCATCTTTCGAATGCCCCAAAGAATGTCTTAGGATTGCGGCGGATACCCCCACACCTGTTCCTTTTCTTAAGATTGAGTTAAATAACGAGCCTATAACAGCTCTATTAGATTCAGGCAGTGTTTGTTCAATTATTTCGGACCAATGGTATTCCAAATTGAAGTCTGTTTGTAAATTACCTGACTATGGCTCATCTACTGTTCAATATGTTTCGGCTAATTCATCTCCATTAGAAATTTTAGGTTCTGTACAGGTCAAAATTCGTATTTTTAAATTCACATGGAAAACCAAACTGTTTGTGGCTAAGCACTTGTCTTGCCCCATCATACTGGGAGCGGACTTCATTTCTCGCACCGGTCTTGTGCTCGATCTTCAGAGTAAGTCGTGCACGTTCAAATTTGCGTCCAATTGTAAAATTTCCTTGCTAAAGTGTAATTCTGTATCCTGTTCATCTATTTCGCCTACCCAGGATGAGATGTTGTTAGACCTTAGACATCTACCTGAGGAGCAGGCTGATAGTATTCGTAAATTATGTCAGTCATTTCCAGAGGTGTTCTCTGATACTCTTGGTGTTACTGACCTTATTGAATACAAAATTGAGGTCACGGATTCGATTCCCGTCCGTTTTCCACCTTGTAGGCTATCGCCACCTAAAATGAAGGCTCTGAAAGAAATCATCGATCAGATGTTGAAGGATGGTATTATTAGGCCCTCTAAGTCGGCGTATTCGTCACCTATTTTTCTAGTCCCGAAACCCCAAGGAGGCTTCAGGCCTGTCATTGATTATAGGGCTCTCAATCGGAAGGTGGTGTTGCAATCCGTGCCCCTTCCTGACCTTCATTCTTGTTTTTCATGGTTTCGTAAGGCCAAGTTCTTTACTATCTTGGACTTGAATCAGGCCTATAATCAAATTCCCCTTGCCGAAGAGTCTAAACATCTTACAGCGTTTGCCACGGACTGGAATTTATACGAATACAACCGCGTGCCTTTCGGGCTCCCCACGGGAGCAGCTGTACTCACTAGGCTACTAGATAGGGTCTTCTCCGACATCAAATTTGAGTACTTATATCACTACTTGGATGATGTCGTCGTATTTTCAGAGACTTTTGAAGAACATCTAGATCATCTGCGAGAAGTTCTCGATCGCCTTCGTAAGGCTGGGTTAACTGTCAAGTTGTCCAAGGTTGCCTTTGCTAAGCCCTCTATGTCGTTCCTAGGGCATATTGTGTCACCTGATGGTGTAGCGGTCGATCATTCTAGAACACAGGCCATCCGTGATTTTAAACCTCCCAATGACATTAAAGGTATCGCCAGGTTCATTGGTATGGTGAATTTCTTCAGGAAGTTCATTCCTAACTTTGCTAATAGAGCGGCGCCCTTGAACCTTCTTCATAGGAAAGGCATCAAATTCGAGTGGGGACCTTCTCAACAAGCTGCTTTTGAAGATCTTAAATTAGCTCTCTGTAATGCCCCTGTACTTGCTATGCCTGATTTCTCGAAGAAATTCATCGTCCAAACCGACGCGTCGTCGTCAGCAGTAGCTGCAGTCCTTCTTCAAGAGACTGAACTAGGGAGGCGACCCATCGCCTATGCATCTAGGACTCTATCGGCTCAAGAAGCCAAGTATTCTATCTATGAGCTCGAAGGGTTGGCAGTCTTATTTGCCTTAGAGAAGTTCCGTCTCTATCTGGAACATGTCAAATTCGACCTGGAGACAGATAATCAAGCCTTAAGCTGGGTCTTAGGTAGGCCGCGTCGTACTGGTCGTATAGCCCGTTGGGCCATCCGTATTTCTGCCTTCCAGTTCGATGTCCGGCATATCAGAGGTACCGAAAATGTTGTCGCTGATGGACTCAGCCATATGTTTTCCAACGACGTCGAGACCCACGAACCGGTCGACAGTTCATCACCTCCTGAGTTCATATTATCTGGTGTTAATGCCATCTTAACTGATGCTCCCATGCTCTTTAGGGATATCGAGAAATACCAACGTGAAGATCCGACGCTGGCTCCGATGATGGAAACCCTTTCTTCTGGGGAACATGTGGTCCGTTATGTTCTGAGGAATGGTGTTTTATGTTGCCCATCGAGGCATGATAAGATGATGAAAGTTGTCGTTCCTGCTGTTCTTGTACCTATGATCTTCAAGTATTATCATGAGACCCCATTAGGAGGGCATCTCGGTATCTTTAAAACTCGTGAGAAGATTCGTGAAATGTTCATCTGGAAAGGTATGGACGGTGAAATCCGTGAACTAGTAAAAGCTTGTAAATCTTGTTTGCTCAGTAAACCCACCATGTCCACCAAGGTAGGCCTTTTGTCTTCGCATCAAGCATCGCGTCCCATGGAACGCCTGTATATCGATTATGTAGGACCCTTCCCCCAGTCAAAGGGAAATGCCAACAAGTTCATCTTTGTATGCGTTGATGGCTTTACTAGATTTTCCTGGTTATTTCCGACTAAGCTGGCTACCGCTCAGTCCACCATTACTTGCCTAAATTCTATTTTTGCTTCTTTCGGTCCGTGCCAATATATTGTATCTGATAATGCTAAGGCTTTTACATCTAATTTATTTCGTAAGTTCTGCTTTGACCTGTCCATCTCTCATGTGACAACTTCTGCTTATTACCCTCAACCATCTCTGGCTGAACGGGTTAACCGTAATCTCAGGTCCGCGCTTATTGCCTATCACCATGAAGATCATTCCAGGTGGGACACGTCCCTGCATTGGTTAGCTTTTGCTTTGAATTCGGCGGTTCATGAATCACATAAATTTACTCCAGCTTCTTTGATGTTCAAGTTCGTTCCCAACACGCCGCTCTCTAACCTCTGGTCTCTGAGTGACATTCTACCCGAGACAATAGATCCGGATAATATTAAAGATCTTTAGAAGAAGGCTAAAGCCAATCTTAAAGTCTCTCATGAAAAGGTTAGGGAAAGATATGATCGTGGACGGAGACCCACCCAGTTGAAGGTAGGTGACCAAGTAATGGTCAAGAATTTTGTTCCCGCGGGCAAGCTTGCCCCCAGATTTCATGGGCCGTGTATCATTCTAGATTTCCTTACGCCGGTCACATTATTATTAAGCAATCCAGCCACCGAGAGGATATTTAGGGTTCACCTGTCACAGGTGAAACCGGTGTAATTTCTGGGTTAACTTGCTTCATATAATCATAAAAGGAATATTAAGGTTAATTTTTTTTTGAGTTTTCACTTTTAAGGCATTCTGCCCCTTCTATAATATTTTGTTTCATATGTAAGTTTTTGTAAACCTTCCCCGCACCGTTAAACTGCCGTCCTATCCTTGCCACGGCCATTACCACGCTCCCGTCTCCTGCTCCACTACACACAGTGGCTCGCGTCTGAAATGAATTTCTGCACGCCGCTGGCCCCTCAACCTCTCCACAAAGCCTGTGCCCTCAAAAAAAAAGATGATGGTCCAACAATTCTGCCGCCTAGCTTTAATGTTTCAGTGCCCCCGCAGCCGCGCGGCGCCGTGCTGCGACTGGGTCAGAGGAAGGGCCCCCTCTTCCCCAGCGAGGACCACATGTGTACGGCGAGCCGGAGCTCTCCTCCCGGCCAAGGCTGATATGCGTGCACGACCTGCTACTTGCCCGCAGCCTGTATATGTTCACCGCGGGCGCGGCGTGTTTCAACACCACTGCTCCCCTCATAGTGCGGGCGAGCGGTATCTCAGGGTACTTGAGGGGTCCGAACGGCCTCCTCTGGATGCAAGCTGCAACGGCCGGTCTGGCCATCCAACTTAATCAACATCAACTACATGGAAATTTACTGTCAGCAATTACTGCACTTGGGAATTCAACAGCAATATTTGGTGGACCTTGCAAAATTTTTCTTCACTTTTAAGTATTAAAAGTTTATCTTCTGAATTCAACCTCTATAAAACATAAAAACTTTACTTCACCAAGTTACAACAAAAATTTTGAAACTGAATCAAACCATATTAAGAAAATCTTATAAATACTTCTGCAATTAATCTCCATATCAACATCAAAACTTGGACCTTTCCAAACAAATGGCATGTGTCACCCCTGGAGGAACTTTTGGGGGGGGAGGTCTGTACCGGGCGGTACACCTCCACACCGCTAATTTAAAATGTGCGCCAATTGAAACTCCTCTGCTGGAGGAAGTCTGAACTTTATTGACGGTATTAATTTTCAAATTTCTCAGAAGATGTCACTACGTGGAAAATTTGGAGTTTTTGAACTGTGTCATTTTCGACGTATTTTTGTTTTGCTTGTAGAAAGAAGTGTGAACTTTCTCTTCTAGAGGACACTACTGAAGATCAACAATAGTGCACCCTAGTGCGGAGTGAAAGAACTGTTGGTTTTTTTTTGGAGAAATTTTTATTTCAAAAGTTTGTTTCTTGTTAAATTTCTTTCTGTTATTGTTTAAGTTGGCTGTATACCCCTCTCTTTCCCCTTGTTTTGTATTTAGCCAATCCCGAATTTCTTTTATTAAATTCTGACCAATCGGATGTATCTTCCCCCAACTTGAATATGTTGCTGTATCCTACCCAATAAAGTTTTTGTGGGAGGGTGTTCTCATTCCCCTAACGCCTCGAACTTTCCGCGAGAGGATATAAACTGCTGATTTTAGGGTCTCCGGGCCACTTCTGTTCCATCTTTCAGTGTGTAAAGTACATAGCAGGGGGCGGGAAGCGCCTCTTTCTTCGGCGACAGTCAACAACCAGGTAATGGCCGACTAATTACTTCTTTTCTTGCTTGCTCAGCAGTTTAACTCTCGGGGCGGGTCCGAAGTTTTTCCATTATGTAACCTTCCTTAAAATGTAAAGAAACTGGTATCTATTCTATCTTTTAAACTACATATTGGGATAGAGAGTGCTTAACCCTCTCGAGCTCCCACTCATATTGTTTTGAGGTGAACTTATTTTCTCAACCTATTCTTCCTTAACATTATGTAAATTTGTTTCTTTTCTAAAGTCACCTCCGTAGTATGGGATTAGCCCTTGCATCAGTGGCCTAGAGCCAAATTAGGTTTTGAAACAAATACATTAGGAGTGCAGATCGCCTCCTCTCAAATTGTTATTTTAGAGGTCATGTAATTACCCTTTTTTCCTTTTAATAGACCTCAGTAGGTTGGGTATGTTACCCCTGTGTCTATGTCCAGAGAGGACAACTTGAAGGTGGAGTTTGGTGTGGCCTTTGAGAGGCTTAAAGTTGAGAGCGAGTGGCTCTTTCTTGAAAATTAAGTGTTGTATGCCTCGAGGAGGCTTTTCTGTGTAATTTGGAGCAAGTGCTCTGGAACATGAACAGGGTTTTCGGCCCCTCTGGTAAAATTTATTTTGGAGTAAAGTCGGGCTAATTGCTCAAGTATTGTGAATTTGGGGCTCGAAGCCCAAATCCTGTAAATCCTGTAATTGGAACTGTTGTTGCCTTGCTACTCTGTACCTGCCGTAATTGTTATTCTTAATTTTGAAAAGAAAATATAACCTTGTTAAATTTTAAATTAATTTTACTTTCGTAGCTTGAGACCTGTTCACCACCCCGCACCTTCTTTCACGCATAACTACCGCAAAAACACGGTAACAATAATAATACAGACTGGTGGAAACTGAACATGATTTTAAGAAAAAGAACACGCAAAACTTCTACAGAACATTCAAAGAAGAATAATATGAAATTACCAGGCACTTACTCTCTATTTCAAACAGCCAGATGGTATTTAATCTGATGGAAAGGCCACTTATTCAAGTTGTGAACATCCCCTTTAAAACTACATAAACTGTTACTCGTATATTCTATTCATTAAGGCATAATTTGTAGATTGAATGAGTCCACAATACACACAAAGGATAAATATCAGCTCCAAGATCAATTCAGGACTCATGAATAAGGACACTGACATAGTCCAACAACATAATTCACACAGTTTTAATATGTTAATATGTTAATATGTTATTTTAATTCAAATTTTAAATGTGTAGTCTGACATTTCATCCACACTGTTTTAGATTAAGACTTTACTTAAGACATAGCAATTGTAATCTTTTATTGGTGTTCATATATATGCATGCTATTTCCAATTTTGATCATGAATGAAGATGACCTAATATAGCAACGTCGAAATTAGTACCAATATTAATATGAGATACAACATCAATGGTATTCAATAGGTGGACCTTTCTCTACCCTTTGATAGTGATCAATTGTCAATATGGATCATAATGAAATTCATAACTTAAGAATGCTGAGTAGGTTTATCAGGTGTAGGATATAAAGCGAGGAAACGGTCAGCCAAGAATCCTCGTGCAACGTAACATTTATTCTCAGAGTACAGTAAACTTTACAGTAAACCCTCAGATTAGTCCTCTAGATTGTCCACAACATGTTGACAATAATGTTGGCGAAATCAGATACCAATTGCCTCACCATGTGTGAATTTTGCAGTCTCATGTTTCACAGCATTCGCAATGTCGTCTTGTGTTCTAAACCGTCTCCCACACTTTGGGGATGAGGTCAAAATCATACAGAGATAGGTCTGGTAAGTATAGCGGGTGTTCAAGTACTTCCCACCTCTGAATGGAGCCTGACTTACTACTGCAGTCCCATCACCCTGTACGTGATACTTGTCCAAGGCGCTGCATCTCGTGCTGTGTCCAAGTACTATGACAGTCATGCTTTCCAGGACATATGGTCATTGTATGGTGAGGAAAAATAAATAGTTGCCATGACTTATGCCCCAACACAGCCTGATTTTATAGATGATGTCAAAATTTGCTGCTTCAGTACATTAGATATTTTCATCAATTCATCATCATCATCCTAAACCATCTCCAGTTTCCCGGGTGTGGTATATGAGCCTCCTCCATCTCATTCTGTCCTTTTACCATTCTTCCTCCACCAACTTGTCCCAATCATGACCTCTCAGCAGTACATCGCTCTTAACTAAATCTATCCATTTCCTTCGTAGCCTTCCCATGGGTCGTCTTCCTTCTACCTTTCTGTCAAATTCCTTCCTTGCAGTTCTGTTTACTGGCATCCTCTTCATGTGACCAAACCACTTCAGTCTTGATATCTGAATCTTATTGAGGAGAGAATCATCTATTCCTACTTCTTCTCTAATTTTCTCATTCCTAATCTTGTCTTTCCTGGTTTTCTGGATCATAATGCGTAGGAATTTCATTTCAGCTGCCTGAAGTTTGGAATTATCTCTATTGGTCAGTGTTGTGGTTTCGAGACTGTATGTAAGAATTGGTGTATAATAGGACGTGTACAATGTCATTTTTGTTTTCATGGGTATTTGCTCATCCCACAGCAGGTGTCATCAATTACTGATATTTATTTATTTTTACTAGATATTGTACCTTTGATAGGTCAGTCATGTAGGGGGTCCATGTAAAAGAAGAAAAGCATCTGCTTCATGGCTGTAAACTCATTTCTGTCAGTGCCTCCATAGTATAGATCAAATAGCTCAAACACTTTTTTTTCCTACTGGTTTTACGTTGCACCGACACAGATAGGTCTTATAGCGATGATGGGATAGGAAAGGCCTAGGAGTTGGAAGGAAGTGGCCGTGGCCTTAATTAAGGTACAGCCCCAGCATCTGCCTGGTATGAAAATGGGAAACCCTGGAAAACCATCTTCAGAGCTACTGACAGTGGGATTTAAACCCACTATCTCCTGGATGCAAGCTCACAAGCTCAAATACTATGATGCACCTATGAGTAAAGTACCAGTAGACATCAGAATGATCCAGAGAAATAGCAAGATAAAGGAAAAAGTCATCTAACTTTCCAGCTCTTTCTTAGATTGTGCATCACAACTCAGTTTGGGACAAACAATACATTCAAGTATTGAAATCAGAATGAGGCATGGAAGATAGAATGTACTGTTCCTCGTTTCTTTGTTACAAAGCATTCTTTGGTAAGACTTAACAATGGTAGAACACACAAAATAAAAATAAGTAGTAAATAGTTCCCATATTATTTGTCATAGGATGAATTTGTACTGCACAGAAGATAGAAAATTTCATTTTCTACAACTTTTATTACATAACATTTATCAACAGGACCAGTATTAATTTAAGGACTATGTTTTAGATGTTACCATAAACTACTATTTCTTCCTGGATCAATAAAATTATTTATAGCCTAGACTGGAGTGTCTTCTGCCCTGACCTCAAATACCGATATTCCTTCAATTCTGTATTTTATGATCATATTTGTATTGTGCTGTTTCTCCATGGTCTAGGGGAAGTGTGCCTGCTTCTCACCCGGAGGATCCTGGTTTGATTCTTGGCCAGGTTAAGGATTTTTACCTGGACCTGAGGGTTGGTTTGAGGTCTACTCAGCCTAAGTGATTACAATTGAGGAGCTATTTGATGGTGAGAAGGCTACCATGGTATAGAAAATTAAGAATAAGACCCGAGAGGATTTGTCATACTGACCATGTGTTACCTTGTAATCTGCAGGGCTTAACAACAGTCGCCAACAAGGCTGTAGCACCATGGGGTTTGGCTTTGTTTTGTTCGTACTGTTTCTGTGTCATATTTGCATGCATTACTTGTAATATTTTTAGAAGATAGAAATCTTCCCTCTAATGCTCACAACATGTAGGGCCAAAGAAATTACATACATACATACATACATACATTATCATTATAGACTGTTATGCCTTTCAGCGTTCAGTCTGCAAGCCTCTGAGAATTTACTAAACGTCACCACAATCCTCGATTTGCAACTAGTGTTGTGGCTTCATTTAGTTCTATACCTCTTATCTTTAAATCGTTAGAAACAGAGTCTAACCATCGTCGTCTTGGTCTCCCTCTACTTCTCTTACCCTCCATAACTGAGTCCATTATTCTCCTAGGTAACCTATCCTCCTCCATTTGCCTCACATGACCCCACCACCGAAGCCGGTTTATGCGTACAGCTTCATCCATCGAGTTCATTCCTAAATTAGCCTTTATCTCCTCATTCCGAGTTCCCTCCTGCCATTGTTCCCACCTGTTTGTACCAGCAATCATTCTTGCTACTTTCATGTCTGTTACTTCTAACTTATGAATAAGATATCCTGAGTCCACCCAGCTTTCGCTCCCGTAAAGCAAAGTTGGTCTGAAAACAGACCGATGTAAAGACAGTTTCGTCTGGGAGCTGACTTCCTTCTTACAGAATACTGCTGATCGCAACTGCGAGCTCACTGCATTAGCTTTACTACACCTTGATTCAATCTCACGTACTATATTACCATCCCGGGAAAACACACAACCTAAATACTTGAAATTATCGTCCTGTTCTAGCTTTGTATCACCAATCTGACATTCAATTCTGTTGGATTTCTTACCTACTGACATCAATTTAGTCTTCGAGAGGCTAATTTTCATGCCATACTCATTGCACCTATTTTCAAGTTCCAAGATGTTAGACTGCAGGCTTTCGGCACAGTCTGCCATTAAGACCAAGTCGTCAGCATAGGCCAGGCTGCTTACTACATTTCCACCTAACTGAATCCCTCCCTGCCATTTTATACCTTTCAGCATATGATCCATGTAAACTACAAACAGCAAAGGTGAAAGATTACAGCCTTGTCTAACTCCTGTAAGTACCCTGAACCAAGAACTCATTCTACCATCAATTCTCACTGAAGCCCAATTGTCAACATAAATGCCTTTGATTGATTTTAATAATCTACCTTTAATTCCATAGTCCCCCCAGTATAGTGAACATCTTTTCCCTCGGTACCCTGTCATATGCTTTCTCTAGATCTACGAAACATAAACACAACTGCCTATTCCTCTCGTAGCATTTTTCAATTACCTGGCGCATACTGAAAATCTGATCCTGACAGCCTCTCTGTGGTCTGAAACCACACTGGTTTTCATCCAACTTCCTCTCAACGACTGATCGCACCCTCCCTTCCAAAATGCCTGTGAATACTTTGCCTGGTATACTAATCAATGAGATACCTCGATAGTTGTTGCAATCCTTCCTGTTCCCTTGCTTATAGATAGGTGCAATTACTGCTTTTGTCCAATCTGAAGGTACCTTACCAACACTCCACGCTAATTTGACTACTCTATGAAGCCATATCCCTGCCTTCCCACTATACTTCACCATTTCAGGTCTAATTTCATCTATTCCTGCTGCTTTATGACAATGGAGTTTATTTACTATCCTTTCCACTTCCTCAAGCATAATTTCACCAACATCATTTTCCTCCTCCCCATGAGCTTGGCTGTTTGCAACACCACAATGATGATTTCCTTTTACATTGAGAAGATGTTCAAAATATTCCCTCCACCTCTCCAGTGATTCCCTGGGATCTGTTATGAGTTCACCTGAATTACTCAAAACACTGTTCATTTCTTTTTTCCCTCCCTTCCTAAGATTCTTTATTACTGTCCAGAAAGGTTTTCCTGCTGCTTGACCTAGCCTTTCCAGGTTATTACCAAAATCTTCCCATGACTTCTTTTTGGATTCAACAACTATTTGTTTCGCTCTGTTTCTTTCATCTACGTACAAATCCCTGTCTGCCTCGGCCCTTGTTTGGAGCCATTTCTGATAAGCCTTCTTTTTACGTTTACAGGCTGCTCTCACTTCATCATTCCACCAAGATGTTTGCCTTTTCCCATCTTTACACACAGTTGTTCCTAGGCATTCCCTTGCTGTTTCTACTACAGCATCCCTGTATGCCACCCATTCACTTTCTATATCCTGAACCTGCTTACTGTCTACTGTTCGAAACTTCTCACTAATCATATCCATGTACTTCTGTCTAATTTCCTCGTCCTGGAGATTTTCTACCCTTATTCGTTTACAGATAGATTTCACTTTCTCTACCCTAGGCCTAGAGATACTTAGTTCACTACAGATCAGATAATGGTCTGTATCATCGAAAAATCCCCGAAAAACTCGTACATTCCTAAAAGATTTCCTGAATTCAAAGTCTGTTAAGATATAGTCTATTATGGATCTGGTACCCCTAGCCTCCCATGTGTAGCGGTGAATAGCCTTATGCTTGAAGAATGTATTCGTAACAGCTAAACCCATACTAGCACAGAAGTCCAGCAAATGCTTCCCATTCCCATTAGCTTCCATATCTTCCCCACATTTACCAATCACCCTTTCGTATCCTTCAAAATTACTCTTCCTCCTTTCCTCCCAAAATAAATGACCTACTTTGTAAGCTAATATAAAATACAATAGCGAGAATCTCATAATGTACTGAAGCTGCAGTAATCAGAATACTTACGCAGAGTGCAGTGACGTCCATTCCATCCTTGAGAGCAGACACAAGTCCCATTCTTACATTGGCCATGTTCAGAGCATCTTGGATCACAAGGCAGTAAATCACATCGATCGCCCGTCCATCCAGCATCACATTCACATTTTCCCTTGTCACATCGTCCATGTAGACCACAATCTAGACTGCACAAAGCTGAAAAATAACCAGTATTTTAACAGAAAACATTCTTAATTTTAAAAAGAAACAAAATATACAAAAAATATTTTAGCTACCATACTTTAAATAATTCAACTAGTGCTGGTGAATAATCTAAAATACTTTTTCATATCTCAATATTTCACAATTTAGTGGATGATCAAATTCCATAATTTATTTAATGGATTTATTGATTTACTGTATTTATTTCTAATTTGCTCTCAGTGGAATTTATACTAAATTTACTTGCATAATTCTTGCCAAGGCGTAATTTACACATCCTGATTTTTCTTTGCTTCAAAGAGGGGATATTTTTCCCTATTTGTCACACCCATTTTCTCAAGCATTTACTGAGCTGTTCCGTGAGTGTTGTAAAATGTAGGTGTAGCAACCTTTATTTTTTGAAATCTGGTATTTAAAAATTGCAATGCCTGTCTAGTTCAGTGTGCGAGTCAATGCAGACCTGACACAGTAACAGTTTGTGCAGTTTGTTATGAATATTCAATGCCAGTGCTTCGTATGTGTTCTGTGATCTCATACTGTTTATTATTAAACCCACACTTTATGCTATCAAAAAGTTCTGTAAAGCATTTTATGGCCTGAAAACTGGTTAGTTCTGCAAGTACAAAAAATTCTGGAATACATGATATCATTATGTAACAAGGAATATGCAGTTTCACATCAAGCTACATTTTGAAGGCCATGAAACAGCTGAAGCACAAGATTAGCATCTCAGATTTTAAGGTAAGCTGAGGATAGATAGTAAAGTTTATGAAAAGAAATAATATTTCACTGCAACGAAGAAGGTCATTGTGCCAAACAATGCTGAAATATTACAAGTAATATATGATACTAGCAGTTACCCGCAGCTTCGCTCGCGTGGATTTCGTAATTTGATCAAAGTAATCATTCCTCAGTACTGTAATAAGACATTATCTGAAAATTCCTAAAGTATAAAACCTCACTGAAAATCTGAGTCTCATTTACCCCAGAAACTCTTTGTTAACCACGTTTGTGGTTGCAATGTTTAGGAAGCCTTTCTCGTGGACAGTCGAGATTTCTTCTGAGGACGCAGAGCACAATTCTCTGCAAAACGTACAGATTTTCACCTTATTCACCTTATTTTCTTGACACGGCATAAGCCCAAAAGCCTATACAGTATTATGTTTGTGGTATTGCCTTTTGGGGCTAAGATGACCATGCAACATAGAAATGTACATGTGAGAAACAGTCTTCCCTGAAGTCAAAAAAAAGAAAAGAAAACATTTCTTTATTTTTTAAAGGAGATTCCAAATACCTATTTCCACATCTGTAACATCTTCAGTTTTTGAGATATCAGTATCCTCATAAAGAATAATTCAACACATTTTAGCTTCTTTTCATTCCTGTTAAGTGCCTTTTCTGAAAACAAAAATACATATTCCTGTATTTTTAAAAGACTTTTCGAATACCAAATTTCATGTCTGTAACATGTTAAGTTTTTACATATACTGTATATATACTGGTACTCATTTTAAAAATTCACCCGCTTTTTTTCTTTTCAACACCTCAAGTGGATTTTCCGAAAACAAAAAAAATACATCTTTCTTTACTTTTAAAGTAGATGCCAAATACTAATTTTCACGTCTGTAACATCTCTAGTTGTTGAGATATAAGTATCCTCATACAAAGAATTCAACTAATTTTTCAACTCTTCACCCCCCTTAAGTGAATGTAGGGGTTGTAGGATTTAAAAAAATAGAGCACAACTAAGTAGTATTGTAGGGGTTGTAGGATTTAAAAAAATAGAGCACGACTAAGTAGTATTGTAGTGTAGTCGTACCATTAATTACCTTATTGTTGTGTAATATCCCAGACAATATATCCCTCCCTTCATTTATTTTTTGCAAATAAGTTATTTTATTTTTAATTTCATTTTTTTCCCCGTAAAGAATGGCTAAGGAGCGCGAGTGTACTTACTGTGGATGTGGCGAGGCATTGAGGGGTATGAGGGAGGAGTTGGAAAGTTTGAGGGAGATAATTAGGATTCTCACAGAAGACAGGAAGGAAGATAGGACTCCCTCAAACAATGTACAGGTTACAGTAGGTGTACAAGAGGGAGGGGAAGGAAAGGGAGGAGTTGTAGAAGACAGGTGGTCTAATGTTCTAACGGGAAGGAGATTGCAGGCCAAGGGCTCTATTCAGGATCAGAATTCAGGACAGGTGTCTGTGCGAAATCGGTACGAGTCACTCCAGGTAGAACAACAGAGGGAAGATGAGGGACAGGGAAATGTTGCTGAGATGTGTGGAAGTAGGAGGAAGGGAAAAGGTAGGAAAGGAAAATGTAGAGTAGAGGATAGGAAAAGACAGGTGGAACAGGGTCATGGGAAGGAGAAAAGGGAGGAGGAAGTAGCTTCTGAAGCTATCAGGAAAGATAGGGCTGACCAGGAGGGGAGGGGATCAAATGAGGTGGGTAGGGTTGAGGCTCTGGTCATGGGGGATTCCATCGTTAGACACGTGGGGAAAGTGTGTGGAGGAAAGGGTACCAGGGTAGAGTGTTATCCAGGAATTAGGTTGAGGCAGATGTTGAGGAAAGTAGAAGAGAGGGAGGAGGGGAAGGAGAAGGTGGTAGTGTTTCACGTTGGTACCAACAATATAAGGCAAGCTGATATAAGTACCAACATAGTTGGAGATGTGTGGGATCTGGTAAATGCAGCACGGGTGAAGTTTAAGAAAGCGGAGATTGTTATTAGTGGAATACTGTGTAGAAGGGATACTGACTGGAGGGTGATTGGAGATTTAAATGAGACTATGGAGTGGGTATGTGGGAAACTGGGAGTGAAAATTCTAGATCGTAATGGGTGGGTAGGAGATAGGGATCTGCGCTCAGATGGCCTTCATTTAAACCGCAGTGGTATGTATAAGTTAGGAAATTTGTTTGGAAGGGTAATAGGGAGGTACATTCAGGGAAACGGGATGGCCTAGGGAGTGGTGATAAGGGAACAGGGAACTGGAAATCAAGTAGGGATGACATAAAATTGTTAGTGTTGAACTGTAGAAGTATTGTAAGGAAAGGAATAGAATTAAGTAATTTAATAGATATATACTCACCAGATATTGTAATAGGAGTTGAATCATGGCTGAGAAATGATATAATGGATGCAGAAATTTTCTCACGGCACTGGAGTGTGTATCGTAGAGATAGGATAGGAAGGGTGGGAGGGGGAGTGTTCATTCTGGTGAAAGAAGAATTTGTAAGCTACGAAAAAGTTAAAGATGAGACACATGAAATTCTAGGTGTAAGGCTCATTTCTAAAGATAATAGGCAACTTGATATATTTGGAGTGTACAGATCGGGAAAGGGTAGCACTGACGGGGATTCGGAATTATTTGATAGGATAGTCAGCTATGTGGGAAACGACATGGAAAGAAATGTGATTGTAGCGGGAGATCTGAATTTGCCAGATGTCAATTGGGAAAAAAATGCGAACGACAGGAAGCATGACCAACAAATGGCAAATAAGTTAATATGGGAAGGACAGCTGATTCAGAAAGTGATGGAACCAACCAGAGGGAAAAATATCCTGGATGTGGTGCTGATAAAACCAGATGAGCTCTATAGGAAAACTGAAGTAATAGATGGTATTAGTGATCATGAAGCTGTTTTTGTGGTAGTTAAAAATAAATGTGATAGAAAGGAAGGTCTTAAAAGTAGGACTGTTAGGCAGTACCATATGGCTGATAAAGCAGGCATGAGGCAGTTTCTAAAAAGTAGCTATGATCGGTGGAAAACGGTAAATAAAAATGTAAACAGACTCGGTTTAAAGAAATTGTTGAGGAATGCGAAAACAGGTTTGTACCATTAAGGGTGGTAAGGAATGGTAAAGACCCACCTTATTATAATAGAGAAATAAAGAGACTAAGAAGGAGGTGCAGACTGGAAATAAATAGAGTTAGAAATGGCTGTGGAAGTAAGGAGAAATTGAAGGAACTTACTAGAAAATTGAATCTAGCAAAGAAGGCAGCTAAGGATAACATGATGGCAAGCATAATTGGCAGTCATACAAATTTTAGTGAAAAATGGAAGGGTATGTATATGTATTTTAAGGCAGAAACAGGTTCCAAGAAGGACATTCCAGGAATAATTAATGAACAAGGGGAGTGTGTATGTGATGATCTTCAAAAGGCAGAAGTATTCAGTCAGCAGTATGTAAAGATTGTTGGTTACAAGGATGATATAGATGTTGGTATTACAAGGATGATGTCGAGATAGAGGAGGAGACTAAGGCCAAAGAAGTAATAAAATTTACGTATGATAACAATGACATTTACAATAAGATACAAAAGTTGAAAACTAGAAAAGCGGCTGGAATTGATCAGATTTCTGGGGATATACTAAAGACAATGGGTTGGGATATAGTACCATATCTGAAGTACTTATTTGATTATTGTTTGGTCAGAGGAGCTATACCAGATGAATGGAGAGTTGCTATTGTAGCCCCGGTGTATAAAGGAAAGGGTGATAGACATAAAGCTGAAAATTACAGGCCAGTAAGTTTGACATGCATTGCATGTACAGTAAGCTTTGGGAAGGCATTCTTTCTGATTATATTAGACATGTTTGTGAAATTAATAACTGGTTCGATAGAAGGCAATTCGGTTTTAGGAAGGGTTATTCCACTGAAGCTCAAATTCTAGGATTCCAGCAAGATATAGCAGATATCTTGGATTCTGGAGGTCAAATGGACTGTATCGCGATTGACCTGTCTAAAGCATTTGATAGGGTGGATCATGGGAGACTAATGGCAAAAATGAGTGCAATTGGACTAGACAAAAGAGTGACTGAATGGATTGCTATATTTCTAGAAAACAGATCTCAGAGAATTAGAGTAGGCAAAGCTTTATCTGACCCTGTAATAATTAAGGGGGGAATTCCTCAAGGCAGTATTATTGGACCTTTATGTTTTCTTATATATATAAATGATATGAGTAAAGGAGTGGAATCGGAGGTAAGGCTTTTTGCGGATGATGTTATTCTCTATAGAGTGATAAATAAGTTACAAGATTGTGAGCAACTGCAATGTGTCCTCGAAAATGTTGTGAGATGGACAGCAGGCAATGGTACGATGATAAATGTGGTTAAAAGTCAGGTTTTGAGTTTCACAAATAGGAAAAGTCCTCTCAGTTTTAATTACTGCGTTGATGGGGTGAAAGTTCCTTTTTGGGATCATTGTAAGTATCTAGGTGTTAATATAAGGAAAGATCTTCATTGGGGTAATCACATAAATGAGATTGTAAATAAAGGGTACAGATCTCTGCACATGGTTATGAGGGTGTTTAGGGGTTGTAGTAAGGATGTAAAGTAGAGTGCATATAAGTCTCTGGTAAGACCCCAACAAGAGTATGGTTCCAGTGTATGGGACCCTCACCAGGATTACCTGATCAAGAACTGGAAAAAATCCAAAGAAAAGCAGCTCGATTTGTTCTGGGTGATTTCCGACAAAAGAGTAGCGTTACAAAAATGTTGCAATGTTTGGGTTGGGAAGAATTGAGAGAAAGAAGAAGAGCTGCTCGACTAAGTGGTATGTATGTCAAGTATTATTACAATATTATAAGTCCACCTGTTGTATTGTATTGAACAGGTGGACTTATAATATTGTAATAATACTTGACATACGTCAACTTCAATACGGAACCAAAATGAGAATAGTTACTTGTAAGTGGTATGTTCCGAGCTGTCAGCGGAGAGATGGCGTGGAATGACATTAGTAGACGAATAAGTTTGAATGGCGTTTATAAAAGTAGGAAAGATCACAATATGAAGATAAAGTTGGAATTCAAGAGGACTTTATAGGAAGGGGAGTTAGGGATTGGAATAACTTACCAAGGGAGATGTTCAATAAATTTCCAATTTCTTTGAAATCATTTAGGAAAAGGCTAGAAAAGCAACAGATAGGGAATCTGCCACCTGGGCGACTGCCCTAAATGCAGATCAGTATTGATTGATTGAATTGATTGATTGATTTTCCTAACACAAAAGAATACGTGTTTCTTTACTTTGAAAATTGATTCCAAATAAAAAATTTCATGTCTGTAACATCTTCAGGTTTTGAAATATAAGTACCCTCATAGAAAAAATTGAACTTCTTTTTCACCCCCTTCCCCCCATTAAGCTCATTTCCTCCCCTGAAAATGCAGCTTTCTCCATTTATTAAAGGAGATTCCAAATACCAGTTTTCACATCTGTAACCTTCAGTTTTGAGATATAAGTATCTCCGTAAAACAAATTCATCTTTTAACTTCCTTTCACTCTTCCTCCCTTAAGGGAATTTTTCCAAAACCATAAAATACGTGTTGTTTTATAAAGTAACTTCCAAATACCAATTACCATAATTGTAACATCTTCAGTTTTTGAGATATATGTATCCTCATGAAAAGAATTAGACTCCTAATTCACTCCCCCCGCCCCCTCTTCGGATGTTGATTTTTCCCCAAAATAGCATGTTTTTCTATTTTTAAAGGAGATTCCAAATACCAATTTTCACGTCTGTGTAGTTTGTTCAGATGTTAAGTATCCTCGTACAAATATTCAACGAATATTTCAATTCTTTCATCCCCCTTCAGTGGATTCTGAAAACAAAAAGTACATGCTTCTTTATTTTAAAAGGAGATTCCAATGCCAGCTTTCATGTCTGCAACATCTTTACTTTTTGAGATATAAGTAGCCTCATACATTCATGGGAGACTACTGGCAAAAATGAGTGCAATTGGGCTACACGAAAGCGTGACTGAATGGGTTGCTATATTTCTAGAAAATCGATCTTAGAGAATTAGAGAAGGTGAAGCTTTATCTGACCCTGTAATAATTAAGAGGGAAATTTCTCAAGGCAGTATTATTGGACCTTTATATTTTCTTAGATATATAAATGATACGAGTAAACAAGTGGAATCAGAGGTAAGGCCTTTTGCGGATGATGTTATTCTTAACATTGTGCGGATTTTGTTTAAAAATCTCTTATTTAGCTAAAATCTAATGATGTGACACAGTATCACAGGTTATTATATATTAATTATATATTAATTAGTACACATTTATGAGGAACTTCTTTCACTTGAATAACAGACTGTGGCAACTATCTCATCAGCATATCTATATTGATTACAAATGTTTAAAATTGAATCAAGATTTTCAAATACATAAACCAAATTTTACATATACCACAAGAACTGAAATATAGTCAACATCTGCGGACACGCAGACCAAGCTATACAATGGACTTGTCTTTTTTGTTTACTGAATTGTTGTGCGATATAAATAACCTGTGACACAGAAGCCATACTATACTTTAGCCGTATAAGACATCTATTTAAACTTCACACATTGCTATATCCAAGTTGAAATAATTATTGAACATTTACAAGGAACTTTAAGCAAACAACTGGTTGTTGTAACTAGTCCATCAGCCTATCTATAGTGACTACATATGTTATTACTGAACTGAAACTCATTTTCATATATACCATTATGACTACAAAGTAGCAAACGACCCATATTGTTCTTACAATGTGAAAAAAGCTCATTCCACTTTTGTAACCTAACTCTACAAATATTTTGGTGTACACCTTTCTATATTCAATTTTAATTATAAAAACCCTTGTACATATGTAAAGTAATTCAGTTCAAGCACGTACAATAAAAAACAAGTATTATTATTAATTTTAAGAAATAAAATGTACTGTATGTCCAATGTCTTTGTCTTACTGCCTAGGCTGATGATGGCATACCCTATTGCCAGTCCCAAATAAAATGAATATGTGATGACTTTATAATTATCACTATTTCTTGTATTGAATAGGTGGATCCCCATATCTAACAATTTTGAATGTAAAAGTGGATAGTGTGCAATTGGGAAATGATTTCTTTGGAGATAACTGAAAAGAGTTTGAAGAAACAGGAATCTCAAATGAAAGGGAAGATAATTTGCTCTGGAAAGATGCAACAGTAGTTTTTTCTGCAGTAGCAATAACAAGTGCAGTACCATATAATTGCACGGATTTTCTTCTTTTTGCCCACATGCTATTATATATGGATGTAATTGATACTTTAGCTAATTTGTACTTATTTTGCTTCAGTTGCTGTAACTACCTCACATGTCTACCTCCATAGCATAACAGTTAGTAATATTAGCTGCCGTCCTCAGGGGCCCGGGTTCGATGCCTGGTACTGACAGAAATTTAAGAATGGCAGAAGGGCTGGTATGTGGTTAAAATGGTACATGCAGTTCACCTCCATTGGGGGTATACCTGAAAAGAGCTGCACCACCTCAATGTGAGGACATGAGTTTACTTTACTTACCAGCTCATGACAGGAAAAATATTTTTCCAGTACCTGTAGTGTACAACTTGACAGACGTAAGCTCATGCTCTTGATTGTTCAGAAAAAAAACTTACATGATAACTTTGTGCCAAGTAATGATCAATTAGTGGTCCTCTTAATGGTTATGTATATAGGATGGCGCATAAATTACTTTACATTCAACACTTTTCTCTTACTTTTATTTGTTTATAGGTTGGCAAACTGTTGGCGACATGATAAGAAAATGGCAAAAGTCTCATCAGTAACACAAAATATACTTGAGATTTCTAATGTATTTGTTAACACTCGACTGTTCATGCAGTTCATGTTACAGTCATTTTATTTGTAACATGTCGACAAAAGAGGAAAGAATTTTCATTTTTGAAAAGTAGTTACAAAAGGGGTGTAAGTGCTGTATTGAGAGAATAAAGAGAACATTTTGAGTGTAGTTCACTATCGTGTAGTGCTGTTTATGATTTACAAAAGAAACGGGTTTTGGATGCACCTCATAGTGGGCGACCTAGGGCAGCATAGATTGATGAACATGAACTCACTCTTTGTCTGTCTGTCTGTCTGTCTGTCTGTCTGTCTGTCTATTTACAGGAGGCTGTACCAGGACTCGTGTATGGACAACTTTGATCAATTTTACTCCCAGCACGATGGAGCTCCTGACAACACTATATTCATGCAAGTGACAAAGCTGATGGAAGGCTGGGGACTACCAGCCTTCACAGTACACAACTATGAAATCTAAGAAAATTAACAATGAACAGGGTTTACTCAAATCAAGTTGGAGGGAAAAGTGTTAAATGGAAGCACATTCAAAGAAGTTTAACACACTATTTTAGGGTATGCTGAGCCTTACACACTTAATGGGAGTTTTGCCTCTGATTATGGTTAATTTATTATAAACTGAACATTGTTTCATATACCTTGAGAACAGTCTGGTCCAGCCCAATAGTTTTCACAAACGCATGCTCCAGTCTCAAGATCATAACTTCCATGTTCTGAACAACCTGGTAAGCACTGATATACTTGTTGATCCACTGCACTGCAGTTAGTTCCTTGCCAACCAGCTTTACAGTAGCATTTACCTCCAACACATGAGCCATGACCTGAGCAGGTAGGATCTGGGCAATCCACTGGAAGAAAACAATGAATAGAGTATTTTTCCAATATTATACTTTCAATATGCAGCTATTAAATATTTAAGCTAAACTGCATATGTCCTTATGACACATTTAGATATTTAGTGAGATCACACTATCTGTTACTCACAGTTCTTGCTGTGAAATTAAATCTGTTATTTCTAAATATCCTGAATATTTTCATAGGAGGCATTATACAAAATAAGAAAGCAAATAGAATCAGTGAATTATGAGGTGACACTGATGACAAAAATCATACTGTTCAAAAAGTTTGGTGAACCTTTGCTGGAGAAGAAAGGAATCTTATCTGTTGTCATTTTCTAATGGCAGATTTTAGCTTTATTCCATTAGTATTCTGCCATTTCAATACAGCTTCAACGAGATTGGGATATCAGATTTTCCAGCAATGTCACCGAGCTCGATAGCTGCAGTCGCTTAAGTGCAGCCAGTATCCAGTAATCGGGAGATAGTGGGTTCGAACCCCACTGTCGGCAGCCCTGAAGATGGTTTTCCGTGGTTTCCCATTTTCACACCAGGCAAATGCTGGGGCTGTATCTTAATTAAGGCCATGGCCGCTTCCTTCCCATCCCTAGGCCTTTCCTATCCCATCATCGCCATAAGACATATATGTGTCGGTGCAACGTAAAGCAAATAGCAAAAATTTTCAGCAATGTTACCCATTTAACAGAACCCAGAAGGCATGTGCAGCTTAAGGAAAGCTGGAAATGTGAGTGAAGTTATCTTACATCTTCATTATAATTATTCATTTTAAACTGCTATGTCTTTCAGGGTACAGTCTGGAAGTCTTTGTGAATTAACTAAGCACATTACAATCCCTATGGGCAACTAGCTTAGTGGCCTCGTTTAGTTTCACACCTTTCATCATAAAATTACTAAAAACTGAGTCTAATCCTCATTGCCTCTGCTTCTCATACCCTATTCTCATTCATTCCCCTAACATGCCTCAGTCACCAAAGATGGATTATGCTGTATGTACAGCTTCATCCTTTGTGGTCTTTCTTTTCACATTTTTATGTGATGAGTCACTGCTTTCATTTTAAATTATATCTGTAATATCTAGGAATCCAATAACAATATAGAACTTACAATAAAGCGAAAGGAAATAATTTTGTTATAATGGATTAATTTATAAGTGCTTACACTGAAAGATGGATTTATTATGATATCCACCTGTTTGCTTTCTTGATATATATTTGATGAATTACATATTATGTTTTTATATGATGGAGGGGAGAAATGACTTGATAACCAATCAGCATAAACCAAGCACAATCCTTTATTAGGGTCTGTACAGTAATACTGAAATACTACCTGCAAGAAAATTTGGGAGAGACTAGTCTGCACAAATTTTAATTAACAGAAATTCTTGGCAGAATAAAAACAATACAGGTGAAACTGTTCAAAAAGAACAAATCTAAGGCAGGGTATTAATACTACTTAATAAACAACTTGAGTCATAGAGAGAGAGAAATAGGAACATGAAAAGGAACATATAACAGGATAAACACAATGACAGGTCAGTACTGTAACAGGGATAAAAATAAAACAAGACAAGCAGAAACATGAAAATACAAAAGGACAAAGACAATCTTCACCACGTCTTCATACACTGCTGTCTTAAAACAGATTGGCTCTTTCCTCATCAATCCCAATTTGTCATTCATTGAGGGACCGTCTTGATAGACATTCAGTCCTGATGAGAGAAGTGTAGGATAAGAAAAAAGCCAGATAAACATAGGAAAAGGGATAATAATAATAATAATAATAATAATAATAATAATAATAATAATAATAATAATAATAATAATAATCGTATGGCCTCAGCTACTGTGTGCAGACATTTCAATTTGATGCCATCTGGCTGTCTGCTCATCAATTTCGACGTTCCTTTTTACTCTAGGCCCACTAGATGGGAGACCGAGTAAACCGAAACTCTCCTGGGCGTCTATGGCTGAGATTTAATTAATTTTGTTGGGTAAACACCAAATGTGTCACCAGAGATCTTTTACATGCCGACATCGTACGATATGGAGTGTCGAATGGACTTTTTTCCGCCCTTCAAAAATCCGACTACCTCTGCTGGGTTTGAACCCGCTATCTTGGGACACTCTACTACTGATCCACAGAGGCAGCTGGAAAAGGGATGAGAAAGAATGATAAAGAGGAAAACAAGTGGTAAAAGACTACAAACACAGGACAAACACAAAAGGAGAAAAGGATCCCAATGGTATAATTAATTTTTATGCCTATATTCATCTATATCCTTTTGAACCTTTCCTTTTCCTGTGTTCATCAGGCTTTCTTCTTATCCTACACTACACTTCCCTCATCAAGATCGATCCTGAATGAGAGTGGATACCTACCCTCCTCATAAAGCTGTGAAGCAGAAATGAACTCGTTGGGGTCTGTGAAGAAATGGATGTAGAAGAACTGGGATTTATGAGGAGAGAGCCTGAGGATGCCAATGAATGGCAATGTAGAGATTGTCCTTGCCCATTCAGTGCTTTCATGTTTGTCCTTTCCTCCTCTTTCTGTTAATTGTTGCCTCGTCCCACACTGACCTGTCATTGTGTTCATCCTATTATGCAATCCGTTTCATGTTCCTATTTCTCTACATAATATGACTAACAGCTAATAACTCTAACTCAGATCAGTATGATTAGTATTTTTTAATTCACTAATTCATCCATGATGTGTGGTAGATACATATACCTATGATGGGGGTTTGGGTGACTTGTATTATGGTAGAAATTACTAAGATTATCAACCTCTGGCAACATTAATCAAAGGAGAAAGAAGATTAGTCCGGAACCTCTCGAAGAATGAGTGAATTGAATAAAGAAAGGGAAAGGCTATAAAAGGTACAAAAAAGAAAGAATTGCACATGCCATAAGTGTCAAAAGAGAACAAAAGTTTATGCAGGAACATTATAAAAATAAAAGAAAGATGACAGGAGGAACCTGATACAGGTAAAAAAATATCAATCCTTGTAGCTGCTGTAATGTGGGATTACAACTCACAGCAATAAAATACTGGTACTGACCTTGTTCACAGTAAGTACCCTTCCACCCAGCATGACATACACAAACACCTGCAAGACACTGACCATGTCCAGAACAATCAGGTACTTGACAATCATGTTCTGGAATGTCACATTCTGGGCCTTTCCAGCCTTCTTCACAGTGACACAGTCCTCCACCATACTTCCCATGGTTTGAACAAAGAACAGGACAAACACCTGAAAAACGAATAGGTACATATTATATCATAATAAAGAAACAATCATATGGAATGATATAAGGCCTTTATAAATTAGAATAGAATAATCTTTGATCTCTTTGGTTTATATCTAACTACAGAACAGTTATTCAATACACCTATTAACAAAATTATATCTAGTTTTTAAAATTGGAAGCAAATTGTATATTATTGACCAAAAATAATATTAAAACCTTTTTTATTTATCCATCAATCAAATCAAAATCAATCAATCTGCATTTAGGCCAGTCGCCCAGGTGGCAGATTACCTATCTGTTGTTTTCCTAGCCTTTTCTTAAATGATTTAAAAGAAATTGGAAATTTATTGAACATCTCCCTTGGTAAGTTATTCCAATCCCTAACTCCCCTTCCTATAAATGAATATTAGCCCCAATTTGTCCTCTTGAATTCAAACTTTATCTTCATGTTGTGATCTTTCCTACTTTTAAAGATGCCACTCAAACTTATTCGTCTACTAATGTCATTCCACTTCTTTTCTCCACTGACAGCTCGGAACATACCACTTATATCAAAAATATTATAATATTTAATATAATATTTATGGATCCACCTGTTCAATACAATACAATACAATACAATACAATACAATACAATACAATACAATACACTACTTCATGTGGTTAAAATTTATACATAATATTTAAAAGTCACAGGTACATATTTCACATTTTTTTACGGGCATTATCAGCCTATCTCAATCTTAAAATTACTGGATATGGGATCTTTCTAATCTTAAAAACTATAGAGTAAAATGCTGAACAATGATCTCATAAAATGTTATGAGGATAATGCACAGAAAGTAACTTGTAACATACTACTTAGTCGAGCAGCTCATCTTCTTTCTCCCAATTCTTCCCAGCCCAAACTTTGCAACATTTTTATAACGCTACTCTTTTGTCGGAAATCACCCAGAACATATCGAGCTGCTTTTCATTGGATTTTTTCCAGTTCTTGAATCAGGTAATCCTGGTGAGGGTCCCATACACTGGAACCATACTCTAGTTGGGGGCTTACCAGATACTTATATACCCTCTCCTTTACATCCTTACTACAACCCCTAAGCACCCTCACAACCATGTGCAGAGATCTGTACCCTTTATTTACAATCCCATTTATGTGATTACCCCAATGAAGATCTTTCCTTATATTAACTCCTAGATACTTACAATGATACCCAAAAGGAACTTTCACCCCATCAACGTAGTAATTAAAACTGAGAGGACTTTTCCTGTTTGTGAAACTCACAACCTGACTTTTAACCCTGTTTATCAACATACCATTGTCTGTTGTTCATCTCACAACATTATCGAGGTCACGTTGCAATTGCTCACAATCTTGTAACATTTATTACTCTATACAGAATAGCATCATCCGCAAAAAGCTTTACCTCCGATTCCACTCCTTTACTCATATCATTGATATATATATATATAAACAAAAAAGTCCAATAATACTGCCTTGAGGAATTCCCCTCTTAATTTTTACAGGGTCAGATAAAGCTCCACCGACTCTAATTCTCTGAGATCTATTTTCTAGAAATATAGCAACCCATTCAGTCACTCTTTTGTCTAGTCCAATTGCACTCATTTTTGCCAGTAGTCTCCCATGATCCACCCTATCAAATGCTTTAGATAGGTCAATCGCGATACAGTCCATTTGACCTCCGGAATCCAAGATATCTGCTATATCTTGCTGGAATCCTACAAGTTGAGCTTCAGAGGAATAACCTTTCCTAAAACCGAACTGCCTTCTATCGAACCAGTTATTAATTTTGCAAACATGTCTAATATAATCAGAAAGAATGCTTTCCCAAAGCTTACATACAATGCTTGTCAAACAGACTGGCCTGTAATTTTCAGCTTTATGTCTATCACCCTTTTCTTTATATACAGGGGCTACTATTGCAACTCTCCATTCATTTGGTATAGCTCCTTCAACCAAACAATAATCAAATAAGTACTTCAGATAAGGTACTACATCCCAACACATTGTCTTTAGCATATCCCCAGAAATCTTATCAATTCCAGCTGCTTTTCTACTTTTCAACTTTTGTATTTTATTGTAAATGTCATTGTTATCATATGTAAATTTTAATACTTCTTTAGCCTTTCTCCTCCTCTATCTGGACATTATCCCTGTAACCAATAATCTTTACATACTGCTAACTGAATACTTCTGCCTTTTGAAGATCCTCACATACACACTCCCCTTGTTCAATAATTATTCCTGGAATGTCTTTCTTGGAACCTGTTTCTGCCTTAAAATACCTATACATACCCTTGCATTTTTTCACTAAAATTTGTATGACTGCCAATTATGCTTGCCATCATGTTATCCTTAGCTGCCTTCTTTGCTAGATTCAATTTTCTAGTAAGTTCCTTCAATTTCTCCTTACTTCCACAGCCATTTCTAACTTTATTTCTTTCCAATCTGTGTACCTTCTTTTTAGTCTCTTTAGTTCTCTATTATGAGCCGGCCCTGTGGTGTAGGGGTAGCGTGCCTGCCTCTTACCCGAAGGCCCCGGGTTCGATTCCTGGCCAGGTCAGGGATTTTTACTTTGACCTGAGGGCTGGTTCGAGGTCCACTCAGCCTACGTGATTAGAATTGAGGAGCTATCTGACGGTGAGATAGCGGCCCCGGTATAGAAAGCCAAGAATAACGGCTGAGAGGATTCGTCGTGCTGACCACACGACACCTCGCAATCTGCAGGCCTTCGGGCTGAGCAGCGGTCGCTTGGTAGGCCAAGGCCCTTCAAGGGCTGTAGTGCCATGGGGTTTAGTTTAGTTCTCTATTATAATAAGGTGGGTCTTTACCATTCCTTCCCACCTTTAAAGGTACAAACCTGTTTTCACATTCCTCAACAATTGCTTTAAACCCATCCCAGAGTCTGTCTACATTTTTGTTTACCGTTTTCCACCGATCATTATTACTTTTTAGAAACTGCCTCATGCCTGCTTTATCAGCCATATGGTACTGCCTAATAGTCCTACTTTTAAGACCTTCCTTTCTATCATATTTATTTTTAACTATGACAGAAACGGCTTCATGATCACTAATGCCATCTATTACTTTGGTTTCTCTATAGAGCTCATCTGGTTTTACTAGCACCACATCCAGGATATTTTTCCCTCTGGTTGGTTCCATCACTTTCTGAATCAGCTGTCCTACCCATATTAGCTTATTTGCCATTTGTTAGTCATGCTTCCCGTCGTTCACATTTCCTTCCGAATTGACATTTGGTAAATTCAGATCTCCCGCTACAATCACATTCCTTTCCATGTTGTTTCCCACATAGCTGGTTATCTTATCAAATAATTCTGAATCCGTGTCTAAGATGTAATGAAATGAAATGATTGTTGGATGCAATAGCGAGTGGTTGGCTGTTCCAAGTGCTCTGTACTATCTTAGTGATAAAGTAGTTAATACTTATAGAAATTTAGCTAAGACAGAGAGCAAGAGAGAGTGAGTGAGAGTGTATGTGAGAGAGAGAGAGAGAGAGAGAGAGATACATTTAGTGTTTAGTGTTGACTTGTACTATTTGAGATTAGTGACATTTATTTAAATTTTTACATCGAGTAATTCTGTAGACATTCGCTAGATTACGTGTTGTAGGTTAGGTTTTACTCTGCTTCATCTTTGGATTGTGAGAAAGAAGAAATAATATCAACTTCTTTTATTATTTAACTGTCTTTAGAGATTTTTGCCACTTTAAGGTTAAGATACCAGGCTAAAAGAACTTCAAATTGGTATCCTAACCTTATTATTTAAATATTGGTAGGTATGTTGGTAGAATACTTACAAAGATAGGATATTATAAGGAGTTGTAACTTTTGCAGCAGTTACATTCATACAGGCAACAGACACAGTATTTCAAATAGCAGTAAAATGGTTCTACCGATCACGATGGTAATAATTTCTCTAAATAACACAATACCCTTGTAAATTTTGCCATATGGCGTCACGGTGGTCTTCAAATTTGAGATGGCGTAACGCCATATGGCGGCACACCGTTCTTGAAATCAGAGTTGCGTGACGCCATATGGCGGCACAGTTGAGTTTCAGCCGATGCGCCGTAGATAATCAGCTGTGACATCTATGCGTGTAAAATTGGAACTACGTGAAGGGCGAACTTCAGGGTCTATTCCAGCTATGTATTTTTACTGTATGCCACCATGTGGCGCCACAGTATTCTTCCGAAGCCACTGACTGGCCAGTGGTCATTGTCACAGGTGAAAGCGCGCCAGGCTTTGTTTATTCCACGTTTACGTACGTATTATCACTCAGTTTATATAGTTGTGCAAAAATATTAAAAAATGGAAGATATTGGTAATAATCTTACGAGGGAACACATACATGTGTTACACTCGGATTCGGTTGAAATTTGGTAGGAATATTCGTGGGAGGCAGTGGAATGCCAAGGTGAAAACTGCATGTACCCAGCGCAAGTTTAAACCCAAAATTGAGCAAATAAAGTCATAAAATTAAAAGTGCCGCGGGAGTATCGGGGTGTGGCGGAGAGGTAGGGAGGAGCGAAGCAGCGGACGTGAACCAACCGGGCTGCGTCGAGCTGCGCCAGTAGCCAGGTAGCGTGTAGTTAGCGCGTTCCCCTTAACTTCCCGATCAGATGTGCAAAACGTAAATATGAAAACAGCACATGAAACAAGTGTACAAAAGAACGATGTTTGAACAACGATGCCAATAAGGTTTGAAAAATTACAACGAGTAACAAGAACTCGGGCATGCCGAGACGCATATTTTCATTGTTTAGAGTTATCAGAAAACTGTTCACAACAATATGTAATGTAATATAAGTACTTGTTTTGCATTTTACTAGGTTTTCATAAATATTGCGTTAATTTGAATTGGGAAATAAATATCCTGTATTGGAAATTCGTATTGAACATTCCATGTCAAAAAATCCTGTGACACCATATGGCGTCACGCTATATTTTATCTTTCCTAAAAATTGACGTGACACCATATGGCGTCACGGATGACCATGCTATGGTGAGATAAAATTACTTAGTACATCATATAAATACATCCCAAGATTATATAAACAGTCTACAACGCGTACAATTGCTTTGGCACCAGCGGAATGCAATTCAAAAACATGCCTGGCACCAGTGGAATAGTGTGCTACAATCGGCTCGGCACTCAACGTGTTAAATAATAATTTCAACAGGATACATAGTATTTCACTGTCTTGAAATGACATTAGTTTTCTTGTCAGAATACAATATTAACAGACTGGAATGTTGCTTGTAAAAGCAATGCTGACACATAAAATGCATGATCAAACGAACAATGGCACAGAGTTTATCTCTTTTCATGAACAATACTATACTGGCTTTTTAACGATGCTGTGTTCCAGAGTTGGAATGACTCCGCCACAGACAGTGGTAAATACTGTTCTGCCGTTTTCCGTTAAGTTTGCATCTGCCCATTCCTATCAGTGCCACATAGCAGGGATCAAATAGCTGGAATACTATTATACTATGTCTTTATTATCGTGGATAAATTTCCGTGTTTCGCCATTATTAGTTGCCTCCTCTATCAGAACCTTATCTTTACATCCAACTACCTTTGCATATTGCTGACTGAATACTTCTGCCTTCTGGAAGTCCTATAATAACAGAAATATTCATAATTTAGACTTTCTTGCTCAATCCATGTCAATGCCAAGCATCAATAACATGAAAATATTGTTCGATCACGTTAACTGGCGATAGTGGTGTTTTGTCGAGTTCAGCATCAAGGGAAAATGGATGGGTGGGTTAATGACACTTGGTATTTCAGTTTAGAATAAGGTTGTATATGATCTTAACTATAAGTTGTTCAAAACATTTCTGCAGTTAGAAGGGGCCTAAGGCATAAAAATTGATGTACCTCCCTTATGGTTGGTTTTACACAAAAATAGCTCACGGCGAGTGTTTTTTCTAAACTTTTTTCTCATACAGCAAAAATAAGGGAAATACTGGTGGCAGGCGTATGAAAGTTCAAGAGCCGGTAACTAACAAATGTTAGAAATTATATTATTCCCTTCTTATTAAGTTCATCTGTAAACTATATATTCCAAAATATTAGAAGACCAACAAATCAGTACTGTACTTACTCTATGGACTGTAAAGAGATTTGCTATGGAGATTGTTCCAGCACTTTTGATAGGTTTTATACATCTGTCAGCAGTTTTTTAATATTAACCTGACACTTGCCTTTCTTTTATATGGGAAGGAAGAGAACAAATGAAGATCACCAGTAATGCATTTAATAAAAATGAAAGTGCAAAGGACTACAGAGAGCAGAGAAGCGAGTATGTGTCTTAAAATCTGGAGAACAGTATGAGGAGTGGACAAACATGTAATCATGCACATGGTAAGTGATTTTTGGTCAATGACGAGTACCGGAGCTAGTAATAAAGATATGTTAACAGTAATATTATTTATAAAACTTATTCAGTCATAATGAAAATTGTCTACTATAATCTTCTTGTGATAGAAGATGTTTATAAAACATATATCTCAAAATTCAGTTATAGATTTGGACCAGTATGCGTTTTAAATGTCATCTCAGATTATTTTATTTATAAGAAATTATATTATTCCCTTCTTATTAAGGTCAACTGTAAACTATATATTCCAAAATATTAGAACAATAAATCAGTACTTACTTTTTGAACAGTCAATTCCTTCATAGCCATCGATACAGTCACATTTGCCAAGGTAACATGAACCATGTCCACTACAATCATTTGGACAAGCAGTAGACACACCTTCTGCTTCAGCTACAACCATGGTAACTTCATGGGGCTGTAGATCGTCATTGTAGACAGACAAGAACCACCGACCAGTATCCAAATACTGCAATAATGTAACATTTACCATCATTAGACCTAGCATACTTTCAGAAATACCTACACCTGATGACCGTTTGCTTATTTTGTGACTCTGAAGTTTTCCTTTTCTTGCTACAGAACTTTTTGTAACACGACTTTCTTTAGAAATATTTTGTAATTTCTGGAGATTCTTATGAATTTTTCTTAATTTTTCAGGCTTGTGTTTTGAACCTATACTCGCACTTGGAAGGAAATGATTTGTAGATTCACCATATGAATCTTCATAACCACTTGCAGTTGATTTTACACTCTCAGACACTGGCTCACCATCATCTAAACTTTCTGGACTCTTTTCTAGGTGATTATGATTTACAATGAATGGAGGAGGAGGTATAACATATAAAATATCATCTCTTGTGTTAAATCTGTGATCACGCCACTTCTGTGTAGTTGAAGTTGTGAAGCTCACAGCAGGTACAACTGCCGAAGAAGTCTGATACCGCATTAGATCTTCACTAGCACCAATAGAGTCTAAAACATTACCACCCATTACAAACGTTCCAGCAAGAGACCTTTTGAGTCTATGATCCACACGACCACCTTTTACAAATTCAACAAAATCATACTGCGTAACACTTGGAGGCACATTGCGACGACCATATACAGCAAAGTTTGCTCCCCATGGAAGAGTAAAGTTAAGTCTTATAAATGCAGGTTGTTTATTCCGGAATTCTGAATTCCAGAACTGAAGTGGAGGGATTGTTGCAGAATGAGGAGTACCAAGTTCTCGCATTTCCAATTGTTGTTGCTGTTGCTGCTGTGGCTGTTGCTGCTCCAGAGTGGGCGGCTGTTGTGGTTGCTGTTGTTGCAGGTCACTTGATTTGTTTACTGAACTCCCTTGCTGACTTGAATGGACTGCTGTACTTGTTGGCAGAGATTCTGAAACATAAATTCCAATACAGTACGTAACTAAAAAATATTTTAAAATTTATTTCTCATTAAAGGAAACAATACTAATATTTAGATTTGTGTAAAGCTTAAGAAATGGAAATTACTGCCACTTAAGATATACAATAGTGTATATACCATGTATTAATTTATATTTTAAATTGTTATCGTGTCCTTTGTCTGTGTTAGACCATGCTCTTATTTTATGTACCTTGTGTATACATTACCAATGTGTCAAATACATTTCAGTATTGTGTATCAAGCTGACAGATTTATCCCTATTTGGTCCAAAGTAGCCAAAATTTACTGGGTAAAAAAATGAAATGGCATATGGCTTTTAGTGCCGGGAGATCCCAGGACGGCTTCGGCTCGCCAGGTGCAGGTCTTTTGATTTGACTCCCGTAGGCGACCTGTTTGTCGTGATGAGGATGAAATGATGATGAAGACAACACATACACTCAGCCCCCGTGTCAGGGAAATTAACCAATGATGGTTAAAATTCCCGACCCTGCTGGGAATCGAACCCGGGACCCTTGTGACCAAAGGCCAGCACGCTAACCATTTAGCCATAGAGCCAGACATTTACTGGGTACAAAGGTGTGTCTGCCTTAGGTATATTGTATCCTCATTCCCAGGCACCCATGAGCCCCAAAGACAACTTTAGATCACAGGAATGCGTCTCTCAACTGGAGGCAGACAAAAAGTTTCCAGAACAGTTCTGTAACTTTGTAAATCCTGTATTTTCATGCTCTGTTCTGTATACTGGTATTATGTGTATAAGGAAGTTGTTTCTGATCTCTAATAATGACTTTTGGACATCACTGTAGCACAGCATGACATGTGCCAAAGTCAGAGTTTTTGCTGAAACTAAGCCAGTTGAGATTTTATCTGTGTATCATTCACATATGTGTATCTGAAACGATGCTGAAGCAAGCCGAATGTAAGCTACATTATGGCCTTTATGATGCAGATTATAACTATTCCGCTATTATGTTTCTGTGTAAGAAGCAGAATTTTTACAGTGTCAAGGAAATGGATCAGCTCCACGAACCTGTTATGCTGCCATAACAGGGAAAGAGGTGATACTAATGCATGACAGCCCCACGGGGCAGATAGGGGGGGTTCTTACCAGCCTGCCAGTGGACTTGAGCAAAATAAAGTAGCTCTCATGAACCAAACACACACAAAGTCCTTAATGGAAGCTTCAGCAGAGATGGAGACTATCGGTATGGTGCAGTTGGCAAATGAGGCGTTCTATCTTTTTGGAAGTTAATGGGGAAAGGAATATAGTGTTTGTTCTCCAGAGGAGTGGCTCCAAAAGGCGTCTGTTCTCCAGGTAAGGAACTGCCTAACTACATGCTGGCAGCAGCTCTAAAATGCTTGGTGACAGGCTGCATGACAAGCCAGCCGTAAAATCGTACTGTCAGGTTTTTATGGAATGATGTCTCATGGAATCGGAACCACGGTTAGGCCATCCCCCACTGAAAGCAATGTGCATTGGCAGGGTCCAATTAGCACAAAAAGTATGTAAGGGTTACCGTCACACGGGCTGTGATGGCTAAACAACTGAGCCCCCACATTCTGTATAGCTGTATAGCATCACTGAACATCAGGACTATGTCCAGTTGAAGAAGTGAATTGGCCACAGCACTTGAAAGAAGGCATTTAGACATCTGTGCGGTGAAGGAAAAAGGATGAAGTGGAGAAAAGTCATGCAACATTGGGTGTGAATACAAACTCATATAAAATGGAACCCAAAGAACAACTATTGGTGTTAGCATTGATATTTCAGCAAAATTTGATGGTTCTGTGTCTGAGGTGCAATCGTATGATGATCGTTTGATGAAAATCGCCTATGTTGCGGATAGAAAAAAATACCAGTTTTTCAGTGCCTATGCTCCACAAACTGGCCTAGGCTTGGAAACCAAATATGCATTCTGGGAACTGCTTGATGAGAAGATCGCTGAAGTGCCATCAGAAGTGATCTGAACGGACACGTCGGACACAGAAAAGAAGACCACACTGCCCATGGCAGACATCGGACATGGATATGGAGAGGAGAACGACGACGGTGGCCAACAAAATCCCAGTTATGCAGAAACTCATGATCTGCTCAAAATGAACACCTGGTTCAAAACGCGAGATACTCATCTACAGTAATCACGTACTACAGTAGCTCTAATGCAACTCAGATCGACTACATCCTTGTGAGACAATGGAATCTCAAAGATGTTCTAGACACAAAAGTCGTTCCTTTTGAAACCGTTGCTTAGCAACATGGACTAGTCATCTGTAAGCTCAGGATAAAGTCACCAAGAGCCGAATACTTACCCAGAAATAGACCAAAAAGAATCACACGGTGGCATTTTAAGGAGAAGGCAGCCGACACTGTTGCAAAAATTACAGTGCCATCAATCACCACAGTTGAAGGGAGATGGATTAAACTGAGAGACGCTGCTCATGAAGCCGCATGCTCTATTCTTGTGATATAGATGTTGATTCCCATAGGGAACCTGAAATATTTGTCCCGAATGAGTAAATTTATAATACCAATATAAATGGCCCGTTATTGGACATTATTAATTTTTCAACTAATTCATTCCTAGTTGACAGTATTTTGCCCCAGTGTGCTAAGTTAGGCTCATCAGTTGGTAAATAGCACACCCACCAAGACGCATGGCTAGTGCATACTGTGGAAACCTAGGGTTCCCTATAGGAATCAGAATCTATATCATCTGATGACCAGGCAGGCATCAATTTTTGGTAAAGAGACAATATCTCTCATAGTGCATTGGCACTGCCGGTGGCTCCAAGTAGCCTACGCAGTGGCCTCCACGGTATGCACTAGCCATGCATCTTGGTGGGTGTGCTATTTGCCAACTGATGAGCCCAAATTAGCACACTGGGGCAAAACGCTGGCAACCAGGAATGAGTTAACTGGAAAATGTATAATGTCCAGTAACGGACCATTTATATTGGTATTATAAATTTACTAATTCAGGACAAATATTTCAGGTTCCCTATAGGAATCAACATCTATATCATCTGATGGCCAGGCTGGCATCAATTTTTGGTAATGAGACAAAGTCTCTCATAGTGCATTGGCACTGCCTGTGGCTCCAAGTAGCCTACACAGTGGCCTCCGCAGTATGCACTATCCATGAGTTTTGGTGGGTGCGCTATTTACCAACTGATGAGCCCAACTTAGCACACTGGGGCAAAACGCTGGCAACCAGGAATGCAAGCTGCTTTACGTTGCATTGACACAGATAGGTCTTCTGGTGACGATGGGATAGAAAGGGCTAGGAGTGGGAAGGAAGCATCAGTGGCCTTAATTAAGGTACAGCCTCAGCATTTGCCTGGTGTGAAAATGGGAAACTATGGGAAAACCATCTTCAGGGCTGCCGACAGTGGGGTTCGAACCACTATCTCCCGATTACTGGATACTGGCCGCACTTAAGTGACTGCATCTATCGAGCTTGGTCCAACCAGGAATGAATTATCTGGATAATTTATAATATCCAATAACAGACCATTTATATTGGTATTATAAATTTACTCATTCGGGACAAATACTTCAGGTTTCCTGTGGGAATCAACATCTATATCATCTGATGGCCAGGCAGACATCATGAGACAAAGTCTCTCATAGTGCACTGGCACTGCTGGTGGCTCCAGGTAGCCTACACAGTGGTCTCCACGGTATGCACTAGCCATGCGTCTTGGTGGGTGTGCTATTTACCAACTGATGAACCCAACTTAGCACACTGGGGCAAAATGCTAGCAACCAGGAATGATTTACCTGGAAAATTCATAATGTCCAATAACAGACCATTTATATTGGTATTATAAATTTACTCATTCAGGACAAATATTTCAGGTTCCCTATGGGAATCAACATCATCTGATGGCCAGGCAGGCATCAATGTTTGGTAATGTGACAAAGTCTCTCATAGTTCATTGGCATTGCCCGTGGCTTCAAGTAGCCTACGCAGTGGCCTCCACGGTATGCATTAGCCATGCGTCTTGGTGGGTGTGCTATTTACCAACTGATGAGCCCAACTTACCACACTGGGGTGAAACGCTGGCAACCAGGAATGAGTTAGCTGGAAAATTTATAATGTCCAGTAAAGGACCATTTATATTGGTATTATTGCTCTATTCTTGGAACAACTAAACCAGGACAATGAAGGATCGACAAAGACACGTGGCTTTGGAATGACAATGTTAAGGATGCGGTGTTGAAGAAGAACAAACATCTGTACCATGAGTTTCTTCAGATAAAACACCATCTCATTGGAATGCCTACAAAGCAGCCATTAGTGCAGTGTGAAGGTCATTGCCATAACGAAAGCAAACCTGTATGCAGACCTATATGTGAAATTTGACAAGCGTGAAGGCGAGTGGCACATTTACTGCATAGTCAAATCAGCTGAGTACTACTTGACCTAATCTGTTTAGCACTACAAGAATATGGCATTCCAAAACACCTTGTTAAGTGGGTACAGTTGCTCTACATAGAACTGAGGTGTTATGTTCAACCTGCCGCAGGAGCGTCTGATGACTTCCGCATCACTGTAGGAGTCCATCAGGGTTCTGCCATACCACCACTGCTGTTCATTCTTGTGATAGACACCATTACATCAGACCTGCACAAGCCAATACCATGGACACTTCTCTATGCTGATGATTTTATGTTGGCTGCGGAGAATAAGTTGATCTCCTGTGCCAAGCAGAAGAGTGAAACAACCGACTAGCGCAATATGGCTTGTGCCTCAACAAAAAGAAGACAGAATACATTATGTTAGATCCTTGAGAAGTTGGAACCATCCACAATGATGGTGAATATCTACCACGAGTAGAGAAATTTAAGTATCTTGGCTCAACAATGTCCGATGATGGCCGACTTACCGATGAAGTCAACACACAGCCTGGCTGAAGTGGCAAATGACAACGGGCATCACCTGCAACTGTCAGATGAAGGACCATATGAAATCTAAGATCTACCGGACTGTTACCTGTCCAGTTGCTCTCTACAGCACAGAGTGTTGGCCAGTTACAAAGGAGGTGGAACGCCGACTAAGCGACATGGAGACGACGATGTTTAGGTGGACAGCTGGCATTACTACACTGGTTGATGTTTCAAATGATGATATTAGGAAATGTTTTTGCGTTGCACCGATCCAGAAGAAAATGCAGAAAAGCAGTTTGCACTGGTTTGAGCATGTGTTGTATGCAGAGGACAATACATTGGCAAAATCAGCGTATACATTGGAAGTCGCTAGAAAGAGGTGCAAGGGATGACCAAGACAGCGATGGACCGATACAGTGCACAATGACCTGAAAGCTGTAAGACTACATCCACACATGGCCCGAGACTGAATTAAATGGAGACAACAAATCCACACAGCAGACTCTGCCACGAGGTGGGACAAAAGCCAATGAAGAAGAAGGAAAGGGATCAGCTATGTATTAAATAAGACAAGAAAGGTCTGCATATGATTAGCCTAATTCTGAAAGGCAGTACAGAAGTGAACTCACAAACTGTGACAAGCCGTAACCCAGAGGTCATGAGGATGGTCAAAGCCCTTGTTTCTGGCAGCAATCGAGTCACACAGACCCACTGCAAGTAACTTGGGGCCATCTTTAAAAATTGTTAACATGATCATCAACTGAGATTTGAACCTGGAGAAATGTCATAAAAGCAGTGTTCAGAAGTCACATTTCAGAACAATGTACAAACAGTGAAACTCTATAAGAATCACCTGGCCGGTTAAATTTGGTCACTTTAGATGAAGATTATGTCCTTTAAAGCGACTGCAACAAAAGCTTTTTCCAAGCTGTGAGTTAGTTAGTTCTGATTTATAACAGGGCAACACAACCCAGTAACAATCAACCTACAATGATTATACCCAGAATCTTCTCACTAATATAAACTTATGCAATTCTAAGCTATTTTGTAACAATTACACATTAGTTTGTTGACTAAAAAATAGTAGTGTGTTGTGTTTTTACTTCCTGTCATACTTCTTCAGTGTGGCAGCAAATTTATCTACAAAATTGTTTGTTAATCTGAAGTCTTGATTCTTACCTTGAAGAACAGCTTTATTGAAACTATTACACATTCTGTAGGGCTGTGAAATGTTGTGGAAGATAGTCCTCTTCCAGTTCTGAATGCAGTCCATGTTCTAGAGTTCGGGTGAGAAGTTTACTGTGTCATTACTGTCTTGGTCCTACTACAGGGTTTTGCTCTCCTTATTATGAATCCTAGTGCCTGGTATAGAGTACCTTGCTTGTTACCCTGCTGACATATGAGCAGTGAAAGAAAGACCTTTATCAAATAGCATTCCAAAGTCGTTAACTTCATTAACTTCCAGCAGGATGTTCAACCCCAGTTTGTATGGAAAGGTAAATCCAGTCATTTTCCTAGTGAATGACATCGATACACATTTTGATACATTAAATTTTAGTTTATTACTCTGGATCAAAAATAAAATATAATCTAGATCCTTTTGAAGTAGGTAGCAGTCATCTTTTGAAGAAATGGCTTAGAATATTTTAAAGTCGTCAACATATAAAAGACATTTGTCAATTTTAACACATTTAGGGAGGTCATTGATGATGACCAAAAATATAATTGGTCCCAGGTTTGAACCTTGTAGAATTCCTAATTTAACATTAAATTCCACTGAAGAGTTTTCAAGACAGTGCATGTACTGCTTCAGATAGGAGAAGTAAGTGCTGAAAAATCTGAGCAACGCTCGTGAGAAACCAAGTTTGTTCAGCTTACCTAACACAATGTCATGATCTACATTTTCAAATGCTTTTTCAAAATCTGTGAAAAATAGCATCCACTTGCTCCCAGCATCAACCTATCTGGAAACTTCCTGATTGAATTTTGTAAGATTTCTTACAGTGGATGGATCTCTAAGGTACAAACCCATGTTAGTATTCCAAAATTATTGGTTTCATGTGGGAAATGATTTTATCATCTATATAAATAAACTTGTATGGGGTCCACTGTCTGTAATTCTGCTTGTTTTGCCAACTTCTCAGATATTTATCCTTTTTAGTTCAACTTTCGTGTCTGTTTATTATACCATCACGGCGAAATGGCTGGATAGATCTTGACCAAACTTCATATTTAGAGTATACTCATCTACAGGAAAGTTTTGACATGCATATGATTTAAAAATCACTGAGCAGACTGGGGGTTTATAGGAAAACCAGCACAGTTTTCTTCCATTTTCTCTTATACTATTAATTTTCTGTAAAATCCTTGGACTATATGAGACATGTCCCTTCACTTTAAACAACTTTTGTTATGTACATAACTTTGCTTACTCTTCAAATGACAGAGAAGGTTACTATTTTCTGCGGGTTTCATGCTCTGCATTGAGTGACCGACAAACCGACAACGAACCTATGGCAACCTGGCTGCTTGCCACCAGGGAAGTAACATAAAGCCATTTTCATCATCATTCCTGTAAACTCGTGGTTGTTCCTCAGGCAGAAGGCGGGAGAGATGTCAAGCTGCCATTCTGTGGGATATTTGAGGTATACTGTTGGAGCTTACAATTGTCTTCAATAGAACTAAGGGGGGCTGTTAATATTTGAACGGCATCACGGAGCATAGCCCATTATTCACACCGTAAGGTGTTTTCTGGCATTTGCTTTAATTTTTACTGTATTTATCTTCTACTGCTGCTTTCTGCTTTAATATTTTGTCTCTGCCTTGGCCTTTTAGGCTTAAGTAATATCACCATAATTCATCTTCTTATCTGTTTACCTAAGAATTCCTGTGCCTAAATTTCTCCTCTGTTACTGTCTTCTTATATCCGTAACTCATGCCATCACAATTTAGTGAGGGACATTTCATTTTTCAAATCCACTTAGTAATTTACATATTTGTCCTATCAGGCTGTTCGCAGTTATAATCCTATTTTCTATTCATTTCAGCTTTAATTGTATTACTTCCTTTCTTAATTACTCCATATGTATGCAAGTGCTAATTCCAAACCTGGACACACTTTCCTTTGAGGAAAAACTCCAAGCTGATCAAATATATAACATTTTGGCCCCAGAAAATATTGAAATATGGAGGAAATTTTAATGACAGTGCAGACCTTTGTTCGGGGTAATTGGTGGCTAAATGGTAAGTCATATCTCAAAACAGATAGCACGACCGCTGTTCAATTTGGAGGGATCTACAGCTTTGGTCCTATGACTTTCTGTCTTATCTCAGCCCCTTATATGTTAGATAGAGCTGCATTTCTCTATTTTAAGTTCATTTTGTACCTTTTACGCATATATGTTATCGTTTGACACACTTATAGGAAAGAGAGAATATTCAAATTATGCACACACATTGACACCACTAGTGGCCATATGTTAGCACAATTTTATGATTCCAGCTGCCGCTAAAGTATCCAAAAAATAAAGTAATATGTGAAAACTGTACTCAAATTTCACACTATTCAATGTTCTAACCCAATCTGAACCCAAAAATATAGGAGATACAATAAAATCTCATAGGACAAACCATACAGAACACTGAAAGGGTCATCCAAAGGTAGAATCTGTTTGTAGATATGACGTACTGTTTAAAATCAGTAAATCTGGAAATGAAGGTCTGCACTTATATAAATTACATGCCCATGCTTATCTATATACAGTAAAACCTCGTTAATTCGAAGTCGTTGGGACTCAAAAATCGGACTTCGAATTACGCGATTTCGAATTAACCGCCAATTCGCAATTTAGAAGTACCAACCATTGCCGCGTTACAAAATATTCTAAGGCCCGTTACTGCATGCAGTTAACCTTGATTCATAGTTTATACCTTTCAAATGCCATAAAAAAAGAACTATTTCCAAAATGTATCCAAGAAGGTGCATTTACAGTATTCAAATAATGCACTCGGATATCTCGCTGGTAAACATAACCTCACGCAACGCAAGAAAGAAAAAAGCACGATTCAAAGGCGAGGAGAAAACTATGCTGGCTCCCATGTGCAAGTGCTTTATTAATTGGATTACTATACTGTATGCATTTTAGATGCCTTGTATTTACACAGAAAGTACCCGATGACCTTAAAATCGAACTTTCTTTTGACTCTATCCTTGTACGATTTCCCGCCATGGCACTTCAGAAATGTAAACACTTGCCGCGTCACAAAGTACCGTATTCTAAGACCCATTAATACATGCAATCACCTCGATTCACAGTTTAAACCTTTCAAATGCCATGGAAAAAACTATTTCCGAAATGTATCCAACAAGGAGCATTTACAATGTTCAAATAATGCACTTCGATAAATCACTGACAAACATAACCTCACGCAACGAAAGAAAAAAAATAGCACAATTCAAAGACGAGGATAAATGATGCCGGTTCCCCTGTGCAAATGCATTATTTTTTGGATTTCTGTACTGTTTGCATTTTCAGATGCCCGACGCCCTTAAAACATTGTGCTTATCGAACTTTCCTATGACGAGGGGATAAAGTTTCTCGCTTCCATGTGCATTGCAACGCACTACTATGACCCCCATCCTTCACCATTGTACGATTTCCCGGCTGGCTGGGCTCGCATTAAAATAAAGCAATGCAGTTTCACCGGTAATGACAATATTGTTCGGTGCCTACGAATCTACTATATAAGCCACGTTTTGTTTTTCAACTGTCGGCATCGCCAGTGTTCGCGGATTCTGTTTTTCCGCGTGATATTACGGCGTTCCTTAAAAGGTTGAATACAAAATAATTCCGATTTCATTCAACTTAGCAATCATGAAGCGCACTGTAGACCCTCCAAAGTGAGTGTAAGTGCAGAAAGCTACCCCTCCACGTTCCGGAGCGCGCGTTCTATTATGACGCGAAGCGGATAAATTTCGAGTTGAAATTACTCTGTAAAATATTATTGTTTTATTGTTTTATTATCGAATTAAAAGTCTGAATTTCGATAATGGGGCCGACATTGTACTTCGAATTACGAATTATCCGTATTTCGAATTAAACAATTGTAAAAACATGCAAAACTGTATCTCATGTTTCCGGGAACGAGAGCTTCTTCGAATTAGGCGGGATTTTGAATTAACCGATTTCGAATTATCGAGGTTCTACTGTAAAGATGTAGGGGGTCCGCTGTCTGTAATTTTGTTTGTTTTTCTGATATTTATCCATTTTAGGTCAACTCAAGACTATCAGTGGCTTTTAGCTTTCCTATCTGTTTGTCTGTTTGTTCCTCCATCATGGCTATCTGGTTGTCCTCAGTTATAATTCTATTTTCTATTAATTTCAACTTTCTTAACTGTATTACTTTTTTCCTTAATTTCTCCGTATGTTTGCGAGTGTTAATCCCAAAACCTGGGCACTCTTTCCTTTGAGGAAGGTGTTTAAAAGTATAACATTTTGGGCTTGGAAAATATCGAAATACAGAGACCTACATTTCAGGGTAACTGCTGGCTAAATGGCAAGTCATATCACAAAACAGATTACACAGTTGCCACTCAATTTGTTCCTATGATTTATTGTTGTACCTCGAATCTTTATACGTTAGATAAGTAAAGTAAACTCGTGTCCTCATCCCGAGGTGGTGCAGCTCTTTTCAGGCACACCCCCATTGGAGGTGAGCTGCATGTACCATTCCAACCACATACCAGCCCTCCTGCTATTCTTAAATTCCTGGCAGTACCAGGAATCGAACCCGGGCCCCCGAGGACGGCAGCTAAAGCACTACATTTCTAGATTATAATCAAATCTCTCCAACACAATTATGACTGGCATCAGGATAAGGGGCCTGTCTTTATAATGAAAACTCTCCATCTCTATTGTGAATGACAGTCCACAAGTGAGCCTGCTGTTATAGTAGAAACTCCCGAACTCAATTGTGAATGGCAATAGGATATGTGGCCTGCCATTTTCATCAAAACTTCCCCAATGTGCACCTAACATCAGAAACATTGTATGGAGTCCTCCCTCTACTGTTTCTCTGATTGCACTAGGAGACATGCAATTTAATATAATCTTACTGAGAGAGAGAAATGCAATTATTTCTGCTTCCCCCATTTGGAGGCTGCCAAAAAGATAAAGCTTACATAAAAAGTTGATTGACAACTACAAGGGTCGTATAAAACATGTCTATAAATGATTGATTATAGCCTACTTATTACTTATAATAAAAATTGTATCAGTCAATAATTTTGACATCCATGAGGATTTCCTTATAGGACAAAGAGTATAAATTATTTCTTGTTAATGAGCCTTTCAGGGCTGCTAACCCAATGTCCTTAATAAATTGGTTATCCAAAGTAAATTTCTTACAAAAGTTGTGAACTGTGTAATTTATGTAGAAATCCGTATACATGGTAGAATACTGTAGCGAAGCACAGGCACATTTGCTATCTTTCACAACAGCCGATAATACACAAAGAAGACAATAGTTTTCATTCATACTTGATCTCCTGATTTCAGGATAGGACATGCCCAAGTTTTCTTCCAGTTGGATGGAAATATTTCCACTTTGATGGCTAGATTAAACAGAAAGTGCAAAGGACCTCTACGAATTTCCGTTCAACCCTTGATAATATAGGAACGTATTTGATCTGGGTATGAAGATGATTTTAGTTTCAGATTTTCTTTTTATGCCATGATAATTTCTTCCTCCATTATTTCATTGATGTGCAATGTTGCTGTGCTACTTGCCTCATCCTTAGGAGCTCCAAAGGAGTCTCTATTTTGAGAGTACACTGACCAAAATATGTGGCAAAACCCTCCACAACCACTTCACCATGCTTCAGTTCATCATTATACCATGTTATTGAATGTTCTGATATTTTGCTTTTTTTATTTTTTACATACACCCGAAATATTTTGGAGTCCTTAGCAATGTTATTTTGAATTGTAATCTAGGGTTAATCTGTGGTTGTAACTCCACCACTGCTGCTTATCTTGCAAGTGATGAGGAAGGAGGAGGGGGAGGAGTAACACCTCGTTATAAAACCTGGGTCCATCTGGCTCCAGATGGTAGTACCCTGTAAGGGCCCCTGCCAAGGGTTACTAGGTGAAACCTGGTCAATGGTCTCAAATACGGAAGAGGAGTTTCAGATTCCCAACGGCGGAGAGAGCTAAAGAGCTGTCTTCAGGACTCACAACCTTGGTTTGCATTTTCGTGGTCTTTGGACCACTCTAGAAATAACTTTCATCAGTCATGGAATTGTATCAAAGTCCTTAATGGCAACTTCGGCGGAGATGGAGACCATCGGTACAGTGCAGTTGGCAGATGAGGCACTCTATCTTTCTGGGAATTAATGCAGAGAGGAACGTAGCATTTGTTCTCCAGAGGAGCGTCTACAAAAGGCGTCTGTTCTCCAGGTCAGGAGTGGCCTAACTAGCTGCTGGCAGCAGCTCTAAAATGCTTGACGACAGGCTCCGTGACAAGCTGGCCGTAAAATCATACTGTCACACCTTTATGGAAATGTTGTCTCATGGAATCAGAACCACGGCTAGGGCATCCCCCGCTGAAAGCAATGCACGTTGGCAGGGCCCAGTCAGCGCGAAAAGTATGCAAGAGTTACCGTCGGACGGGTGGCGATGGCTAAACAAGCGAGCCCCCACATTCTGTATAGCATCACTGAACGTCAGGACTATGTCTGGTCGAAGAAGCAAATTGACCACAGCACTTGAAAGAAGCCACATAGACATCTGTATGGTGCTGGAAACACGATGGAGTGGAGAAAAGTCATGCAACATTGGGTGTGGATACAAACTCATGTACAATGCAAGCTGAAGAACAACTAATGGTGTTGGAATTGCTATATCAGCAAAATTTGATGGTTCTGTCTCTGAGGTGCAATGCTACGATGATCGTTTGATGAAAATCGTATGCCGTGGATAGAAGGAAAGTCCATTTTTTTCAGTGCCTCCACAAACCGGCCTAGACGCGGAAACCAAAGATGCCTTCTGGAAACTGCTTGATGAGAAGACTGCTGAAGTGCCACCAGAAGACTACCTTATCGTTGCCGGTGATCTGAATGGACACATTGGACAGAGGAAAGAAGACCACACTGCCCATGGTAGACATGGATATGGAGAGAAGAAAAACAACAGCCAACGAATTCCTGATTATGCAGAAACTCATGATCTGATCATCATGAACACCTTCCGGCTCCATGGCTACATGGTTAGCATGCTGGCCTTTGGTCACAGGGGTCCCGGGTTCAATTCCCAGCAGGGTCGGGAATTTTAACCTTAATAGGTTAATTTCGCTGGTACGGGGGCTGGGTGTATGTGTCATCTTCATCATCATTTCATCCTCATCAAGACGCGCAGGTAGCCTACGAGTGCCAAATTGAAAGACCTGCATCTGGTGAGCCAAACTTGTCCTCAGACACTCCCGGCACTAAAAGCCATACGCCATTATTATTATTATTATTATTATTATTATTATTATTATTATTATTATTATTATTATTATTATTATTATTATTATTATCACTACTATTATTATTATCATCATCACGAACACCTGCTTCAAAAAGCGTGATATATATCTAATCACGTACTAAAGTGGCTCCAATGCAACTCAGATTGACTACATCCTTGTAAGCTGACGGAATTTCAAAGATGTTCTAGATAGAAAAGTTGTTCCTTACAAAACTGTCATGTTGCAACACCGACCAGTCATCTGTAAGCTATGGATGAATTCACCAAGAACCGAATACTTACCCAGAAATGGACCTAAAAGAATCAAATGGTGGTGCTTCAAGGAGAAGGATCCCGACATTGTTACAAAATTATTACAGTGCCACCAATCACTACAGTTGAAGAGAGCTGGACTAAACTGAAAGACGCCATTGATGAAGCCGCATGCTCTATTCTTGGAACAACTAAACCAGGACGATTAAGGATTGACAAAGACACGTGGCTTTGGAATGATAATGTTAAAGAGGCAGTGCGGAAGAAGAAATAGCTGTACCATGAGTTTCTTTCAGATAAAACACCATCTCGTTGGAATGCATACAAAGCAGCCCATAGTGAGGCGAAGAAGGTCATTGCTGTAACAAAATCAAACCGAAATGCAGACCTATATGCAAAACTTGACATGCGCGAAGGCTAGCGACACATTTACCGGCTACTCAAATGGAGGCACCGCAAGACGGAAGACATCCAACATTTTTACGGCATCAATGACTTGTGCTGGTCGACTGGAAGCGCAAGAACGCTGGCGGAGCTATTTTGGGAACCTTTTAACTGAAGAATTTTCCCACCCATCAATACCAACCACCTCCACTATTGAAGGCCCAGTGAAGGAAATTGGCATCACCGAAGTCCAGGCTGTTCTGAAGGAGATGAAACCAGGGAAAACCACTGGCCCCGATGACCTTTGGGCAGAGTTCTGGTGCTCTCAACGGTGAGATGCAGCAATATGGCTAACACAGCTTTTCAACCAGATCATCAAAGAAGGTCAAATACCATCAGATTGGCGACGGAGCATTACCGTACCATTCTTCAAGAAGAAGGAAGTCCAGCCGATTATTCGAATTATCGCCCGATCAGACTTCTGAGCCACACGATGAAGGTCTTCGAACGTACAGTATTCTCAACAAAAGGATTCGCAAGATAGCCAAACTTATAACAAACCAAGCTGGATTTGTAAAAATTTGTGGCACAACAGATGCAATCCACACTGCACGGATGTTGGTTGAGAAACACCGTGAAAATAATAAGCCACTTTATCTCGCTTTTCTGGATCTTGAGAAGGCCTTTGATCAGGTGCCACATGACCTAATCTGGCTAGTGCTAAGAGAACATAGCATTCCAGAGCACCTTGTTAAGTGGGTAAAGATGCTCTACGTAGAACCAAGGAGTTATGTTCAAGCTGCCACAGGAGCATCTGATGATTTCCGCATCACTGTAGGAGTCCATCAAGGCTCTGCCTTATCACCACTGCTGTTCATTCTTGTGATGGACACTGTTACATCAGACCTGCACAAGCCAATACCATGGACACTTATCTATGCTGATGATGTCATGTTAGCTGCTGAGAATAAACTTGATCTCCAGCGCCAAACAGAAGAGTGGAACAACTGACTAGCGCAGTACGACCTGTGCCTCAACAAAAAGAAGACAGAACACAAGACATTAGATCCTCGAGAAGTTGGAACCATTCACGTTGATGGTGAAGATCTACCACGAGTAGAGAAATTTGAATATCTTGGCTCCACAATCTCTGACAATGTCCGACTCACTGACGAGGTCACCACAAGGATACATGCAGGCTGGCTGAAGCGGCGAATGACAACGGGCGTCATCTGCGATCATCGGATGAAGGACCATCTGAAATCTAAGATCTATAGGACTTTTATCCGTCCTGTCACTCTCTATGGCACTGAGTGTTGGCCAGCTACAAAATAGGTAGAATGTCGACGAAGCGTCATGGAAACGAAGATGCTTAGGTGGACAGCTGGCATCACCAGCCTAGATCATACCTCAAATGACAATATTAGGAAACGTTATGGTGTTGCATCGATACAGAAGAAAATGCAGGAAAACCGTCTGTACTGGTTTGGGCATGTGTTGCGCGCAGAACACAGTACATTGGCAAAGTCAGCGTATACATTGGAAGGAGGCCCAAGGGACAACCAAGACAGCGATGGACCGATACAGTGCACAATGACCTGAAAGCTGTACGACTACATCCAGACATGTCCTGAGACCGAATTAAATGGAGACAATGAATCCACACAGTGGACCCTGCCACCAGGCGGGACAACTGCTAAAGAAGAAGAAGAAGAAGAAATTAATCTGTAGTCGTCCAGCCAGTGTTACCTACTACAGGATGGAGTGGACTGTATAGCCAGCAACCCAGCGCCGAGCGTTGGGTGACAGTTAGTAACACGACTCTCTAAAGGGGCCAACGGCTTTGGGCGGAAGGGCTCCTTTAGTTGGGTGCTAGTCTCTCAAGGAAGAAATGCCACTGAAATCAAATAGGCAGCATCTGTTCTCCAGGTTAGGGATGGGTGACTGCAAAAGGCATCTGTTCTCCAGGCTAGGGGCAGCCTCTTTCAAAACAGGCAGTTGAGTATAAAATGGCTTTTGTGTAGTGATCCCACAGTAATAATAGCCAATTTCAAGCATCAGAGTTGATCAGAACAAAGATCTAAGGAGTACCCCAGAAGCGAAGTGCATATCTTGTGATTCCAGGGAGATGCGAGAAATGAATTGAAGTCATTGATCCATAGCCTGACCCAGGAGCTTCCTGGATAAGGGTGACAAAGGAAGTAGAATCTATAACTGTGTTTTCCAGTCTGTCAAATATGTATTTTTCTTTTTTCTCTACTGTAGTTTCAACAGATAGGAAAACTTCACAGTTATAGAGTAACCAAGTCAAAATTGAAAAGAAATAGCTTCCACTATCACAAATTTTTAATTCTTGCAATATATTTCTTAAAGGCAATTTTAATGTCTGCTTTAACCTGACTTCTGAGCTGTTTAACCTTTTCACTCAGGTAAAGCAAGGGTGGTTGCGTGGCCTTGGGGATGTGTGCCTGTGGTGGCTGGCCATGCCCGCTCTATGGGATACTTTCTGCTTTCAGCTATCTCACTCGCATTTGATCACATTGTTAAGATATGACAAGTTGACTATTCTTAAAAAATATATATAGTTCAGTCAAATATCTTTGTACATGTATTAGTTATTTTCATTCATGCAAAACTTTCCATCATTCTTTTAGATCAATGGATTTAGACATAGCATTGTCAGAGTTAAATCTGTGTCTTCATTTTCTTCAAAGTCATCGCTTGATATGAAAATAAGAGTTTCATCCACAGTACACAGTTTCTCATGCATTATGCCATACGGTACTGCAATGCACCGACATTGGCAGTGAATAGCAATTAAGTGGCAAATTATTATGAGTGCAAAGGTCATTCAAACCCTTACCTTCTAACTGGTTGCTCCTGACAACTGCTGACTCTACTAGTAAATACAGACTCATAAGACAAATATCATGAAGGTTGAACATCTCCAGCAGTCTAATGTAGCAAAGCACAGAAAAGCTGAATAAATAATAACTGCTACAGTAGACCCCTGGCTGTGTGGCATCACTCCTGCACGACTGCTACAGCAGTCCACTAGAGTGAAAATGTTAAATTGTGTTTTCTCTTACCAGAGGTTTCTTCATTTCCTATGGAAATCTTTCAAGTTTTTAATTATTAATTTCTGAACCACATAGGATATTTACTAAAACTGCAGGGCTTCAATACTGGGACATGTTTATGAATTACCGCAGGAGTTTATTGCAGGATACTGTTATAATCAGAAGTTAACTATTGACCATTGAAACCACTGACACTGTACTATCACACTGAAGTCCTAACTCCAATTTACCGCACTGAGATCCTGGCTCTGCATGGAGCAGGCAACTGGTATCTCGACTCACAGCACCACTACCTAGGTCAGTCAGCCATCGCTCATAGGTCACAAACTAGAACTACAGGAACTGACACTGCGAACAACTGATGTACAATCTGCATCTGACAAGAAGTCACGGTAACTTGTAGGTACGGCACGAGTTACAGATACTACACTCCTAATTACAAACATAACATACAATGCGACCTCTCAGAATCAATGTATATTTATGATCAAACTGTTCATTATGCAGTGCATATAGTAAATGTGTTGGAATGCTGTGATTTTCTCATAAAAATAAATAATATCCTACATATATAAGTTATCTTGTGTTAGTTGTAGGGGCTGCCTGGCCGAGGCGGTAAAGGCATGCTTGGTTTGCCCGGAAGGACGTGGATTTGAATCCCCGTCAGGAAGTCGTAAAATTTAAGAAACGAGATTTCCACTTCCGGAGGTGCATGTGGCCCTGAGGTTCACTCAACCTACACTAAAAATGAGTACCAGGTTAATTCCTGGGGGCAAAGGTGGCCGGGCGTAGAGCTAATCACTCTACCTCATCATGTGCCGCGGTTAACAATGGTGGAAGCCTTTACCTTCCACTCCTCCAAGGGCCGTCATGGCCGGTACGGAGGTTAGTTATAAGTGTTAGTTATAAGAAATCTACATTAAGGGTATGTGTTGGTAACTCAGGTGTATTATTACTTGAAGAAATTGAGTCGATTTGTCTACCTTGTTTTTTTATTCCTTGAACTGCTAGCTGTTGTGGGCAACAGTTTGCAATAAAAGATATGTGTGATGAAGCTGGTGTTTTTGTCATAAAATTTGTTTACCTGAACTGGTGTTATGAGCTAAAAATGAAGAGATATAAACAGGTTATGGGCCCAGAGCGCCACAGCGCTGCAGTACATTCCGGATAATATAAGATGAAATGGAGTAACGAGAATTAACGGATGAAGCGAGTTGTGACATTATTGCAAGCTGTCACACCGCTATTACACTAGGTCATGCACGAGACACATCCCCAAGGCAGTGGGAAATAGACACCATTCCAGAAAAAATCGTGAGGCAAGCTGCCCTAATCAGAAGACCGCCATTTTATGCAATATAACAGATAAGTTACACAACCTTTTATCATAATCTAAAAAGCAATCTTTAAAGAAGATACTCAACACTACAAACAATCAACAAATATCTGAAGACTGCTATACACAGTGACTTTTTATTATAAACAAGATCAAGTCACCTAGTGTTTTTACAAAAGTGCCTCACCATAGATGCTTTTAAGATATTTTTAAATATGTGTATTAGAAAATAAGTTTAACATCAATGTAGATGCGAACTGTAATTTAAGTACCTTTCTCACATATCACTTTAACCCCCCACCCCACCCCACCCCACCCCACCCCACCCCACCCCACAAACCCTCCCCCTCTCCCTTCATTTCCAGCACCTAAAGCATAGTTTTTCAGGCTCCCATGGGAATACAGATTAAGGTTTTAAATTGTTTACTATCCAAACGTTTCATCTAAGCTATTTAGATACAGCTGAAGATGACCACTAAGTGGTCAAAACATGTCCTGTGTTTGCTAATATCTTTATAATTCTGCCAAAGGCAAGAAATAAAGTATCGATTAGGTGGGATTTTAAATGAATTTGTTCATTGTGACATTATTAACGGAAAAATGGTGACCTCATGGACCGGGGAAGAAACACTGAATAGTAATGTGGCTAAGCTTGCAGTGGAGAACTATTTTTCATGGGTACTGAAGGTGAAACAAGAACTGTTGTTGAAAGATGTGTGGAAATCAGTTATAGGGTAGGAGGATATGCTAGGTTGTCAACTGCCTCAGACAGAAACGAGACGACGAGCGTGAAACAATGTGAAAGTGTTAGCGGTTATTTTAAAATATATGGGAAATTTTTTTTAGTGACATTGCAAATACCTAATTTTGAGTGACATAGCAATACTGAATCAGCAAAAAAGGCATGGGAGAAACTGGATGAGTTGTGCAATGATGGAGGGCTAGTGAATGGTGCTGTGACCTTGAAACAGTTAATTCATTTTGTGAAGCCCAAGGACATGAATGTACAAGAATACTTCGCAAAAATAAATCAACTGTGGAGGAGAACGAGTAAAACTGGATATGAGTTCACAGAACAACAAGTTGCAGGAATGATCATCGGAAATCTTACAGAGGAATATGCAGGTTGTATGCTTTCCTTGGAAGCTGATTTGGCAAAACTGACAATCTCGAAGGTGAAGGCGAGATTACTCACTGAGGAAAGCAGACATAAACTTCAGAAAAAATGGAGGAAAGGCTTATGACACTGGAAAACATGAAGAGGATGAAGCTCAAGCCATGGCTGTGTAACAGAAATGATATATCAAGAAAGAAGACGTGGGACGAGGAAAACGGTATAGTTGCTACAATTGTGGTAAACAGGGATATGTATCTAAATATTGTCACAGTACCCAAAAGTGCTTCAACTGCAGTAAGTTGGGACATTATTCTAAAGTATGTCAAGCCATACAGAGTGATGAAACATCACAGGAGAGTAAAGCAGTGGATGTGAGTGGAAAAGTGGTAAGCTTGGAAATTATACATGTAGTAACTTAGATAAAGCAATGAGCATGAAAGTTTCTGTAGGAACTGAGAAAATTATAAATTGTCTGTTCGATTCATGTGCATCCCATCATATGTGTCCAACACAGGAGATGTTTATAGACATGTCAACAAATGTGACTGGGAATGTAGGAATAAGAGATAACAGTAAGCTGGATATTAGAGGTATAGGTAAGGTGAAAGTAAAAATGTCAACAGGATGGACAATTACATTTACAGAAGTGTTGTATGTGCCAAACTTGGGCACAAATTTAATATCCGTTGGTAAGTTAACCAGCAAAGGTTTCAAAGTAGGATTTGCAGGTGAGAAAGCAGTGGTTGTAGATAAGAATGAAGATGAAACATTGTTTATTGTAAACAGGAGGAATGATGAATATGTAGTACAGGTGGAGGGAAGAAATGATATTGTAGCTGTGAGTGATTGTGATAGATAAAAAATGTAACAATAATGTAGCATTTAAATGTGTTGGGCAGGTTAGGTTGTGGCATGAGAGACATGGACATGTACATTCTGAAGCTTTGTTTAAATTTCCTATGTCAGAATCGAAAAGAAGTAATATTAATACTTGTTCTGTATGCATTCAGGGGAAACTAAGTAATGAGGGAGTACGTATGTCTTGTGAGCGTAAGGGAGAAAAACCACTTGATGTTGTGCACACTAATGTAGTTGGAAAAATTAGTCCACTATCACTTGGGAAAGCTCAATATGTTGTAACTATGATTGATGAATACTCCAGATATAATGTGGCTGTGTGTGTGAAAAATAAGGATGAAGTGTTGGAGGTGTTTCATACGTATCAGGCAAAGGTAGAAATGTTTCATGGTGTAGGAATTAATGTAGCACAATCTGACAATGGTACTGAGTACATATGTAGTGGGTTTCAAGCACAATTGCAAAAATGGGGTATTACTCATAGCAGGTCTGTACCGTAAACTTCACAACAAAATGAATTAGCAGAGAGCCAGAATAGAATGATGTTTGATACTGTTAGATGTCTATTGATCCAGTCAGGGTTACAAAAGGCATTCTGGGGAGAAGCGGTAATGACTGCAGTCTATTTAAGAAATAGGTACCCATCCTCAGCAATAAATTTTCAAATACCGTATGAACTGTGGTTCAATAGGAAGTTGAATGAGGAAGAAATAGGTAGATTGAAAGTATTTGGATGTCAGGCGTGGGCTGAGAGTAGACAGCAGGAAGTTAGATCCCAAAGCAGAGGCATGCATTATGATAGAGTACGAGGCAGGTACTAAAGATGGATATAGATTATGTAGTCTTGAAAGGAAAAAAAATAATAGTGAGAAGAAGTGTGGTATTTGAGGAGCAGACATTTCCCTTTAAGGTGAAAGGTCCTGGAATCGATATTATAGAAAAGATAAATGTACCAAAGGCAGAGTGTGGTGAAACATACTTTGACATATTGTGCATTGAAGATCCAGAGATAAAATTAGGGACTGAATTAGACACAGGGGAGGACGGAGAGGAAACATTGACTGTTGAGTCAACGACCAGGGAGGAACAACTAGAGGTTAAGTCTATAGCAATACAAGAGGCAGGGAATAATCTGAGAAGGTCAATAGGACAAGAGGAATGGAAAGACTTGCGCAGATTGTAAGGCAGTGATGGAAGTTAGACATGGGAGTGTAGTGGAACCTAGTACAGCTGAGGAGGCTATGTCAAGCCAAGAGTCTGATAACTGGATGGAAGCCATGAAAGTGGAGATCAACAAGATGAGAATAAAGGATGTTCATTGAAATATGACAGTGAGGGTAACATTCAGAAATATAAGGCCAGATTGGTTGCCCAAGGTTTTAAGAGACAGATGAACCTTAGTTATGATGAAACATTTAGTCCTGTTATAAGAGGAAAACAATGAGACTGTTGATAGGCATTGCAGAACATAAAGATTGGACTGTAGAACATCTAGATGTTACTAGTGCTTACTTAAATAGTGAAGTCAGTTATACTGTATACATGGAATAACCAGAATTGTTTGTAGAAAAGGATGTCCAAAACTATGTCTGTAAATTGAAGAAAAGTATCTATGGACTACCAAATTCGAGTAAAGACTGCAATGCTTGTGTTGATGCTATAATAAGAAGGCTACATTTTAAGAGATGTGTCAAAAAACCATGTGTGTATGTAAAGGAGAGGTGTATCATTGGTTTGTATGTTGACAATATAATTCTAATAGGTAACAAAGAGGTTGTTAAAATAAAGGCTGGTCTCCACTGATAAACATTTAACAATAACATGTTAAATGTTAACTGGTGACACCATGAACATGTTAAATGTTAAATGTTGAATACTGTTTCATTTAACATTGTGTCCACACTTAATAAACATGTTAAACTTGACTTCCTTTTTGTATATACAGGTAGTTCGTTATATCAAGTTTGTGGTAATACATTTAGGTGGTGTCTAGTATCTTCAAACAAGGACAATGGACTCAGATGAAGAGGATTACCAGGCGAGTTAGCCGGGCGGTTAGGGGCACGCGGCTGTGAGGTTGCATCCTGGAGATAGTGGGTTCGAATCCCACTGTCAGCAGCCCTGAAGATGGTTTTCCGTGGTTTTCCATTTTCACACCAGGCAAATACTTGGGCTGTACCTTAGTTAAGGCCATGGTTGCTTCCTTCCCAATCCTAGGCCTTTGCTGTCCCATCGTCGCCATAAGACCTATCTGTGTCGGTGTGACGTAAAGCCGCTAGCAAAAAGAAAAAAACGATGAAGAGGATTTGGCCTTTGTTATTGCCACTGTTGCTTCTTGTTATGATTTAGAAATGCAGTTTTATTAGGCATATTTCCTCCCCTCATCCTGCTCATTGCTTCAAAAGCAAACCACTTTGAAGTATAAACTTCATCCGCTCCCCCCCCCCCACCGAGTTTTCTGAACTTTTTACAATTCTCGACTGTACTGAGAGCGGAGGGATGCTAGGTTTTTTTCGATGCACTTGCAGGAATAATTATAGATAATTTCGAGTTCCTGGAAACTGTCTGCTTTCTTCGCTTTATCTCTGTATTCCTTTGACAAGACATCCCACAAACAAGGCCCATCTATTATATCATTAATTAAGTCTAGAGTAATCTCCTTGCTCCACTCCATTTCTAAATATAAATTTTAGTAACGGTATAATGCAGAGAGATCGACATACATGCGCGTACTGTATTTCTAGCTTATAACAAAGAAAAGGAGTATTGCTGAGTGTTGTAACTATAATCCTACTTCACGAGAAGTACATCATTTGCGTTGTTTAGGTTATCTGTTGGAATGGAGACAGCACGGAAGTTGCCGAAGCTGTGCCGACATCTCGCGAACAACTAATTGACTTGACATGTTTTCCACTTGGGAGTGGAAAACACGCCAACATGTTAAACATTCTGAACATTCTGAGTTAACATGCAAAGTCAACTGGAAGACACAGTCACAATATACATGTCAATTGTAACATGTTAAATTTAACATGTTGGTGTTAAATGTTAATCAGTTGAGATCGGCCTTAAGGTTGGCAGATGAGTTACAGATTAAAGATCTAGGGAAAGCGACAAACTTACTGTCAATAAAAGTAGAAGAGACAAAAGAAGGGGTTATGCCGTGTCAAAGTCTGTACATGAACAAATTACTTGCTGATTTTTCCATGAGTGACTGTAAACCGAGTAAGACTATTTTACCAAGCGGGTATACAGCAGCTGAAAACGATGAGCAGGAATTTGATTGTACCATCTATCGCAGTGCAGTAGGAAGTTTGCTATATTTGTCAAGTAATACTAGACCTGACAGTGCGTCTGCGATAAGTAAAGTTAGCCAAAATTTTCAAAAACCTACGATTAGAGATTGGAAAGAGGTCAAACATATCATGAGATATCTATATGGTACTAGAGATTTAAAGTTATGTTTTAAAAATTGTGAAGAGTCTGTATAAGTATTACTGAGTCAAGAAGATCAGTGAGTGAGTATGTAACCACAGTGGCAGGGGGAGCAGTGTCTTGGTGTAGTAATAAATAGAGTTGTATTGCTAGATCTACCATGGATGCTGAATACAGGCAATGGCAGAGGTATCTCGAGAAGTAACTTGGATGAAAGATTTGCTATCAGAGCTAGGGCTAGCAAGGTAAAGTTTTTGCTGACAATGCGGCAGCAATTAAATTAAGCCGAAACGATAATGTGGGTGAAAGGTCAAAACATACTGACATCATGTATGTAGAGAACTAGTAGAAAAAGAGTTCAATGAATTTGTATATGTAGCATCAGAGAGAAATGTTGCAGACTTGTTCACAAAGAATTTATCAAGCAGCAAGCTTTTCTGTAGGCTTATAGGATTGCAATGAAGGGATAACTGATTGAAGTATAGTACTTTTTTCTTTATTTTTTGGGAAAAGGGGGGAGTGTTGGATTGCTGTGATTTTCTCATAAAAATAAATAATATCATACATATATATCTTTAGTTGTAAGAAATCTACATTAAGGTTATGTGTTGGTAACTAAGGTGTATTATTCCTTGAAGAAGATGACTGAAGATGTCCTATATGAGGACGAAACATGTTTCACGAGTGTAATTTAATGTAGTCTTTGTAATAAAGACAATTACAGTATTGTAAAGGTGGAATTATAAAATCTAAACTTTCACAAGTTGAAGAAATTGAGTCGATTTGTCTACTTTGTTGTTTTATTCTTTGAACTGCTAGCTGTGTGTGATTGGTAGTTGTGGGCAACAGTTCGCAATAAAAGATGTGTGTGATGAAGCTGGTGTTTTTGTCATAAAATTTGTTTGCCTGAACTAGTGCTATGAGCTAAAAATGAAGAGAGATCAACAAATGTGTAACTAATGTACAATTGCACTGCCACTTTGAAACTTCACGACAACACCTCAGTTCCAATGTGAATCTCAGTTTAATACAGAAAAATGAAGGTTTTAAATTATAATAACACCTCAATTCACAAGATTCACCGTGGACAGAACAGACGTTTACTGTCACGCCTTGAGACTTGAGATACGTGCATGCGCGGCAGCCATGCGACTCCTCACACTCCCTTACCTCGCGTCCATGCGACTTCTCGTCAGACGACCATAGTAATATTGATGCATAAAATTCAGATCACTTTACAAAGTATGCTTCCTGTTTAGAAAGTGATTAAAATGAATGTCTTGAACTGTATTTGTCTTGTACCATAACTTATAGGGTTTTTTTTTCTCAATTTTCTAAAATTACCAATTTTGAATTAGAAGGCTAACACTTTTGGCTAATTTTGATTTTGTTTCTCACTATGATAAGAGTGTTCAACATTACCTTCTGTAGGTGCTTGAGATGATGTCACATCCCGAGGCTCTTCATCCTGGGCCACAGCTTTGGCATCTTCTACTAGAATGCAACTTGTGCTGTCCATTCCTGACTGCATAGAACTGACAGCTAAAAAAAAATAGGAAAGCAATTAAGGTAAATACAAAATTTTGCTATGTAATTTTACTTGTTTTCTTTTCATACGAGATGAAACGAATCATTAAATATATTGACCATACTTCAGTTTATCAGGGGATCACGTTTTTAAAGAATCACAAATTTTTAAGAGATCAGAGCTAAGGCACAGTACATTCAGTATATTTTGACTAAACTTCAAATATAAAGCACGTTTTTTAAGTAAGTACTGTTTTTAAATGTGGCCGTTGCAGCGCTTCAGTCATCCTTCGGTATACGTGCGCTCTTTATTTACATCTGTACGCTAGCTACAAATGCCATTATGGAAGCATTTGTCTGTATTTATATTTGTTTGTGCGTATTGAAAATCCCTCCGACAATTAACAGTCCCGCCGAGTGTGAAGTATGTGCTGTGATTAGTTTTATAAATGCAAAAGACGTGAAAGCCATTGAAATTCATTGGCAGATTAGTTTTTTTTTTTTTTTTGCTAGGGGCTTTACGTCGCACCGACACAGATAGGTCTTATGGCGACGATGGGATAGGAAAGGCCTAGGAGTTGGAAGGAAGCAGCCGTGGCCTTAATTAAGGTACAGCCCCAGCATTTGCCTGGTGTGAAAATGGGAAACCACGGAAAACCATCTTCAGGGCTGCCGATAGTGGGATTCGAACCTACTATCTCCCGCATGCAAGCTCACAGGGCAGATTAGTGAAGTGTATGGAGGACACACTGAGTGAAGGAATGGTAAGAAAATGGTTTAGAGCATTTAAAGAAGGCTCTACTAATTTTCATGATGAGAAGCGTAGTGGGCGACCATCTTTCATTACTGAAGACTTGGTGCAGAAAAGCTGATGGAAAGGTTCGAGAAAACAAGACGCTTTATGATTTTGTCATTAAGTTCTGAGTTGCCTGATATTTCAAGGAGTGTTCTTTATGAAATTGTGGCAAGACGCTCAGATTATCGGAAGTTGTGCTCGCGCTGGGTACCGAGGATGCTGACGGAGGTGCACAAAACCAAGTATGTAGGCAGTGCTTTGATTTTTCTACAGTGGTACAGTAACGAAGGTGATGCATTCTTAATCCAAACTGTAACCAGCAATGAAACATGGGTGGCTTTTGTTATGTTGGAATCAAAACAGCAATCCGTGGAATGAAGACATTCAACATCATCCAAGAAAGTGAAGTGCAAGCAAACAATTTCAGCTTGGAAACTTATGTGCACTGTGTTTTGGGATAGGCAAGGGATATTGCTTGTGGATTTTTGGTACTATGGTGACACAATAAATGCTGAGACTTATTATGAGACCTTACATAAAATCCGTCATGCAAAACAAATGCGTGGCATGCTTACAATGGGGGATTCTTTTGCTTCATGACAATGCGCGACCTCAATCAGCTAATCGAACCTGAGACCTCATCACTTCATTTGGTTGGGAACAATTTGATCATCCTCTGTATAGCCCTGACCTAGCGCCTAGTTGACTACCACTTGTTTCAGCACTTGGAAAAGCATTCAGGAGGCCAACACCATGATGATGATGATGATGATGACCGTGCTGTAGTGGTTGGCATGTCTGAGAATGAAATTAAAAAACTGCTTTCAAAATATGATAAGTGCCTTAATATGCTTGGAACTTATGTTGTAAGTAGTTTAAGGTACAGGCTTGCATGTAAAAAAAAAAAAAAGTTTTAAAAATTGCATTATCAATACGGTACTTACTTAGAAAAACATGCCTCGTACATTGCCAAAGATTTTCAAAGGCTATTATATTATACAGATGACCCAAAAGTCCGTTAACATTTGACACAGAATACTGGCCAAAGAGAGGTAATAGTTGACACACATGATTGGCATGACATGGGATTATATTGAAACCAAAATAAAGTCGAATGTTAATGGACTTTCTGGGTCACCCTGTAGTTTTCAGCACAAATTGACAAGAACATTATACTTTAGGTACTCTATATTCAGTTTTACCACAGAAGTCCTAAATACTGTAAACTTCTCACCATGGATGCTTAACAATGATGTGGATATATATGGTATATTTCAAAGTTTGATTTGCAGGTACACTTTTTTTTTAAAACCACATTATGTAGTTTGCTCAGTCTTAAATTAGGAGCAGATCATAAATTACAGCCTTCCATGTTCCCATATGTTTTTTTTAAATGCTATTTGTTCGGGGCGTCAACCCATGTGGATCTTTTGCCCCTACTGGCACCATATTATATGAACCTGGGTGTAATTGGAATGTTGTGTGTGAGGAAAGGAAGATTAGGGACGTCACAAACACCCAGTCTCCATGCCAGGGATATTAATAATTACAATTAAAAACCCATGACCCGTCCGGGAATCGAACCCGGGGCCGCTGGGTGACAGGCGGACGTGTTGCCCCCTACACCACGGGGCCGGACTTCCCATATGGTTACAAATAACTTTTAAAAACACAAGAACAACACAGATGTGCCATTGGAAGACTTAAATAACTACTTTGCTCACAAATTTCACACACAGACAAAAAACAAAAACAAAACAAGGAAACAATCGACAGACTACATGTGAAAAGAAACCCCAACTGAGAAAAATTTTCTTTTTTGTACATATAACTATTAGTGATGTTAGATATGCAATCCATGAAATAAAATCAGAGGCAGCTGAGTGTGACAGAATAAATTTAATCATGCTCTCAGCAGTTACTTAAAGATTTTCCATGACAAAATCGCTTTGTCAGAGGGAAGCAGATTTACAATGAACGACATTCTTGATGAAATGATCAATCTGAATGAAAGCATTGAATATAGGGAGATAGCTTTTCTTTTGATTAAATTCAAATTATTTAATGGAAAAAATAGATACAGGTAAAAACCAAAACAAACCAAACCAAACCAAACCAAACCAAACCAAACCAAACCCCATGGCACTACAGCCCTTGAAGGGTCTTGGCCTACCAAGCGACCGCTGCTCGGCCCGAAGGCCTGCAGATTACGACGTGGCATGTGGTCAGCACGATTATTCCTCTCGGCTGTTATTCTTGGCTTTCTAGACCGGGGCCGCTATCTCACTGTCAGATAGCTCCTCAATTCTAATCACGTAGGCCGAGTGGACCTCGAACCAGCTCTCAGGTCCAGTTAAAAATCCCTGACCTGGCCGGGAATCAAACCCGGGGCCTCCGGGTAAGAGGCAGGCATGCTGCCCCTACACCACGGGACCGGCAGATACAGGTAAAAGCAAAATAATAATTAATAAATTAATAAATATGAAATTAATAATTAATAATTATTAATGTTTATGAGTGAGCATAAGCATATTTGACAGCAAGTGAGACTTTAATGTGTGGGCAAGAGATAGGGATCTGAGCTCAGATGGTGTTCACTTGAACTGCAGTGGTATGTATAAGTTACGTTTAAGGGTTGTTTAAAGGGATTATAGGGAAGTACGTTTAGGGAAACACGGTGGACTAGGGAGCAGTAATTTGAGTACAGGGAGCTGGAAATAAGTAAGGATGACATAAAAATATTAGTGTTAAACTCTAGAAGTACTGTTTTATAAGGAAGGAATAGAATTAAGTAGTATATATATTTACAGTATATATTTACCAGATATTGTAATAGGAGTTCAATCAGGGCTGAGAAGTTATATTATTGATCGGATGGTGTGGATGTTGACACAGAATTATTTGACAAGATGTGACAAAGGACTGTGATAGTAACGGGTCATCTCAATTTACCTGATATCAATTGGGAAGGGTAATGTGAATGACAGAATGCATGACCAACAAATGGTAAATGAGATAATCTGAGGAGAACATCTGAATCAGAAAGTGATAGAACCAATTAGAGGGAAGAATATTCTGGACATGGTACTGGTAAAACCAGATGAGCTCTATACAGAAACTGAAGTAACAGATGGTATAAGAGATCATGAAGCTGTTTTGTCGTAGTTAAAAATAAATGTGATAGAAAGACAGTGTGTTAGAGTAGGACTATTAGGCAGTATCACATGGTTGATAAGATAAGGGTAGGGGAGTTTTAAAAAGTAATTATGATTGGTAAAAAATGGTAAATAAAAATGTACACAGTATGTGGGATGGGTTTAAGCCAATTGTCGAGAAATGTGAGTACAGGTGGTAAGGAACCTGACCTACTTTATTATAACAGAGAAGTAAAAAGACTAAGAAGGTGCTGCAGGCTGGAAAGAAATAGAGCAGAAATGATTGCAGAGATAAGGAGAAATTGAAGGAACTTACAAAGGAAATTGAATCTAGCAAATAAGTCTGCTAAGGATAACATGATGGCAATCATAGTCAGCAGTCATACAAATTTTAGTGAAAAATGTAAGAATACGTAGAAGTATTTTAAGGCAAAAAAAAAGGTTCCAAAGATATTCCAGGAACAAGGGGAGTGTATATGTGAGGATTTACATGCTTGTTGTTTAAAGGGGCCTAACATCGAGGTCATCGGCCCTGAGGATTTACAGAAGGCAGAAGTATTCAGTCAGCAGTGTGTAAAGATTGTTGTTACATGGATAATGTCCATGTAGAGGAGGTAACTAATACTAATATATTGAAAATACTTACAATAACAAAGACATTCACAACAACCATTCAAGAAACAGCAGAGGTACTTTTGAAAAAATTCTTCCCTGAAGAATCACAAGATAATAACTTTCAGAAATATGTCAGAAATTCCACAAAAACTGCACCAGACACGATAAATGATTCTCCCTTTACACTTGAAGAAGTTCAACGTGTAATCAGCAAACAATGTGATAATAAATCCCCAGGAATAGACGGAATATCAGCCAATATAATAAAAAATATCCAAATGTGTTGCCCAAAACTATTTCTGAGTATATTTAATATGTGCCTGAAACTTGGTGTGTTCCCTAACTGTTGGAAGGTGGCTGCAGTGAAAATTATTCCAAAACCAAATTCTTCAAACAAGGCTAGTGCAAAATCTTATAGGCCTATATGTCTATTGCCAGTGTTAGGAAAAATATTAGAAAAGCTATTAATTGATCGAGTTATGTTCCACCTCCGCAGTAACAATCTTTTAAAGTACAACCAGTTTGGGTTCACAGCACAGAAGTCAACAGAGAATGCAATACGACTGCCTAGCAACGACTTTACATAAGTGCATACTTGATCTGCTTATGAACTTCAACTATATTTGTTTTCGGCGCAAGATAGTGATGTTCTGTTTACTCTCTTGACTGTGATTATTGTGTTTTGAACATTAACTGAATTGCTACGATATGATACAATGTTAATTTTTTGCCAGTGTTCAATATATTAGTTGTTTTAAGATCTTCGCTAATTGGCTGATGATGACACTTGAAATGTGCTGAAACCAGTCCCAATAAACAGGTTGTAACTACTTTTTAGTTCAACTTACTACGGAGTATTGAAAGGTGGATCCTTCCCTATAATATTGTACATCTTCTAGTACTGTTGTTGTTTACACAGCAAAGCCAAGCTATAGAATTCATGCTAGAAACAAGATTTGCATCGAGAAATGTTATATAATGTTATATAAGGTGTGTGTGACACAGTTGTTGGCTTAAGATAATAACGGTTTAGAAACTTCATATCGATTGATCATATTATCGATTCAATTCAGATTTCATTTCCATTCAGTTGGCAGCACTACCGGAACCGGGAGAGCTCCCTCCTTACTCCTCAACCCCGTAGAAAAATCTATCCAGAAAAAGTGTGCCGATAATATGGTCCCAGTGTAAGGGACCATCAGCATGATTACTTGAATTGAGAACTAGAAGAAATCCAAAGATAAGCTACTCAGTTAATTCTAGGCGATTTCTGACAAAAGAGTAGTGTTACGAAAATGTTGCAAACTTTGGGCTAGGAAGACTTGGGAGAAAGGAGACGAGCTACTCGACTACGTAGAATGTTTTCAGTTGTCGGTGGAGATCTGGCATGGAATGACATTAGTAGATGAATAGGTTGAGCGGAGTTTTCAAAAGTCGGAACGATCATAATATGAAGATAAAACTAGAATTAAAAGAGAACACACTGGGGCAAATAATCATTTATAGGATGAGGAATAAGGGACTGGAATAATTTATCGAGGGAAATGTTCAATAAATTTCCAAGTTCTTTGAAAACATTCAAGAAAAGGCTAGGCAAACAAGTGATAGGGAATCTGCCACCTGGGTGTCAGTCCCAAATGCAGATCATAGATAAGTGATGATTTATGACAACTGATACCATTGTTTGCTGCCCATTTTAAAACTTTGTCAAAGTTTTCCTTTTTGGCAATCATTCACAATCCTGTAACTTATTTATTACTCCATACAGTATAACATCATCTGCAAAAAGCCTTCTCTCTGATTCCAGTTCTTTACTCATATTTTAATTTAATTTAATATACTTTAATTCTCATCATAAGCCTCAACCTCTTGGGGGTATATGCTGAAAAGATGCTCTATAGGAGCATTTGAAGGAATATGAGCATTTAATTTTAAGAACATTCCTGGCAGGGATGGATTTTGTAGGATAAGTTTGGTTGATGTCTGGAAATATTGGAGAGGTAAGAAAGTACCACATCCAAAACTGATGAAGCTGACTGGTTCTGCTGTAGCAGAACTGAAAAAGTTACTGTGTCCTCATTTTTGCTTCCATTACCGGTACCAGTATTAGAATATAATGATTACAATTTTATTTTGAGAAGTAAGTTATAGTATAAGTTACATTTTATAAAAAGTAATGATTACAACTAAAGATTACCGGTACTAGGAAAGTATTCATTACAAAATTTGATTACTCTGAAAAAAATCTATAGATAGGACAGTTTGTATGACATAGGCCTACAGTTATTTTTAACAAATTTTGCAAATAGGCCCTATATGTATTTTGCTTGTTCTTGATTTTAATAGAACAAGAGTGCCTTCTATGGGATTTATGATCTGCCACAAGTGACTGACTGGCTCGCTTGCAGTTCGACGCTTAGTCTGCCGGTTGGCAATGCTGAGTCTACATGCAACTGTTCGTTTGCAACCACGTTCGTCATTATCTGTTTAAATTTGCCCCATAAATAATATTATGCTGATTGACTATTATTATTAATGAGTGCTCTGTCTCTTCTACACCCACTTGTCTGCGCTAGATAGCATTACTGCGGCAATTGTGCAAAGAGTACCGGTATTGGTATGAACTGTCAACAGCTAGTATACGGTAATTAAATTATTATAAACTAGAGTGATAGTGAAGTCCATTATGGAGGTACCTATTCTAAACAAAACTGACTTACGGTAAGTAAAATATATTATTTATTACTTCTCTTTAATTAGGTGCGAAAACTTTCTAACTTATATCTACTGATAGCACTGTAAATGATTTGTTTCCTTTTACTAAATACCGATAGATTTTCCATTCATTGGCGGCGATAAGAACCCCGCATACCCCGCGAGGCGGGGCTGCGTGGCTTGTGAGGGGGCCAAGATTGTTTCTTAATTCAGTAGCTGAAGAGTGATTTTACATATTGATAAAGCTACAGCACACAACACAGCATTATTTTTATGACAGAGGGTTATTCCAAACATAGGCCGTCATAGTGCAGAGCTTCTTTCGTCAATAGGAGTACGGAATTTATTTATGAAAGAATGTGGGTTTCTCAACCTGTTCCAACAATAACCATCCCTTGCTGCTACTCACAACAATCAACAAGGCTTTTGAAGTAATTAGCTAGTTCTGAGAACCCAGTAGTCAGGAAAGATGCGATAACAAAGACATCCTCCTTATCTAAATTTTAAATACGGAAATCTGAAGCCTGTTTATAACTCTCAGCAGTGTAGCTAAGTAGGCCTACGATTGACGGTTCAGTTGTAAATAGTAGTAAATTATTTAGTCCTAGGAACAAGATTATTCTTAATATTGTGACACTCAGCATGTTTTGGTTAGTATAATTGGAATATGCATTTCTTTTGTGTGTGTGTGTGTGTGTGTTCGTACTATATAAGTGTATTATTTTCATTCCTTCGGAATTGAAAACTAAATTGTGTAACTTACTGTCATTATTATTATTATTATTATTATTATTATTATTATCGTCATTGTTGCTGTTTATTGTAATAATATACAACCTTGTACTACAAAATAAAATTGTGACTTTTCTTAACAGGAAACGAGGGGCCATTTTTAATTATTGCGGAGGGGGGTGAGAGCTTCTTAGCACCCTTGAAGTTTCCATTGCTTGATAAAATATTTTGGGAATAGTTATTGTATTCAAATATTGTAACATGACACTGTGTTTTACGTTCTGTCGCGGGTGCATTGATAACTACACTTTCTCCACTCTTGTGATATCGGTAGGGTACGGTACTGTACCTACTTAACCAAAGGAGTGTACTTTGGCACAGTGTGTATTAATAGATGCCGACATTTAATGTAAGATATACAACTGTAATTACTACATTGAACACATGTAAAAGGAGCAAAGGACAAATATGAAGGAAAGTCCATGGCTTATTGTAAATAAACTGATATTCAACGTTGTCATCCTTGCACCCAATTGTATGGCTGTTATATTGTAATTTAATGGTTTTGCTCTAGTTTAATAATTTGGCTGTCTCGCAGAACATACTAACCTCCGAAATAGGCCAGCATAGCAGTGAGGGCGACGGTTAGGAGAATTAGTGCGATACTGCAGCATTTCCAGGAGCAGCGGTGCTGACATCTCTTGTCTATGTGGAAGCGCGAAGGCGAATAGGGCGAATATGGAGAAGGCGTCGGTCGCAGTGGGAACACAGGCATGACGATCGAGTTGGCCGGGGCCACGGATAGTTGAGGATTAGTCGCCATCAGGCCGCAATTCGACTGCGGAGTTAGCCTGGAACAAGTTGAACATTACACATTATATAACAGAACAACGGAATCTATTCATTTAAAAAGTTTGTGTGACAAATCTTCTAAGTTTTATCATCTTAATTTGGCTATTATGGTAAAACAAACATCATATTGGTGGGTAACTAGAAGTCCAGTTACCCACCGGCACCTTTCCACTTTCCTTCTTTGTATAAATAGCATAATGACTGCGTTGAAAATGCCCGCATATGAGCCGCGTGAAATGGTTACTATACTATACCTATTTAAATTGGTAGCATTTGGGCTTGAGTTCCGAGGGTTGTCTAATATGTTCAACACATTTCTGTTAGGAAAGATTTGTTTATTATTATTATTATTATTATTATTATTATTATTATTATTATTATTATTATTATTATTATTATTATTTCTCTAAATACTTCTCTAGGCTACCAGTACCGCTAAGGTTGAGGATTTAGGCTTACTGTGCGTAGGTATGGAAACTACTGAGATGTAGGTCAGGACAGGTGTCTTGGTAGGCCTACTTGAAATAGGCACTGTTCCAGAGTTTTCTTGGAGTGATTTTTGAAGGATACGAGGAAAATCCACTTGAGGATATCTTCTGTTAACACTTGTATGGTCCGCCTCCATGACTAAATGGTTAGCGTGCTGGCCTTTGGTCCAGAGGGTCCCGGGTACATTTCCCGACCTTCATTTGTTAATTCCAATGCCTTGGGGGCTGGGTGTGTGTGTGCCGTCCTCAACATTAGAATTCATCCTAGGTAGGGCTCCATCCTCATAGACGCGCAGGTCGCCTCAGACCTCTTCGGAGACTACACGAAAAAAAAAAAAAAAAAAAAAAAAAAAAAAAAAAAAAAAAAAACGAAAATATAATACGAAGTAATGATACTTTTAGCACCCAAGATCGGAAATACAACCCCGGTCGAGGTCAGTGGATATTTGGAGAGAAAATCTATAGCATTCATGTGGGCATGTAGAAGAACCATGATGAATTGGCTACATTCTCTCAATATTCCAATCCGCCTACATAGTTTCATCTTCGCTGATAGTAACTCTGACTAGCAGTGCCACGATCTCGTGGGCCCCTTTCACAAGACTCTGTGAGACTTCGAACCCGGATCTTTCGGTGACTCAACGTACTCTCAGTGTGAAAGGAGAGACAGGCCTTATGTAGTGTATTTTTGAAACATGGCAATTCTTTGGAATCCTATGTTTGGAACAATATGTAATTCGAACCTTGATTACTCTCAAAAGGACAGGGGAGGTAGAGAGGACATTATTTTCATTTTATCATAGTGAAATGAAATGAAATGGCATATGGCTTTTAGTGCCGGGAGTGCCCAAGGACAAGTTCGGCTCGCCAGATACAGGTCTTTTGATTTGACGCCTGTAGGCGACCCGCGCGTCGTAATGAGGATGAAAATGATGATGAGGACAACACATACACCCAGCCCCAGTGCCAGCGGAATTAACCAATTATGGTTAAAATTCCCGAACCTGCCGGGAATCGAACCCAGGACCCCTGTGGCCAAAGGCCAGCACGCTAACCATTTATCCATGGAGCCGGACTTTATCTTAGTACAACGATAGAACCCGAGGAAGTTCGCGCGATGTTGCTGCCTGCCGCTCTTCTTGCAGAGGAAAAAGAAAAAAAAGAAGCCTGACTGGGTAGCTCAGATGTAGAGCGCTGGCCTTCTGAGCCCACCTCGGCAGGTTCGATCCTGGCTCAATGCTGTTAGGGACGCGCAGCTGTGAGCTTGCATCCGGGAGATAGTGGGTTCGATCCCCACTGTCGGCAGCCCTGAAGATGGTTTTCTGTGGTTTCCCATTTTCACACCAGGAAAAGGCTGGGACTGTACCTTAATTAAGGCCACGGCCCCGCTACCTTTCCCCACTCCTAGCTCTTCCCTATCACATCGTCGCCAAAAGACCTATCTGTGTCGGTGCGACGTAGACCTATACAAAATTGTATAAAAATCAGTCCGGTGGTATTTGATTGTGCTCAAATATATCAGCCTCGTGTCGATAAATATACTGGCATGCAAAAGCACTCCCTTGGGACAAAATTCCAACACCTCAGTGTCTCCAAAAATCATAAAAAAATGTAGTTAGTGGGGCGTAAAACCACTAACATCATTAGAAGAAAAGGAACAGAAAGGGTGAGTATGGGTTCACACTTTAATCGGGCAAGTGTTTTAAAATAATTATCTCGGTCAACATCATTTAGCGTCTCAGCATCCAAAATAAGCATTTTTTGGTCATTGTCCTGAAGGACCAAGGTAACTAATGTGAACACCCAGACGCTACTAATTTCCGTATGCGATGCTCCGTGACGAATCACCAAGAGGGGAGAACCGGTGAACGGATATGTTGCCAGTAGGCCACGTTGCTCGAGTCACAGGAAGCCTAGCCTGAAGGGGTCGAGGAGGAGGCTCAGGAGGGGAACGGAATGTCGAAATTGACATGCAAGTCTCTCGTGTGGTGCCAGCTCAGATTTTCATTTCGGCTGTTGAGGCTATGTGATATTATTATTATTATTATTATTATTATTATTATTACTATTATTATTATTATTATTATTATTATTATTATTATTATTATTATTATTATTATTATTATTATTATTATTATTATTATTATTATTATTATTATTATTATTATTATTGAACTATGCTTCTAAAAGCTGTTTGGCTTTCGTCCTCTCATGCCGAAGAGACGGACACTAGAAGGGACTTCCAAGAATTGTGTCTGGGTGTCTCCAACCAATACCACTGCAGAAGATATAGGCCCTATGCCTTCTGTGCTTCACCTCACATCAGAAGAAAAATAGTTGCAGCATCTGAGAAGAAACAGCATGAAACCGATCCACGACACTCACTTTTTGGCCATCGACAGAGACTTGTCTCGAAGCAGCATTTTGAGAGGGATTTCAGCCCTCAAGGCTTCACAGGAGCTACCTATGTGAAGATATGGAAGACAGAAATTAAGGAACCAATCATCTCTGTCTCAGGCATTGGATCATCGTTTGTCATACCAGTCCCTGTTATGAATGGTGTGAAAGTGTCGCTCATAGGCTCAGTTAGTAAGGACTTTTCAGTGGGCTGACATGTAATAGTAACTTCCGGCTCAGTAAGGAAAGCGACGGGAAAATACCCCACTCCTCTTTTCCCTAGTACGCGTCTTCAGCGATGCCTGGGCCACCTATGACGGCTGATGGCGGAGCTGTTGAGGTCCAAACTAGACTTCGGGCTGAGCGCTCAATATACATACATTCCACGTAATAAAAATTACCGGTACCTTGAATTTACATTGCTTAATATCAGTGAATATGTCGAGTTTCAGTAGTCTTTGGTTTGCTTCAAAGAAGCGTAGAACTTTTGACATAAATATGTCTTATAGCTGGCGGTCATCCGAAACTTTGTGTGATGGAATAGTGTCATGGAACAAAAGGTGTGACGGAAGTGTAACCTAGCAACCGTACTGGCTATGACATGATGGATGGATGGATGGATGGATGGATGGATGGATGGATGGATGGATGGCCTGACAATGATACCAAGCAACCGTGCAGACTGTGTCTTATGGCTGGTGGTCATCTGAAATGAGCAACTGTTGATGGATGGCCATGACCGAGAGACATATAAGACATATCATTTATTAACATTTGATTTTCCCATATGGAAATTTGACGCCAATTTTTTTATTCATCATCATCATCATCATCATCTGTTTACCCTCCAGGTTCGGCTTTTCCCTTGGACTCAGCGAGGGATCCCACCTCTACCGCCTCAGGGGCAGTGTCCTGGAGCTTCAGACTCTTGGTCGGGGGATACAACTGGGGAGAATGACCAGTACCTCGCCCAGGCGGCCTCACCTGCTATGCTGAACAGGGGCCTTGTGGAGGGATGGGAAGATTGGAACGGATAGACAAGGAAGAGGGAAGGAAGCGGCCGTGGCCTTAAGTTAGGTACCATCCCGGCATTCGCCTGGAGGAGAAGTGGGAAACCACGGAAAACCACTTCGAGGATGGCTGAGGTGGGAATCGAACCCATCTCTACTCAGTTGACTTCCCGAGGCTGAGTGGACCCCGTTCCAGCCCTCGTACCACTTTTCAAATTTTCGTGGCAGAGCCGGGAATCGAACCCGGACCTCCGGGGGTGGCAGCTAATCACGCTAACCACTACACCACAGAGGCGGACCAATTTTTTTATTTATTTGTTAAATCATCTTAACCACTTTCATCCCGTCGTCAATAGCAAACCAAAAATTAGATGCTAAAGCAGATAAGCTAACAACAGTACACAGGCCATGTTCCAAAGCTACCTGAAGTAATTTTATTCAGCGTATGGCTTTACTGCCGGGAGTGTCTGAGTATATGTTCGGGTCGCCTGGTACAGTTCTTTCTATTTGACGGGCCGTGGGCGACCTGCGCGTCTGGGTATGAGCTGATGATGATGATGATGATGATGATGACGATAATGGGATAGGGAGAGGGTGAACCCCGGGGTCCGTGCAATGCTTAACGTCTCCATCCGACGGACGAATCACCATCAACAGCATCATCTGCTCTCACTCCGTACGAACACCGCGGAGAGGTTTTGGAATTGAATCCAGGCTTTTGACACGTAATCTAGTGATTAGAAATTGTATACCACCACTAGCCATGTTCGGCTGAGTGGCTCAGATGGTTGAGGCATAGCCTTTTGGCTCAATCCGGTGGTGTTTGAAGGTGCTCATATACGTCAGCCTCGTGTCGGTAGATTTACTGGCACGTAAAATAACTCCTGCGGGACAACATTCCGGCACCTCGGCGTCTACGAAAACTGTCACAAAAGTATTTAGTGGGACGTAAAAACATTGACATGATTATTGCCAATAGCCCTACCCTGCCGGCCAGCAACGGGATTCGAACCGGCTTCACACGGTATCAGACGATATAGACTTGACACTTTAACGACCATGGCCACCAGGCGGGCATATCTGAAATTAACTAGATAGTAGAATAAATAGCCAGATGTGACGTCGGAAGTCATGATCCAAAGCTATATAGTTCATAGCAATCAAGTCGCTAGTTGCTAGCTAATGAAAATGTTTGATTATTTGATGACTTGTACACTAACCAAACAAATGGATCTATCCAATCTGAAGAAGCTTTCGAAATAAAATCAAAGTTCAAATTAGAATAACGCGTTAACTCTGAACTTTGACATAGTTAATGCCTTCTTTATATTTTTAACATCGTAACATTTTACGCCTTTGTCTTTCCCACTTAATGATTGCGAAGTGTGAGTTTCAGGTTAGAAATATTTTGAACTTCCATATTTCTTCTCCTGACCACACGACACCTCATAATCTGCAGGCCTTTGGGCTGAGCAGCGGTCGCTTGGTAGGCCAAGGCCCTTCAAGGGCTGTAGTGCCATGGGGTTTGGTTTTGGTTTGGTTATATTTCTTCTCCAGGGTCTGACGTAACTACCATTTCAGTTCATAAACCATTTTCTTAATTCAGTGCTGCACCGTCATGTCGTCCGGCTCCATGGCTAAATGGTTTGCGTGTTGGCCTTTGGTCAGAGGGGTCCCGGGTTCGATTTCCAGCAGGGTCGGGAATTTTAACCATCATTGGTAATTTCGCTGGCATGGGGGCTGGGCGTATGTGTTGTCTTCATCATCATTTCATCCTCATCACGATGCGCAGGTCGCCTACGGGAGTCAAATAAAAAACCTGCATTTGCATGTCCTCGGACACTCCCGGTACTAAAAGCCATACATCATTTCATTTTCACCGTCATGACATGTCACGGTTTCCAGAATAATAATTGTCTATGCAGCAAGCCGTGATTCAAGCATGCACGTCCAAAGCCCCCTTGTGTGTAGTTAACTAGTCCGCTAGTTGCTAGTCACTAGCATGTAGTTATGACTTGAGCTTTGGGACACGGAAGGGGAACAAACGTTATTTGATATCAGCACAGAAATGAATGAGTGATTATTATTATTATTATTATTATTATTATTATTATTATTATTATTATTATTATTATTATTATTATTATTAATTTGCCCCGGTGATGTATTAAGAATGTTTGCATGACATCTTTACAACAAACCAAAGGTATGAATTTCATCTTCAGTTTCACAAACTACCAGAGTTAAAGAGCTACTTTAATTTTGATCTCCCCGACTAGGCTTCTCGAGCCCTAAATCAATCCAGAGTCCCCTAGATGCTGCTTACAGTAGCATGTCGCGGATTTCAAGCTCCGCTAACCACACGTAGCGCTCCTGGCAGCTGAGGGACCAGTTAAGAATCCCCCATGCAGTCTCATGCTCTTATTACGTAATCCCGGAAGGGGAACCACAATGGCACACACCCACATTATACGATAGCACGGTACTACAAGTTTTGAATGATCTTTCCAATTGCGCAAACGGAAGTAATTAGTTCGCATGCTAGACGTACATTGCAGCTAGTCTATTATTTAAGATTCGTCCAAGGGTTAGTGAGAACAAAGAGCTGAATCTCATCAAGATTATACGTGCTTCAAGGAGAAGACAGTTACAGGGCTGTCCTACCCTTAAAGCACAAATATATCTGTAAGACGTCACAGATTCAGTAGCCTACGATAGTCTTATGCAGTTTTTATGATCTACCATGTACACAAGAACCTCGTTTATCCGGATTAAGTGGGACCGGAACTGATCCGGATTATCGAATCCGGATAATCCGGAAAAACTAAGAAATAAATACAGTACGTTATATAATCTATTAACATAAGTTGTGCAGTAATACCTTTTTGCAATTGTACAAAAATATAATAACACTTTTCGTACATTTACCACTTTGTTTTATAGTCTGTGAGTTTTTTCTGTTTTATATTTGTATAGCGTTCGCGCGCAGCGCGATCACGAAGACGTTTTACTAATAACAGTTCTGCCGGTGTGGTTTCAGTCAAGGATTCAAAATAGGCCATCAGTTTGTCCAGCTGCATTGTTGCCCCTCCATGAGTCACTGTTTCTTCTGATGGATCGGTGGTTTAATTTTCGAATTCACCATCAGCGAATTAATAGTGCGTTGCATTCAGAAGAGCGTGGGTTCGAATTCCACCTCGGTCGTCCTGGGAATGGTTTTCCACGGTTTCGCATTCTCAATTCCAGGGGAATTCCATTTGTACGCCAAGTGCCGCAGAAGTGATTTTTCCAAAACTTGTTTGTGGCAAGGAACGAGTGCCCGGGACCATCTGGTGTAAAGAAACCTGTGCCTAGACCATCTAACAAATCACTACTTAATACAGTGTGGTCAAATCCAAGCGGCCGCCATGTTTCCCTCAACTACTCCAACAGCTAATTGTATCACGGCAAAGATAGGGACAAAGAAAGCGAATAATAATAATAATAATAATAATAATAATAATAATAATAATAATAATAATAATAATAATAATAATAATAATAATAATATTAGTATTCTAATTAACGTGTACATAATATGCATGTATTTCTATAGTTGGGCCCACGAGAGTTGGAGTCTGACATTTGAGCGGCGAAAGCAATAACTGCGAAGTACGCTGCGTTGTCATAGTTACCTTCAACTGCGGTATATCACCCTTTTATACAGGCTGAGTGTTTATTAAAATGTTGTTGTTTGGTATTCAGCCCGAAGGCTGGTTTGATCCTCTACAGCTCCACCAACAGCTGTCATAGATAGCCTAGGTGTCACTGAAGAGGCATACTAGGGAAGTGAGGAGTGAGGTAGTTTCCCGTTGCTTTCCTCACTGAGTCAGAAGTTGCTATTGCATACCAGTCTGCCAAGCCCACTGAAATGCATCCACCAACCGACCCTATGAGCGATATTTACACACCATTCATAACAGGGACTGGCTGCATAAGGAATGGCATTACTGGCTTCGCTCATACCTCGGTCACTTTCATATTGTCAAAGCCAAGGATGAGACTGAGACAGGTCAGTGAAAGTAACAAATTTATTCTAGCCCATACCAGAAGACATAGTGCACTGTAAACACTACATCCTGCCAGCAAAGGCATGTTTATTAAAATATGTAGCCCGAAAGCAATTCAATAAACTTTGACCCGTTCCTAAGCTAGTGCTAATAATTCCTGCATTTAAGACAGAACACACGTCATTGCCGATAAATATAAGATTTCATAATCACTAACAAAATCATCAGTTTCTGACAATAACCTCAACAAATGCACATGTTCAATACAGAACAGAGCTGTGCATCTAGCCACTGATTATAAAAAATAAAAAAAAAACAACGAAAATAATATTCGGAAAACAAACACATAAATACGTAAGAAGCAACACCTAACACAGTATCGCTCCGAATAATATCACAAAAGCGACTGAGAGCAAGCCAACCCACGTAGCGACAGCTTCCTTAAATGTGGCATCACTGTTATCGTTGCCAAGGCAACAGACCATTTTCCAGCAGCGTGTTAACGTTTTCTTTCCGGTGGCGCTAAACGTCAGACTTCAATTCTCGTGGGCCTTAGTATAATGATCGGATCTGTATCTGTCAGAAACACAATAAATAAATAAATAAATAAATAAATAAATAAATAAATAAATAAATAAATAAATAAATAAATAAATAAATAAATAAATAAATAAGCTGCACAACTCTTTAACTGTGAATGTTGTTAGAAAACCTTCCATTGAATGCCTAATTTACCAAGTCCACCGCAGTGGTCTAGGTGTTAGCAGCTGCCCATCCAAGAACATTACGTTGCTTTTCCACTTCAACTTCAGTCAATATCGGTATGATATCTAACTTCCAGATCACGTTTGCTTCGTTCTGAATCTGCCTCCAATTAATTGTAAATACTTACACCAGTATGGACACCACAACGACAGAAGTTATCAGACAGAAACTTCACGCAAGTATGCGAACCTGATGATCGAAATCTCTCTAATTTCTTACTACTACAACAAGAACCAGTGTTACTAAGACACATAGCCGGACTTTAGAATTCATATAGAAGTAATTCATTTATATAACCTTTGAAAACCCATATCCATTTCCAGTGAGACAGTAGTGAGACAGCAATAACTTTTTTTAAAAAACTTACAGTACATTGACCTGTCTTAGTTTCATCCTTGCATTTGATAATACGAAACTGACTGAGGTATGAGTGATGCCATTCTTCATATGCAACCAGTCCCTGTTGTAAACGTTTCGGTTATAGGATCATTGTTACGAAAATTTCAGCGAGCTTGTCAGACTGATATGCAATAGTGTCTTCTGGCTTAGCGAGAAAAGTAGCAGTAAGTCTCTTCATGTCCACCTCTGTGGTGTAGTGGTTAGTGTGATTAGCTGCCACCTCTGGAGGTACCCCTTCCACTCTTATTATCCCCCACAAGGTTCATGTTCAGCATAGGAGGTGAGGTCCCTGGGCGAGGCACTGGTACTCCTTTCCAGTTGTATCCCCAGCCAAATATCTCACGTTCCAGGACACTGCCCTTGAGACAGTAGAGGTTTGATCCCTCACCGAGACCGGGGGAAAATCCATCCCTGGACGGAAAACGGATTGAATACTACTACTACTACTACTACTACTACTACTACTACTACTACTACTACTACTACTACTCTCATATTCATAAAAATCAGAACACCTTGAAAGACTAGAGATAGGGAGCTCTTATTTACAGGACATGTGCATTAGTATGTACTGAAGAAATTATTAGTATTTGAACCATGTCGGCCCTCAGGTTCAAGGTCTACATCGATATCTCAGCGCATAACCACCGACTGGTAAAATGTGCCAGCGGTTGTCATTGTCGCTATAAATTGAAGGTAATGGATCAGCGTGACTTCAGGATACCTCGTAGACGTATGCGAGAACCGTACCGTCATATGAGTGACTTTGCAAGAGGGCGTATTATTGGCATGAGAGAACGTGATGCATCCATCCGGGAAATTGCTGCTCGTGTGGGAGGAAGCGTGTCAGCAGTGCAACGGGTGTGTACAGAATGGTTCACAGAAGGCCTAGAACACGACGAGATTGGTCTGGTCGCACCACCCACACCACCCTCCGAGAAGATCGACACCTCATCCGAATGGTATTGCAGGACAGATTTGAGTCCTTCTCGGCTCTGGCGCAATAGTGGAACAGGATAACACTTCGTACACTAACGGGAGTGACAGTCCGCCGCCGTTTATTACGGTCTGGGTTACCGGCGCGTCGTCCACTTCTCCGCCTTCCTTTGACTAATGTACATAAACATGCTAGACTGCAATTGTCTATGGAACGACGTCACTTGGGACAGGAATGGCAGCAGATAGTGTTTTCGGAGGAATTCACATTCTGTTTGTTTGAAAATGATGGCCGCATTTATGTTCGCCGCAGACAAGGGGAGCATCACATTGACTGCATTCGCACAAGACATACAGCGCCAACTCAAGGCCTTATGGTGTGGGGTGCTATTGGGTACAACCACAAATCACAGTTGGTGCGTGTCGAGGGCAATGTGACCAATTTGACCTACGTGAATGACATCCTGCGACCCGTAACCATATCCTTTCCGCACGATACCCCAGATGCCATATTTCAGCAGGACAATGCGTGACCACATGTTGCTGCACGAACACGTGCCTGCTTGTTATCACAGGATGTCAGACTGTTACTCTGGCCCGCCCGATCACCGGACTTGTCACCAATCGAAAATGTGTGGGATATGATGAAACGACGGGTGCAGTGCTGTGACCCAGTGCCAACCACCGAAGATGAACTGTGGACCAGGTGAATGCAGCATCGATGTATATACCTCAGGACGCCTTATACGCGTCGATACCATCACGCATGGAGCAAGTTATCAGTGTCCATGGAGGACCCAGTGCCTACTAGGCAACAGGACACATGCTGGGTGACTGAAATACTAATCGTTTCTGCAGAACATACTAATGAATATGTCCTGTAAATATGAAGTTCCTAACTCTGATCTTTCAAGGTGTTCTATTTTTTATGAATATGAGTGTAATAATAATAATAATAATAATAATAATAATAATAATAATAATAATAATAATAATAATAATAATAATAATAAAGTCTCTTCATTTAAGTCTGGACTACATATGACAATTGATGATGGGGCTGTTGTGGAATCGAGATACGTCTATTTACCCCCACATTTGGACAAGGGATTAAAAATCTTAACACAAAGAAAGAAATGTACCGTATTGACTTCGTAAGGACTGTTAACTACAGACATTTGTTTCATTTAGTTTCCGCTCATCATCATAAAATCTACCTCACCAACTAATATATGGTTTAACTGCTTTACACTGAAGTACTGTTGAATCAGCTGATTTATTGGTGTATGCAATATTGTATGCGATATGGATAGATGGCCGGCTTATAGCGATGTATTTGTTGGGAACATTGAGAGTACCATATGCGACTGTGAATTTAGCATATCTGTTCAATAGTTTACTGTTTTCATTACGCCTTAACATGAAATGAATACTGAGATACGAATTTATGCACTGACAACTAATATTCCAACAATCTTATGCACAACTCTGAACAAGAGTAATATTATCTCTCCAAATAAGGGTCATTCCTACTATCACACAAACGGTATAACATTGTTTTCCGCTCTTCAGATACTTTCCTATGGACTTTAGATAACACATTTAATATAATATGCAGAATTGTACTTGCAATCAAATCCAGTTTCCTCATTTTCTTTTACAATTAGGGTGTAATGGATTTGTGCCAGAAATGTGTTTACTCAAGATCAATTCACTGATAACGGAAGTATGAGAACTGCTCTGAGCCACTCCTGTTTGACTTCATGATTAGTATTTTTCTTTCTTTTTTCGGTTGGGGAGAACGTTTAAGTTGTTAGTGGCTCTATGTTTTGTTTTCGTACAGGTACAGGTATTCGAAGCCAGTTTGAGCCAGAGGTTAGTTCAGTCATATAGGTCGTTAAAAAAAGTACAAATAATGGAAATGATTTACTGAATAGGGGTAGAGAAAAGTTTAGAAAACTGTAGATGCTTAAACGAGAGCGTTAGATGACGGTATACAAATGGAAAATGTGTGATAAAAGTAATATTAAATGCAAATAACGAAATAACAGAAAACAAGATTGACCATAACCACGGCTTTAGCGAGAAGGACGTCATTAAACAAAAAGTTCGCTCGTCTTATAAAATAAAAGCAGCTGAAGATGTTGTAGAACGTTCAAGCAAACTCGTTGCAAAATCGATATAGGGGACTGCACCTCAGTGAGTATCGTCCATACACTTTGTAGGCTTAGTTATTTCTTGAGACTGTGTATAGCAGAGTTGCTCAGCTGGGTACCCATTGAAGCTAGCCCAGTGCGGCCGGCTCACTGTGTCTGAAACGCGGGCAGCGAATGTTGGAAGCGTACGTCACAGTCAAGCGAAAGAACGAACAAAACTCGGCACGGAACAGCGCATCAGTGACGTTCGATTGTGACTACGAAGTTTCCTCGCACCATTCAAAATGAGTTGGAGTACAGAACCTATACACACACACACACACAAAAAAAAACACATTAAAATCGCAAGTAAAACCGACCTTTTAAAAACATTCGGGTTTGATTTATACTGCGCGCTGTCGTCGCGACGTAAAGCAAATTGTGGAAAAGGTAGTCGACATCCGCGATACAGCATCTTTTTTTTTTTGCTAGGGGCTTTACGTCGCACCGACACAGATAGGTCTTATGGCGACGATGGGATAGGAAAGGCTTAGGAATTGGAAGGAAGCGGCCGTGGCCTTAATTACAGCCCCAGCATTTGCCTGGTGTGAAAATGGTTTTCCGTGGTTTCCCATTTCACACCAGGCAAATGCTGGGGTTGTACCTTAATTAAGGCCACGGCCGCTTCCTTCCAACTCCTAGGCCTTTCCTATCCCATCGTCGCCATAAGACCTATCTGTGTCGGTGCGAAGTAAAGCCTGTAGCAAAAAAAGGAATAACCGAAGAAGAAAGAGAAAGGAAAGAAAAGAAAGAAAGAAAGAGAGAGAGAGAGAGAAAGAGAAAAAGCGCTTTTGACATATGGCATTAAACCGAAAACTGACGAAGGGATCACATAAGACGAGTCACTAAATCTGAGAGGAGAACAATTTGACAAAGTTTGTGCAAGGGAAGATTGATACAGACAGCTCGAGACACCCAAGACTTGCACCGTCAACATAGCTAAGAGATGCGGTTCTTTGACAGATTACTTCACTTCAAATTATTAGATTACTTTAAATTGTTTTTAGATGCTAGAGACGTACAGACTTTTAAAACTATTTTCAAGTGTTTAATTAAAAACTTAAATCGGTGTAAAATTAGCGAAAAAAAATTGTGTTTACTTACAAATGCGCTCTATCCTTCAAAATAATTAAAATATGTAATATTTATAAAAATACTTGCTATGCATCGAAATATGTAAAAGTATGTAATTTTAAACTTCTGGAATAATTGTTCTTTTAGTGTGATTTGCCGACATTTTAGTTTTTCTTGTAGCTACATACATGGGAACAGAATATGTAACACATATAATCCGGGCTCTATTGTAGTAACAATGTTGTCTCTATGAAGCCATGGCATATCCGTTTTCCTTTACCTGTTACGTACGGCAATGACAAATGAAAACCTACAACCTGTCTTCCAGTCATTGACCGGGTCAGGAATGGGATGAATGAAGCAGATATAGGCTGTTAGTACGATGGGGTCGCCACTCCCAAAGTGATTTATTAATGAATGATAAATGCTATGAAATGAAAATGGAGAGTGTTGCTGGAATGAAAGATGACAGGGAAAACCGGAGTACCCGGAGAAAAACCTGTCCCGCCTCCGCTTTGTCCAGCACAAATCTCACATGGATGACCGGGATTTGAACCACGGTATCCAGCGGTGAGAGGCCGACGCGCTGCCGTCTGAGCCACGGATGCTCCCACGTACGGCTATATTAAGTACAATCATACAGTTTATGATAGTGAGTTTATGAGCACAGTACCTATTGCGAGGTGAAGGAACTCTCTACGTCAAAAGTTCATGTGTCATACGTAGCTCGTCTTTTGGCTGGCTGGTTTGTGATTCAGTCGAACGGGACAACCTACAGGCAGCTAGCTGATGAAGCACGTTCGAATACATTCCATTTTCTCGAGAAGTACTTCTCCGATTTTCAAAATAATCACAGCGCTGAATTTATAACGACTTTAAGTTTAAGGCTTAATGTACAAAATGTGGTAGTTCTATTTAAAAGAACAAAGTTAGTACCATTATCTCAGCAGATACTGACATCCTGGAAAAATATTCTAAGTTCAATTACGAGTCCGTTAATGCTAATAATGAAGACGAAAATAGAATGTCGATATATTTAATGGTTGACGAGGTATTGGAGGTGGGCATCTTAGCTGAATAACCATAGGCCTATATCGTCGTTGCACCTAGAAAAACCACTATGTGATAATATTTCGGCTTAGAACTCGGTCCAGTATTGCATGAACTATACAGCATGTCTCAAACATTTTGGGCCAAAGTGAAACAGGTGATAGTGGGTCCCATAGGGAACCAATGGTCGGAAATGCATGGGCTATTTATTGCGTTATGGACTTACAGTACACCGCATAACAAAAACGTAGTTCATAGCAATTGTTCAAAGTGTCTGTTGTACCAGGAAACAGGCAGCTTGGACCCTAGCAAACAGGTCATCAACCGTTTCTACCGGGGTTTCATACACCAACGACTTGACGTAACCCTAGTGCTCCGAAAGTAGTTTGGGTAGTGGTGGGAGGAGCTTGGCTGGCTGAGCGCGTGGTGTGCCCGGAGTGAGAAGCCGATCCATCAGTCGATAGTCTAGTCCAATGCGCTTTGTTGACAGCGTGTAACTAAATCAGTTTCGCAGTTGTCATGACTGAATATCATACAAAAAGAAAAGAGTGATGAAGCAGCAGCCTTTGAAGCAGAACGGGAAATTATATTTTTCTGTACAGCTTATAAGGGGGCATGCCAAATGTTTAGTGTGGCACTGAGATTTAAAGTGTTTAAAAAAGCACACAATTTAGAACGGCACTACAGTGCCAACCACAGGGATTATTACGGCGATTTGACAGACGCCAGTCGCCAATCGAAGTTGGAAGAGATTTTTGCCAGTTGCTTTTACGTCGCACCGATACAGATAGGTGTTATGGCGACGATGGGACAGGAGAGGGCTAGGAGTGGGAAGAAAGCGGCCGTGGCCTTAATTAAGGTACAGCCCCAGCATTTGCCTGGTGTGAAAATGGGAAACCACCGAAAACCATCTTCAGGGCTGCCGATAGTGGGGTTCTAACCTACTATCTCCCGAATACTGGATACTGACCGCACTTAAGCGACTGAAGCTATCGAGCTCGGTGAAGTTGGAAGAACTGAAAGAAAATTTCAAGCAGCACTATTCTGTAAGTATTATTGTTTTAATTTTAAAATGCTTGTTTACGAACGGGAATGAAGACATTATTGAATTATCTGAAGAACACTAAAATTGTGACATCCCGTATTTTTTTCTGACAGGAGATTGAGGAGAGTGAGATTGGTGGATCCTTTTTAAGGGCAAGCGACAAATGTTCGCTGCGAATTGCCACAGCTGGGAAACCCTTTACGGAAGGGAATTTAATCAAGGAGTGCCTAATGGACGCGACGGCATGTATTTGTCCTATGGAGTTAGTTGAGAATTCTGACAAAATCTCTCTTTCCCCTCAAACTGTGGCTCGCAGAATATACGATATAGCCGTTGATATGGGACAGCAATTAATGAAGAAGGCAGCAACTTTTGTATCATTTTCCATCGCCCTCGACGAATCAACCGACATTGCGGACACAGCTCAGCTCGTTATTTTCATTCGAGGGGTGGATGACGATCTTCGGGTCACCGAGGATTTCCTAGACTTGGTAGTTCTCACTACCGGTTCCGATATTTTCCAAGCTGTGGAGGGTGTTTTGGAGTCAATGGGATTAAAATGGGAGCGGCTGATGAGTGTAACGACGGATGGAGCTCCTGCTTTACGTGGTCTACGCACGGTTTTCCTCAGTTATGTTAAATTAAAATGGCTGAGAGTGGTAGTACCCTAATGGCAGCGATCCATTGCTTGATACACCAGGAGGCAATCTGTGCGAAAGCCGCCAAGCTTAAAAACGTAATAGGAACATTAGGTTGTGTGAATGGTAAATTTTCTTCTCTCCCATGGACTCACGCACCGTCAATTCAAAGTGGTCTTGGATGACATTGAAGCGGAATATCCGGATATCCCGTACCATGCAGAATTAAGATGGCTGAGCAAAGCGAAGGTGCTTCATCGTGTTTTTTGTTTGCGGAACGCAATAGATGCCTTTTGTGACATGGAAGGGCGGCCTGACGTTCTTTTGCATGATCCTAAGTTGATGGCGAACTTGGCATTTCTAAGTTACATTACTGCCCATCTGAATACTTTGAACACTTCGCTTCAGGGCGAAAAGCACAATATCTGCGATTTGGTAGAAAAATTCAAGCGTTCAAAAGAAAATTGATTTTGTGGGAAAACCAGTTGCGTGCAAGGAACACAGGATATTTTCCATTGCTTAAAACTGTGAAAAAATGTGTCGACTTTGATGAGTACTTGCAGGCAATTCGCCAATTACAAGAAGAGTTTGAAAAGAGAGAGTTATCAGAACTCCAAGCTGTGTTAGATGTATTTGTTCTACCATCTTCTCTTAGTGCAGACAGTGCTCCACAGCTATTTCAATTAGAGTTGATTGAACTGCTGTGCAATGTTCGCCTTAAAGATCACTTTCTAATGTCACGAAGTTTAGAAGAATTTTACAGCGGCTTTCCGCAAGAAGAATACCTTCTTTTGTATAAACATACATGTAAACTTCTGTCAATATTCGGCTCAACGTACATTTGTGAGCGTTTCTTTTCGGTTCTTAAGCTTACCAACAGTAAACATCGTGCAACGATGAGCGATAGAAACTTGCGGAATTGTTTAAGAATAGCTGTGTCCAGAAATATTGTACCCAATTTGTAGAAGAGTGTTAGCTCCTGAACGAAAAGCTCGTAAAAACGACTGAGCAAATGTCACTCAAGGTCTGTACTATCTGTTCATATAGGTACAATTTTGTTGAATTTTCCTCTCAAATATGTTCAAATTTCAGTTTTGAATAAATCACATTATACTTTACTTAACACTTGATTTCGTTTCCTATACATTCCATACATCGGAATACTTTTCGGTTTGTATATGAGGTATATTTGTTATGGCAAAACAGCCCTATCAATATGTCAACAAACCCACAAAAGCCGTCGGCCGCACGACTGCACGTACGTATCTAGTCAACGTGGTCCGAACAACTTCGTCCGTCTGTTTCAGGTCTCCTCGCTGCCACAATGTAGTGGTGGTAGGGGAAGGAGCGCTAAGTCTGACTGCGCGGGCGCGTTCTCGGAGCGCAATGACTGGACGCCCTGCCATAGAGGGAAAAGTCCAGAGGTGTGAGATCCGTCGATCGCGCTGACCTCCCTTTCCAATCCAACGATGAGGGTACGTGTTGTTCAGGTGCTCGCGGACATTGACAACGAAGTGGGCTGGTGCACCGCCTTGTTGAAACCACATCCTTTCGCGGATAACAAGGGGTACAGACACCCGGGACCTTTGTGAGAGTGCGGCAGAACTGCTTGCGCCGTTGCATTACATGCATTGAGACTGGCTGTCGTCACAATAACTATGCATTTCTGACCATTGGCTCCCTATCTCAATATAATCGGCTGTGGACCCACTATCACCTGTTTCAATTGGACCCAAAAGGTTTGAGACACTCTGTATAAAACGAATTTTCGTTCTAAGTGATACATGTGCTGCGGGTCAGTATTTCTCCCCTCAACATTTGCCATTCAACGATATTTCGAAGCACAACGGCCTGATGGTTTGTGATTTCAAGTCCTAATTCTTTCACGGTTAAAATGTGGTGACCTGGCATTGTTAGTAGAGATGGGGAGATTCTGAACGAGTGATTCATAATGAACGAATCATTGCACTGAACGACTTAATCATGATTCAGTGAACGAAATGAACCGACTCGTTTGTGAATCGAAAGCTGAATCGAGAGATGGTAGCCGCAACTCGTTCCTTGGTTCCTCGTTCGTTCTGATTCATATCACCAATCGAGTATCCACCATTTTTGAATCAATGACTTGTGAAGAACGACTCTGTTATTTTTTATTTAACCTGAACTAAAAGTCCCGTTCACAAGTCAAATATTCCTAACCGAACCTTGCAAGATTTTTTTAAAGAAGAATTTATCACGACGTTTCAAGTCACAAACTTCACGGAACTGTAATATACACTCAACTTCCAGCTCGTTGCGAAATGTTAGGTTAAGTTTACTTCAAGGTTCCCGTTCCCGTTCTCGTGAACTACTGTGAACTAACATGTGGATCATGGCCACAAAAATGTTCATATCTACTATAAATTTCAAATTCGATTGTCGTATTGTTTCGAATGGTAGCTACTTAAGTATAAAAAGGATTAGTCGGATAGTTGTGTAGCATTTTTTGACTGTAACCTCTAAAAAGGATATTACTCTTGTTAAAATGCTACCAATTACCTTGTACATTTCACTTCTTGTAACTTGTAAAGCAGTAGCATTTATAAAGAACATGGCGGAATGGTCCACCTGAGTCCATGCTTTCGCTTTCGGCTCTCCGTCACGTGGTAATCGAATGAACGAATCGAACGAACGAATCAAATGAACGAATCATTTTGGTGAATCGTTTCAAATGAATCGGTTCTTCTAAATGAATCAGATTCCCCATCTCTAATTGTTAGATTGTGTGAACGGCATAGTGTTACTGTAAATATGCTTGTATTGCAGATCTGGAGACATTGCTGAATGGCATGGGCGCAGTCTTGGAGAAAGAGATGACAATAAATGAATTCAAAACAAACGTAACGGAGTGCAGTCGAACGAAGTCAGCTGATGCAGGAAATAATTGATTAGGAAAGGAAGTAGATGAATATTGTTACTTTGGAAGAACAGATCCACCATTAGTTGCCATAGAAGGCCTAGTCGCACTATGGAAATGAGGAGTGGGGTAGTTTCCCGTTGATTTCCTCACTGATCCAGAAGTTGCTATTACATATCAGTTTGCCAAGCTCACTGATATGCATGCACCAATCGACTGTATGAGCAACATTTTCACAGCATTCATAACAGGGAATGGCTGCATAAGGAATGGTATTACTAGCATAATTCATACCTCAGCCACTGTCATATTGTCAAAGCCAAGTTTAAGACTGAGAGAGATAAATGAAAGTATGAAATTGCTGTGGCGCATACCAAAACACATAGTGCACTGTAAACACTAGGTCTTGCCAGCAAAGTAAGTATGCAGTGTTTATCCTCTAATACATGTTTTTCTTCCAGGACTTTCTTTAGTAGTCTGTCTCATCCTCACACTCAGTTATGTCTTTCATTTATGTCTCTTTCCAGTTAAACAATCGACGTTTTTTATTTTAGGTTTGATTCCAATCTAATGTTTTTATATTATTTAAACTGATCACTCGGCAGAATAAATTTCGAAGTTTATCATGTGATGACAAAATGAACAGCAGACCTTTATATTAATCTCTTTGGTGCATAATACAAATACAGATTATCGTCCATCCGTAATGATCTGATAGTTGACCAGGTATTTTTCTGAAACAGGATTAGAGCGTTTTATTCTAGGTCCGTCCATGAGGCTGCTGGACTGTTATACTCGAGGCGAGTCCAGTACAGACGGTTGAGTGAACTTAATTCCTTTTATTCTTCTTTGCTGGGTATTCTGTGTTACAAGTGTTATTTCAACAGCGTCACCATGCCAATTCTTTTCGCATCCGCAGTGCCGGCAGGGTACATAATTTTCACCGCTGAGGTCAGCATTGTACGAGAATGTTCATTACAATTAAACTACGGTCAGTAATCTTCAAAGTTTGCCCGACCTCTATGTCGAGATGTGGAATGTGGTTTAATACATTATGAAGATTATACATCAGGTTCAGAATCCTTGTATTTTAATAAGTTAAGGTTTTAAAAGGCTGTACAGGGTAAAATGTAATGCTGTTCACGGTTCACGGTTCACCTAAAAGGACGTGGGTTCGATACACCCTGTGGGTGGGGGCGGTAGAATACATCCACGGTTTCCCCTGCTCGTCGTAAGAGGCGACTTAAAGGGGACCAAGTGGCTCTTAACTTGGGAGCATGGGTTGGCGACAACGGGACCCTTAGCTGAGTTCTGGCATTGCTTCCACTTACTTGCGCCCGGCTCCTCACTTCCATCTATTCTATCCGACCTCCCTTGGTCAACTCTTGTTCTTTTCCGACTCCGACGATATCATATGTGGAGGCCTAGGGATTCTTTCATTATCACGCCCTTCGTGGCCCTTGTCTTTCTTTGGCCGATACCTTCATTTTTCGAAGTGTCGGACCCCTTCCATTTTTCTCTCTGATTATGTTAATAGACTATGGTTTCCTAGTTGTACTTCCTCTTAAAACAATCACCACCACTACCACCACCACCACCACCACCACGTGGGAATGATTCCCTCTCAGGAATTCGAACAATTTAGAAAAACTTTTCCACTTGTGTTGAGGCACATGGCCCAGAGTTTCGTTCAACCTACACAAAAAAATGAGTACGATGGCAATTTATGGAAACAAAGGTGGGCGAGCATAGATCTAACCACTCTATCGTGCGTAGTGCCGAGGTTGACTCACTGTACGGAGATGGATTTAGAACCCAGATTCAGTGTTTACAGCAGTTCACTAAGTATTTTAATACGAGGTAACGCAAGTTTTTACTTTCATTAATCTGACTCTGTCCTGACTTTGACACTGTTAAAAGATTAATCCTGTTAAGGCAGGCCCTACCACTTATAGGGCCTGCTGATGGATATATTCTAGTGATCTTGGAAGACTGATATACAGGATGTAACAAAGAGGTAGGCCAAACTGCCAGAGCTCATTCCTCACATGTGGAAGAAGAAATGGACATGGGTCCAGAAACGCTTTATTTCCATATTAGAATTAATTTTTTACAACTCTACATTAATCATGGGAAACACAGAGGAATAGAACCTACCAGCATACCATATGGCACTTGTTCTTTGTCCAAAATGTCCTCCATTAGCAGTTATACCGGGTGAGTCAACCGCGCCTGACGTTTCTGCTGTTAGGCATCCCAACGAACGTCAGTGAAGGTCGATTTTCCTTTGCCGTACACCAAGCTACAGTCGCCTTTAAAGCACTTACCGCATTATCACTGCACGACTTTTGCAAAAACATGTATGCGACAGGTATTTACACAATACATCAAACTGTCATACGGTTATGTATAAAATGTACGTGCCAATTATAAGCTTTCGATTGGTTATGAAATTATCGCTAAAAGCGAAGGCATACTGATAGAAAACGCGTGCGAGTTTGTGAAGCGGGACGTAGTTTTACACTAAGTAAGCTTTCTGATAAACTGGACGCAACAGTAACCGTGGTGTAGCCTCTTGAGGCCTAAAACATTTTTTGAAATGCATTTTCTTCTAATCATACTCAAATACAGGTTTTAACTATTCTATGACGACACATACCAATGATAATTATAAAGTTCACATTGCTCAATAGCAACAGTGATTTAAATAGTGTCCTCTATACTTATCATTAACAACACAGAAATCCAAATCATATATTTAGAAACGGAACAGAACATCGCAGTTTTGACCCTTGTTGAGACACGGAAACACTTTACAATTGATACAACGCGTTATGCCCTTCCCATGGTATCTTTCATGAGGGCAACGTTGTGGGTTAAGCACTTCCACAACTTCAGGAAGATGAACCACCCCCTTTTTCCTTGCTTCTTCACACGGAACTTTAACTACTTTCCTGGCTGGCTCATCGTCATCATCTTCATTACTCGCTTCATTTGTGCTTTCCTTTTCTGCGATTAGTTCTTCAGCAAGAATAATGCGAAAGTTCAAGGACTGCATTATGTTCCTTCGAGTAATTCCCCGTATCTTGCAATTTTGTCGATACTGGAACCAGCCGTTAGCATAAGAAAGATGAATGAAATGGAGATTTGTGCGGAGAGTCCACCTGTTTGTGAGATATTTATTGCGACAATATGCAATAATGTGGTCATTCAAGTCGACTCCTCCCATGAACTCATTAGAGATTTTGATCATATTTATCATTCTCTTTTATTTTTTACACCATCTCCTGCACTTGCCAACTGGTGGAGAATCTTGACATGAGGACATTATTATAATTCCCTTGTTATCGTACCATTTTATTAAAGAAATTTTGCCATCATTACAGATAAATTGTTCGAAATACCCACGGGACCGTTTCGAGAGTTCTTTGTCTGCTGTTAGAGGAACTTTGGTTGATTTGAATGGTACCAGCTACATAGACAGATTTTTGAAGCAGGAAGTTGACCAGTTTGTGAGACGTGAAATACCTGTCTGTGTAAATACATGATGCCGGTGGCACTGTTTCACAAGGATGAATAACAACCAGTTCACTAAACCCTATACCCGCAATGTCTTTAGAATTGGCAAATGTTGTTCCTTTCCCATGATAAACACAAAAGTCGAGCACTAATCCTGATGGCGATGACAAAACAAAATTCTTTAGTCCAACGGGACTGGGTTTTACTTTACATACTGCTTGATAGATGTGTTTCCTGTAAAGGGAATCATTTGTTCATCAATTGACATGTGTTTGGGATGTGGGAGCATCAAGCAGCCTGAGCGAACAGCATCTGATAATGGTCGAACTTTCCACGGCTTATCTATATCTCGCTGCTCTTGGGTAACATCATTGTCATTGGCAAACTTGACATTAGTTCTGATGTCAAAATACCTTTGTCTTGAAATAGAAACAGCAATCATAGGAACCCTGGTATTCCTTTTCCAGAAAATTCTAATTTGTAGGTAATTTAGACTAGCCATAAGAATGCCAGTACCAATACATTTCTTAACTTCACCCTAGGTTACATTCGAACTCTTTCCATTATTATGTACAGCTCGTAATATAGTGTTCAAAGGCCATAGTTTCATAAATGTCTTCAGTCATATATTGTCGAAACTAATTCATGGCAGACCACTTTGTCCCATTATGAACATCCTCCTATGAAGGATAAATATCCTCCCCAATTTCTGGATTTTGAAACTGGTAGTGTTTTCTCCATTTGTGAAGACTTAAATCATCTTTAAAAGTTTTTTTTTGCTAGGGGCTTTACGTCGCACCGACACAGATAGGTCTTATGGCAACGATTGGATAATAAAGGCCTAGGAGTTGGAAGGAAGCGGCCGTGGCCTTAATTAAGGTACGGCCCCAGCATTTGCCGGGTGTGAAAATGGGAAACCACTGAAAACAATCTTCAGGGCTGCCGATAGTGGGATTCGAACCTACTATCTCCCGGATGCAAGCTCACAGCCGCGCGCCTCTACGCGCACGGCCAACTCGCCCGGTCATCTTTGAAAGAAACAGATGGCTGAGTAATATTCCCTTCCAACTCATTTTCAGTAATTTCATATTGAAATCCATCCACATCATCCTCCCCTTGAACCACTTCCCGATTCTCAACATCAACCTCATACGATACAATGTCAGGAGGGAAATGATCTGAGATGCTGCATTCAATATAATTGCCATTTTCAATCAAATCCAGAATTTCATCTTTAGATAATGCATTCGTAGGTGACATTCTCTCTGTAAATAAAATCATATTGACCGAGCTCGATAGCTGCAGTCGCTTAAGTGCGGCCAGTATCCAGTATTCGGGAGATAGTAGGTTCGAACCCCACTGTCGGCAGCCCTGAAGATGGTTTTCCGTGGTTTCCCCATTTTCATACCAGGCAAATGCTGGGACTGTACCTCAATTAAGGCCACGGCCGCTTCCTTCCCACTCCTAGCCCTTTCCCGTCCCATAGTCGCCATAAGACCTATCTATGTCGGTGCGACGTAAAGCAACTAGAAAAAAAATCATATTGTAAAAATAAAGATTCAATTTCCAAATACCGAGCTCGATAGCTGCAGTCGCTTAAGTGCGGCCAGTATCCAGTATTCGGGAGATAATGGGTTCGAATCCCACGGTTGGCAGCCCAGGAGATGGTTATCCGTGGTTTCCCATTTTCACACCAGACCTCACTTAAAGCCACGGCCGCTTCCTTCCCACTCCTAGCCCTTTTCTGTCCAATCGTCACCGTAAGACCTATGTGTGTCGGTGCGACGTAAAGCAAATTGTAAAAAAAAAAAAAAAAAAAAAAAAAGAAATCCAAATCTAATCAGTAAGGGAAAAGACTGAATGAAATAAGTAAATACTTTGAAAATACTAACTTGAAGCCTGATGTCCTCATTTGAGGACAAATTCTACGATGACGAATACAGATCAAAATGTCTTCAATCACCTTCAGTAAATAATCAAAGACTGAGAGAAAACTTCAAACATACCGAATCAACAGAGAATGATTGAGTACTAACTATCGTACGCAAACAATATCAATAATTTTCTGTGGAGTATCTCATAGGTAAACAATATGACTTGTGATGTAAAATAAACAGATCTCACCATTCAGGTTGAAAATGCTGTTACGAGAGAGCAGTCTAATTGTCCTGAAATGAGTACAGTTGGTCTGGAGTATTGTCAATGGATTTAACATGGTCAATTATAATGGACTTCAATGTCCTCAATTGAGGTCACTTTATATAGCCGGGCCTCAAGAGGGTAGTGGACTAACCACGGACGTGTTGACGCATGTTGCGTTGGTAGGTGGGTTCGAGTCCCACGAGCGATAAATTCTTTTATTCATATTTTAAACTTTGAGGATCAAATAAGAGGCCATTTGTGCCACATTCGACCAACAGCATGCATGTTGAATGTGTAGTAGCCTGACACTTGGCGTAGCCTAGCAGTCCGGGTCATTTCTTGGCCATGTATTCAATAGATGAGTTTGTTGACATGATCCTCATCTACGGTGAAGCAAGACAGAAAGCACAGGAAGCACAGCGCTTGTACCAGGAAAGATTTCCACACAGACAACAAACAAACACAAATACGTTCAGGAGAGTGGAGTGACGTTTGCGTATAACTTCGTCACTTTCCTGAACAGGTCCTGTGAGAGAGGCATCAGTTACGCCCGGTGAAACTACTGAGATGGTTTTGGACACTTTCCGGGAGAATCCTCACACGAGTACCCGGGCAGTAGCACAACAGGCCAACATCAGCCAGTCGTCTGTTGTAAGGATATTGCATTCCAGTTTTTTCGTTCGTATCACCTGCAACTACACCAAGAACTCCACGGACGAGATATCGAAACTCGTGTTGATTTCTTTGCGTGGATACTGGCGCAAGTGGCAAATGATCCAGCGTTTGTATCTCACATTTTATTTTCTTTTTTTTTTTTTTTTTTGCTAGGGGCTTTACGTCGCACCGACACAGATAGGTCTTATGGCGACGATGGGATAGGAATGGCCTAGGAGTTGGAAGGAATCGGCCGTGGCCTTAACTAAGGTACAGCCCCAGCATTTGCCTGGTGTGAAAATCGGAAACCACGGAAAACCATCTTCAGGGCTGCCGATAGTGGGATTCGAACCTACTATCTCCCGGATGCAAGCTCACAGCCGCGCGCCTCTACGCGCACGGCCAACTCGCCCGGTAATTTATTTTCTAGCTAGGCACGATTTCATAATAATGGCTCTGAGAATCATCATAATATGCACTACTGGAGTGTTAAAATTCCCCACTGGGTAAGGCAGGCAGCATTTCAGGCACGATGGGGAGTAAATGTCATGTATGTTGTACTGAGTGATCACCTAATTGGACCATATTTCTTTGAGGATCATTTGACAGGAACCCGGTACGTACAGTTTCTTCAAGACCAACTACCATTGCTGCTAGAAGCTGGTGAGCGTGTAACCGTGTGGTAACAACATGACGGCGTTCCCCCTCACATATCAGGAGATGTTTGCAACTACCTAAATGTTACACATGCCGGTCGATGGATAGGCAACTGGCCTGCTAGATCGCCCGGTTTGACGCCATTGTACCTCTTCCTGTGGAGCTATTTGAATGATGCAGTGTACGCTCAGCAGCCGGAAAATCCTGAAAGCCTTCCAAACCTTATTACGGAAGCCTGTGAATCCGTAACACCTACAGTGACTCACATAATTGTTCGGACATGTTAGTAATTATAGCCTTTGCTACACACTGTGCCTATATTTCAGAGAAAATATTGTATGCGCAAACTAGTTTCTGACAGAACCCAGTTTGACAGATTCAACACGGCGTTGAAATCTGTAATTTTAGTTATAATAATTTCGTGTGGCTATTTCTAGCCGAGTGCAGCCCTTGTAAGGCAGACCCTCCGATGAGGGTGGGCGGCATCTGCCATGTGTAGGTAACTGCGTGTTATTGTGGTGGAGGATAGTGTTATGTGTGGTGTGTGAGTTGCAGGGATGTTGGGGACAGCACAAACACCCAGCCCCCGGGCCATTGGAATTAACCAATGAAGGTTAAAATCCCCGACCCGGCCGGGACTCGAACCCGGGACCCTCTGAACCGAAGGCCAGTACGCTGACCGTTCAGCCAACGAGTCGGACTGTAATTTTAGTTAACAGAAGAGGACCAGTGATCCTGGAAACTCAGAACGCAGTTAACGTACTTCAACAAAATTATTCGGACACAAGTCAGTTGCCATGCAGAGGTCGTGTACAGAAGAGCCACGGACAGTATGAACGTAAACAATCAGTGAGTTTTAGTGCTGTGTACAACTTAAGAGAAAATGGGCCGATGAAGGGAGAGCACAAGCGAACAGCGGCAGCTAGTAATTTTTCCACCATGCCAAATGTAAAATTGTCGTAAAATTGCTGAAATGTTACAAATGAAGAAAAGTACAGTCTCTGATATTATCACAAGATTCCGGGAGGAAGATAGGATTGAACATCTACAGCATACGGGACGTCCATGAACTTTCTCTGTGAGAGAAGAGAGTTATATCACCAGAAAGAAAAAAAGGAACCCAAGTAAAGTGCTCCAAAACTTATTACGCAGATTGCCGCAGACACCGGAAAGAAAGTGCATCCCTAAACACTACGGAGAGTGGTCAGAACAGGTAACTTTCACGGTCGTATTGCAAGATGGAAGCCCTTCATAAATCAAATAAATCGAAGAAAGAAAATGCTGTTTGCCAAAGAGCATGTTAGAGAGGACAATGAGTGGTGGAATGACGTTATATTTGCTGATTTTTTTTTTTTTTTGCTAGGGGCTTTACGTCGCACCGACACAGATAGGTCTTATGGCGACGATGGGATGGGAAAGGCCTAGGAGTTGGAAGGAAGCGGCCGTGGCCTTAATTAAGGTACAGCCCCAGCATTTGCCTGGTGTGAAAATGGGAAACCACGGAAAACCATTTTCAGGGCTGCCGATAGTGGGATTCGAACCTACTATCTCCCGGATGCAAGCTCACAGCCGCGCGCCTCTACGCGCACGGCCAACTCGCCCGGTATATTTGCTGATAAGAGTAGATTTAACATATTTCAGTCTGATGAGAGGATAACAGTTTGGCGGCGTCCTAATACTGAGCTTCAAGAGAAAAATCTGAAAGCAACTGTGAAGGATGGCGGTGGGCATGTAATAGTGTGGGGGTGCATATCGACGAATGGAGTTGGTGAACTGGTTTTTATTGAAGGTAAAATTGACCACTTTAGATACCTTAGAATACAGAGGGACAATATGAAATAGAGTGCCGAAAAGATTGGGATTGGTGAACATTTTAAGTTTTATCAAGATAACGACCCAAAGCATATGACCTGGAATGTAAGTATGTGGTTATTGTTTAATTGCCCAAAGGTGCTTCATCCTCCCCCTTAATCACCGGACTTGAATGCGATTGAGAACCTTTGGGACAAACTTGATAAAGAAATAAGAAAAACAACAATCATATCTAGAGAACAGCTGATAAACCGACTTCAAGAAAAGTGGCAGAAGATATCTCCTGATTACACCCGGAAATTAGTGGAGAGCATGCCAAATCGACTCGGGGAAGTAATTAAAATGAAAAGAAAGACAACCAGGCGCTGAACAGTTAGGATCATAAGTCATCATCATCATCATCTGTTTACCCTCCAGGTTCGGCTTTTCCCTCGGACTCAGCGAGGGATCTCACCTCTACCGCCTCAAGGGCAGTGTCCTGGAGCTTCAGACTCTTGGTCGGGGGATACAACTGGGGAGAATGACCAGTACCTCGCCCAGGCGGCCTCACCTGCTATGCTGAACAGGGGCCTTGTGGAGGGATGGGAAGATTGGAAGGGATAGACAAGGAAGAGGGAAGGAAGCGGCCGTGGCCTTAAGTGAGGTACCATCCCGGCATTCGCCTGGAGGAGAAGTGGGAAACCACGGAAAACCACTTCGAGGATGGCTGAGGTGGGAATCGAACCCACCTCTACTCAGTTGACCTCACGAGGCTGAGTGGACCCCGTTCCAGCCCTCGTACCACTTTTCAAATTTTCGTGGCAGAGCCGGGAATCGAACCCGGACCTCCGGGGGTGGCAGCTAATCACGCTAACCACTACACCACAGAGGCGGCTTAGGATCATAAGTAAAAAGGAAAGTGTCCGAATAATTTTGTGCAATATTGGTTTTGGTTTTATTTTGTTTCTTAATTATTGTATTTTCATTGACAATGTTAATTAGAAGAACGATGGACGTTTAGTTTTTATATTTCTTACAGAAACTTGTATTCAATTTATATCAGTGATTTATAATTACTGAAATCACTAATACAAAGGAAAATGTAATAAATCATGTCTGTCCGAATAATTATGCGAGTCACTGTATAATGCTACAAAGAGCCCGAATGGTAATTCAACGGCGTGCTGAAACGTGCATTACTGTAGAAGGCCATCTATTCGAACACTGCGCTAAGAGGCTGTTGCTCAGTCAAGTGGATTCAAACCCCAACGATTCTATCCTCATCCAGCCCTGCTTATAAAACATCCACATAAGCAGCCCTAATGGCCTAGAACAGTGCCAAAATAAATAAATAAATAAATAAATAAATAAATAAATAAATAAACCCGCGATGTAAGGGCATTCGGATACATTGGCTCTGTGGAAGATTCTCGAAGTACAAACTGAGAATAAAATTTGCAGGCTCTAGTGGGATTCGAACCCTCCTACCAAACGCAGCTGTATTAACAGCACCGCACTCATCCTATGACACCACGGCGACTCCATCGAGTACGTTTCCAGAAAGCCTATGAGATGGACTACTACTTCCGCTCCACTCATGCACACACGTTTTCTATCAGCATGACATCGCTTTTAGCGTTCATTTCATACCTTACTGGAAGCTCATAATTAGCACGTATGTTTTACATAACCGTACGACTTTTCGATGCATTGTGTAAATGCTTATCGCATACGGTACATGTTTTTGCAGCGGTAATGTTAAAGTGGGTGATTAAAGGCGATTGTTGCATGGTAAACGGCAAAGGAGAACAGACCACGACACCAGTGACGTTCGGTGGGATGCCTAACAGCATAAAATGTCAGGCGCGGCTGACTCACCCGGTACATACATCAACCCGCTATCAGCGCACCCGGGATTCAAAGCGACCGTCTGTTTCAGCCTCTACCTTCTAGACTCACAATGTTTGCTACTCTGGCGAGAGTTAACAACGTGCTGACGTGTAAGCCAATGTTGCCAACACTCATGATGAAAAGTAGCTAAAACAGATTGCCAAAATGGCCAGATGCACGCGCTTTTATTTAATATACTGTAGCTTAACAGTTGAAGGAGGAGAAAAATAAGCCTACAAGTTGTTTTAAATGATACTGAACTCGCTTAAAAAGCTGAAATTTTTTCAATAAATGCAAGAACTTCCGATAGGATCTCAAAAAACAAAAAAAAGTCATAATCCAAACCTTACGCTCAAAATAGCTGGCAAGTATTGGTTTTCAATTTGTTTCTTAATGTGCTTTTAACAATGTTACAGTAACTTAATTGAACACACGCTTAACTTCTATATTTGAATTAGGCAAAAGCAGGACAGAAAGAGCAACTTAGACCAATTCTAAAGAGAGATTTTCCGCTGGAGCAATTTTATAATAAATAAGTTACAGCCAGAATTCAGTCTTGGATAAGCCATTTACCCACTTATGAAATATTAGATTTCTCCACTGATTTTCAGTTTTGTCAATACTCCTTTCAAATCGTAAAGTTAAGTCTATGATATGCACTTGAACTGTTTTCAAGACTTCGTTGATTGTGACATTTCTCAGAGAATTTGGATGTCATCAGGCAATCGACTTTTAATTTCTTTAACTAACCTTTTGGTAAAATTTATACACTTATCTCTTAATTTTGTCTCTGGTGTCATGGGAAAATTTGGAATTTTCATTCTCAACTAAATATCCATGATATGCTACGTAGTCAAGAAAGACGAACATGCAAGAAAAGGTGAGTCGAAATGAATGTTTAATTACTTTTATTATCATTAGTATTTCATAAAATGCCCAAACGAACAGTTTAAAAGTCTCTTAAGTACATTGAAAATCACAATAAAAACGGTCAAAGTAAATTTGCCTAGAAATGGCCGATTTAGGGGGAAAAGGTGTCCAAAATACCACTAGTGGCTTTTCGAACAATTGTGGCTAATTTAATACTTAGTCATATAGTGGCTAAATTGGCAACCCTGATGGCAGTAGCGGCGATTGGGAATTAGAAGCGAGGGGTGGGCATAAACGTTTACAGACAACCAATAGTACGCTGGTTTGAGCTATACAGCGGGCCGGGGAGGTGAGGAGGAGGGTGTATATCAAAATCGAAAAACAAAAGAATAACTTCAAAATAGCAAGTTTTTAATGCTCTCTGAGCGACTTTCGACAGAGAGGTAAAGGTATAGAATTTAACAACTTAAGTACGGTGATAATAGATTTTTGGCTGTTGAGATTTTGATTCAGTACTACACAATAAAACTTTCACCTAAGGAGCAATAATTGCACATACATTGCAATTAAATAGAAGTACGGCGTGATTATACAATTAAAAATACAGGACTAGTATTTGACTACATGGTTAGTCGCGACGAGCGACATTTTGTGCGTATTTCCTCTAAGTATTTTTCCTAATGAATCAAAGAAATTAATGGAAATAATTGGCTGTTTTGTAAAAATTGCTTTTTTAGAGTAATTGCTATGAATTCCTAGTTTCAGACGGCTAAAATGGAATAAAAATGTTAATTTTGATCCATAAAATGGTCTGCCTTCTTTCCACCCCCCCACCTAATCGCTCCCACTCTCTGGCGCAAGCTAATATTTTTCAGGAAAAGTTTGAAGAAACGCAAGAAATTTAACACTTCTTCGTTTCATTTTTAATATGGTGTAAACTAACAACTTGTTAGTATATACAGTACTGTATTTAACAACTGTTGATGTAACCGGGCCTGTGAGGGTAACACGCAGCTGACTAAGATGTGGAAGAGCGGTCTGCGGATGTTTAGGTGTTTCACTAACAGGAAGTTGTTCCAGCGCCCTCCGCATGCACTCCATTTGCTCGTTATCCGTACGGCAAACACGCCTCCACGGTCTGCCTTCCATATTGATCCCGCCAATACGCTCTCAAGATTACATTACCTTATTTCATAATATCAAAAAATACATTTCCACCACTTCATCGACTCGCCACCACAACCTGCTTTCTACGTTCTGTCAGTGGCATAACTGTTGAATGGCTGGACTGGCAAAAGTCCAGAGGACTACAAACCGAAGAGGTGGACTGAGTATTATGTTTATCACTACTTCTCTATTTTTAAAAGTCTTTCTTAAGATAAAACACAGTAATCGCGCCATTATACTCATTTCTATGAAATATGTGTCGGTGCGATATTAAATTAGTTTGCTAGTGGTTTTACGTCGCACCGACACAGATAGGTTTTATGGCGACGATGGGATAGGAAAGGGCTAGGAGTTGGAAGAAAGCGGGCATGGCCTTAATTAAGGTACAGCCCCAGCATTTACCCGGAGTGAAAATGGGAAACCACGGAAAACCATCTTCAGGGCTGCCAACAGTGGGATTCGAACCCACTATCTCCCGGATGCAAGCTCACAGCCGCGCGCCTCTAACCGCTACCGCACGGCCAACTCGCCCGGTAGTGCGATGTTAAAACTGTATCATATCTGCTATTTCTGAAACGTAATAATAATAATAATAATAATAATAATAATAATAATAATAATAATAATAATAATAATACCGGGCGAGTTGGCCGTGCGCGTAGAGGCGCGCGGCTGTGAGCTTGCATCTGGGAGATAGTAGGTTCGAATCCCACTGTCGGCAGCCCTGAAAATGGTTTTCCGTGGTTTCCCATTTTCACACCAGGCAAATGCTGGGGCTGTACCTTAATTAAGGCCACGGTCGCTTCCTTCCAACTCCTAGGCCTTTCCTATCCCATCGTCGCCATAAGACCTATCTGTGTCGGCGCGACGTAAAGCCCCTAGCAAATAATAATAATAATAATAATAATAATAATAATAATAATAATAATAATAATAATAATAATAATAATAATAATAATAATAATAATAATAATAACAATAATAATCGTATGAAGTCAGCAGCTGTGCTCAGTTACTTTCATTTCACGCCATTTAAGCTGTCTGCTAGTCAGTTTAGAAGTTCCGTTTTACTCCACCAGAGAGCAGAGTAAACCCGACATCGTTATGTGAAATAATAATATTATTGTGTTTATGTCCCACTAACTACTTTTTGACAGCTTATGGAGATTCCGAAGTGCGGGAATGTTGTCCTGGAGGAGTTTCTTTATGTGCCAGTAAATCTGAACCAGGATCGAACTTGCCAAGTTGGAGTCAGAAGGCCAGCGCCTCAACCATTTGAGCCGCTCAGCCTTACTTTGTTGGGTGATCTCTGGAATTAATTTTGTTGGGTAACACCAGATGTGGTTAGTAAACGTGTTGGTGCAACTGTAGTTATTAACACAACTACAATTAACGTACTTAAGAAAACATTTTAATAATTTTCAAATATACAGTATTATTCTCGGGAAAATATAACTTGTATCATACTCTTTGTACACTTTAATTTACAACATTGAGAAGTATTATGGTGTAAATAAAGTGAAAATAATTTGCATTTAACTTGCAGTTTAATATTATTATTATCCGAGCGAGAAACAACTTTACTTAAATTACGACAGCAGCAGCAGATACTTACCGTTCTTAATATGTGACGAGTGTTAACGACTTGCGCTCAGTGTGCCTGTGTTTATGTCAGCAGAACTTCTTACGACCTTCAGATCTACAGCACATTTCCCCACTTTGCTAGAAAGAGTTCAAATATTCAGTATTGATAAATTAGGAAGAACGTCATCGTGACATAATTTTAAAAGATGGTCGCTGTATATCACTGCTTTCATTACGCAAAAGGTTCGGAGATGAAGTTAGATGATCTCCAGTTCTCATGGCTCTCAGAAACAGACTCCCTCTGCTGTTTGTTTACGCTTCACGCTGATCACAAAATATTGGAGTGGTCGTAGTTTTGTCAAGACTTCTTTCACTATTCTTTCCTCTTTTGGTAGAAGCTGGTAGAATACATCCACGATATTCCGTGCCTATCATAACAAGCGTCTTAAAGGGACAGTTCCTGGGGCTCTAAACTTGACCACCATGAATCTACAAGCTGAGTGTGGTAATGTTTTCTCTTATTTGTTTCAGATTCCTCACTTCTTTTTGTGCTTTTTGCTTTTTAGTGCCCACTTAGTTGATTGTTTCCAGGTATTTACTAATGTTTTATATTATTTGTTTCAGACCTGTTCCTTTTCCCTCCTGATTGCAGTTAAGAGAGGATTGTTGCCTAGTTGCACCTACTTTCCCTCAAAGGGATCGCCACCATCTCCACCACCTCTCGTTATCTTTTCTGTACCCTCTGTCACTTAGTGACAATGCATAGCTAGAAGTTTGGAACACTTCAGAACGTCGGCAATACCTTGTATATAGTGACTCTTCTTAACTCCATTTCTTCTCAGGAAAACTAATCCCTGCACGGTTGCGGATATCCGTGAAGTTAGTGTCTTGGCGGATACAAACTCTATGCCAGTGCGGATAATTATGCTGATAATGTTTATAAATAATGATGTTTATTGATTTTCACTCAGGTGCACTCTTCCTTTTGCTTGTAGTTAGGCAACCCTTGACGTTAGTATGGGAGTATGGTGATATACAGAGCCTTGAGATCATCAAGCCATAAATCTGACTTAAGCCTATTTGGCTTCTGTCCGTAATTAGTGGAAGAAAGGAACAAAGGTAAATATGTCGGTAGTTGTCGCAAGAGAAAATCCCTCATAAACCTGTGACTGTAGGGGTTCTGATGCCAGGTGTCAGGGCTACTGTATTATGTTCGCAGATCTATCCGTTTCAATACCTTGGGTGTAATATACTGTAGTTAAATATTTATAATATCCACGGATAAGCATTTGCAGATGCGGATAACCATTCGCGGATGCGAGTGCAGATGAAGGAAGTGTGGATGCGGAGCGGATGCGGATGTTATTTTGTATATCCGCGCAGGGCTCTACTAATAGGGCAGATTGCTGGCAAAGAACATGAGTAACTCCTTAGCGATTGATGTGAACAGAATCATATAATCCGGTCTGTTGGTAGAGGTGCAGATCTGAAATGTTGGCGCAAAGAAATTCGATAGGACTTTGAAGCCATCGTACGAGAGAAAGTTACCAATGAATTTCATTCATGTAGGTTTTAACATGGCGCCTGTTGCCATTTGATGGATGCAGTATTTTTGCACAGGCCAGAGCGATCTGTAGTTTCCACTGAAGTCTCCATCTCATTTCTGACAATGACAGTATGGAAGCTACTGAGCTAATGACATTCGGGATACAACTAGTGCGTCTGGATAATATAAAAGGTGCTACTCATAGGGCTGATCATGCTGTAATAGCACTTTCTGGCCCAGTGAGGAAAGCAATGGAAAAGTATCGCATTTCTCAACAAACCTTGTACGTCTCATCATGGTGCCGCTATTTGTTTTTTGCGGTTTTCCTATTACCTCATAAACTTTGGTGGTGCTGTTTGAGGATACAACATACCTCCAGGCTGATGACCTAACAGACGGAGCATATCCCCCACTACGCAACCAGGTGTAGAGATGTCGTGCATGGCGGCAGTGGATGGGGAGGTCGGATAGCCGCAGTGCAATTTCGGATGCACTGTCAATTTGGAGAAGGCACTGTGATTACTCATGTTGTCCGATTTAAGTGCAATCAACGGAATTTATTTAATAAATAAGCCTATTTTTTCGCACATATAATGATATTTATCCAGAAGAGACGTAGATGCAGCGATGTAGTTAAATAGTAATTTCACTGCTGTTACTGACTATATGTAGTCTCAACACAAATGCAATAACACTCGAAATATCCACAAAATAATTTACAATCGATCTGCGAAGCAGTATCAGTATGGTACGACTTATATACGATAGCTCTCTACATCAACAACTGGCTGTCTACACTCATAACTCGCTCAGTGATTGATCACGTACAAAATACACAGTAAAACGAAAGGCCCACCGCACGGTATCTTTATAACAGCAATATCAACACCACCACTCCATAACTCTTTTTCAACAACTCACTCTACTTCTCCCAACACTCTTCATATATAGACTGGCTGATTTCTGGCTATGATTCTAGATAATTCGACTTTGTTAAACATAGTATTACTGCAAGATACCTGGAATGTTCTATAACAACATCGAGAAGTCCTTGGTGAGTACCGGTACCTGTTCTAGAATTGTATTGAAACTAGTTTATCATTGTGTTACATAATCTTAAGATATCTAGAAACACCCAGAATATTATACAACATGTCCTTGGTATATGCCGATTCCAGAGCAAACTTCCATTAAAAAACATACACACCTAAGGGTTTTCCTGAGCATCTTGAGGAATACGAACGGTTATTTACAGTAATAAACACGATGACATCTTAACCTAACTTTCCTTGAGTAATATGCATATAACCAGAAGTTTCCTGAATGACTTTGAGCACCTGAAATATTATTTACAATTGGAAAACGATAGCCTAATCTATAATAATGAGATAAATACACAAGATTAAACCAAAATACATAACCTAACCTGTTATAAATGGAAAATGGTTTTCAGTTATACATAACCTGACTCGTGTCAGAAGTTTCTATGTAGGTGTTGCGGTTGTGTTGGGTGTTAGTAGGAAATTAGCGAAACATCGGATTTTAATGGCCGATTCACCAAGTCGAAATTGAAGAAGCGTACTCAAATCGATAGAGCGGATCAAGAAACCCAGGAAGAGTCCGCTATTAGTGGGGATGAACGGCCCAGAGGGTGCGAGGAACGCCAGAGGGCCGAGAGCGCTCAGTCATGTACGGGCCTTCCGGCCCTCTACTGCTCATGTGTCCAATGATTATAGGTCCAAATGTTGTGATCGACAGAGGAAATCTCACAGTGAATCCAAAATGGTAAGGGAGGTGAGAAGGCGGTGCGTGGAGAAGCGAGTGCGGTGACGGTGAACTCGACCCGAATCGAGAGTGCCGTGGATGTGGTCGTTTCGGATGTTGTACTGGTGGATGCTGCATTTTTTGTCTTGAGCACATAAGCATAATCTAATCAACCTTTATTTTCAGAAGCCACTGCTGCTTGACGTATCAAGACTTAAAACCCGCGTCCGTGTCAACTACTAATACTTTTCAATTCCATAAAATGTATTCCCTGAGTGAGGCTCCTTAGTTGAACGGTCAGAGGGTTCTGAGGGTCTCGGATTCGATTCCCGGCTAGGCCGCGGACTCTAATTCTCGTAGGTATGGTTAATTACTCTGGCTAGTGGACTGGGTGTTCGTTTTTTTCTTAATATATTTATCTTAAAATACACAGAACACACCACACTAACAACCACGACAGAATACACAATAGTAAATGCATTCCTCTACATAGGTAAAAGGTTTGCTCCTTTGCTTTGATGTAATTTTTAACGCTTGCTAATAGATCGTAGAACGCACTTTGCATATTTATGCTATACTAGAAAGTTACCCGTGCTTCGCTACGGCTTTAAAATGAAAGTTATTATTCAAAGTTTTACATTTTGGAGAGTCCACTGTCAGCTGAGCCTGTAAAATACGTCCTCAGTTCGTACGTCAACAGGTTTTTGGGGGAATGTTTGTTTATTTTATAATCAACCACTCACTTGAACCCCGTACGGAAGAATTTGAATGTTTTATACCATATTATATTATTTGACATCTAGGACCTAAAAGCGACCAATCTGTGAAATTTTGATTTTGTACGTCGAACACTAATGGAGGAATGGATACTTTTTAAGGGGTTAATGTTTTGAAATATTTATTAACATCTAGCATATAGAAGACCACCCTACCACCCTTCATAAAAAAGTTATTTTCGTGTCTGAAAAGGTTTCTGAAGAATGGTTTTGAGAGTCAACTACCATCTAAACCCCTTAGGGGAGCAATATTTTGAAGTATACGGTATTTTACATCTAGGCCATAAAAGAGGACCCTTCTCCTAAAATTACAACTTTGTACGCCAAACGGCTTTGGAGGGATGATTAGTTTAGTTTACGGAGCTAATCTCATTTAACACTTTAGTGGTAGAATATTTAAAAATATTTCCTACTTCACACCTATTTAGAATTTTGTCTTAGTACATTAAACCGCTTCGGAGGAAGGAACGTTATATTTGTTTTCGGATCTTAATCCCCCCATTTAACTCTCTAAAGGGTTAAATTTGTTTCAAACCTTATGTTATATCATTTGATATTTTAACTCCGTATTAAAACGGTTTCATATCAACGTATATTTTCATCATCATTCCTCATCCCCCAGTCAAAACCCCTTACGGGTATAATGTTTTAAGCCAAATTCTTATTTGTATCCTCATAAAAATAATTAAACTCCTTTTGCACCACCGTTAAGCTGATTCCCTGCCCCCAACAAAAATGCGTGTTTCTTTATTTTCAAAGGAGATTCCAATTACCAATTTTCACGTCCTTAACATCCTTTGTTTTTGACATATAAGTATCTTCATCAAAATAATTCAACCCCTTTTCAGTTCTTTTTACATGCCACTTAAGTGGATATTACGAAAACAAAAAACATACATATTTCTTTTTTAAAGGAGATTCCTTATTCCAATTTTAACGCCTGTAATATCGTCAGATTTTGAGATACCAGTATCCTATTGAAAATAATTCAACCCCTCTTTCAGTCCTTTTTACCCCCTCTTAATTGATTTTTCCGAAAACAAAAAGTATGTGTTACTTTAATTTCATAAGATATTAAAAATGTCAATTTTCACGGTTGTAACTTGTTACGTTTTTGAGATATACTCATTTTAAGAATTCATCTCCTTTGTCAGTCCTGTTCACCCCCTCCCTTAAGTAGGTTTTTCAAAAACAAAAAATACGTGTTTCTTTATTTTTAAAGGAGATTTCAAATACCAATTTTCACATCTTTGAACTGTTCAGTTATCGAGATATAGATGCACTCATTTTAAACATTCACCCCCCACCTTTCAACCCATTAGCGACGGAATATTAAAAAATCCTTACTTATGAGCACCTTAATTGTAATATGAATGTGTCCCAAAAATTTTATTTCGTTATATTCCATAGTTTTGGTTCGGCGATGATGAGTAAGTAAATTGATTATCTCTAGAGCGCAGCAAAAAATCTTGCTTCTCACTTTCCATGCTTTATTGAACGTTGACTTGGTATAGCAGTGTGTGGTGCACACAATTTTAGTGATCTGGAAACAGAAATCTGGTTATAAGAAGGAGGAAATTTATTTTCGGATAGTTGAAAGGAATAGTGTTCTTTCTTTAGGGTCGATACCGTTATGACAAAGGTGGAATATGTTCAATTTTTTGACTGAACACGGAGGGACAGTTGATATTACGCAGCATGTAAAAAAAGGAAGCAGAAGGAGGAGGAAACGAAGAAGAAGGTAGCTGTTGCTCAGCTTACATTATTTAGAATGTTAAAATGTCCATGTCGTGTATGTTTGTATGTAGTCAATAGTTATTACTTATTAAAACTTTTCCTGGCAAATGTGGACAGTTAAACGTTGTTCAATTCATAAACCTTTAAAAACTAAATATCCTGTCATGTTCTGCTTGGTCTAACTTTATGAACTGTCCTGTTGTTTTTTGTTTTTGTTTGATCAATCTGGTCACTCTGTCTAAGGTACAATACTGATGTTCTCCTGGAATTGAAGAGAAAACTCATCGAGAAGAGAAGGGTATCACCCCGCCTGTCTACTCATAACATAGCCTGAGGCTGAGTGTCTGTGGGGTGGGATCTCAGGAGTGGTCTACAATATCCCCTGACTGTCCTAAGAGGTGACATAAAGGTGGATCCCCAAGGACCGCTAACTTGGGACATGGGTTACGGATCTGGCATTACTTTTACTAGTGCCATCTTTCATCTTTCCTATCTAAAATCCCTCGGTCAAGTCTTACTCTCTTTCGATTCTGACGGTATTAGGTTTGCAAGACCAGGGAGACAATTCTGTGCCCTACGTGGCCCTTCCCTTTCATTTGCTGTTATCTTCATTCTTCGGAAGGTCAAAAATCTTCCACATTTCTTCTCTGATTAATGTTAAGAGGAACTTTTTGCCTACTTGTACTTACCCTTAAAGTAAAAACTACTACCACCACCACCACCACCAACAACAAAACAAATAATAATAATAATAATAATAATAATAATAATAATAATAATAATAATAATAATAATAATAATAATAATAATAATAATAATAATAATAATTGTACCGGGCGGTACACCTCCACTCCGCTAATTTAAAATGTGCGCCAGTTGAAACTCCTCTGCTGGAGGAAGTCTGAACTTTATCTACGCTATTAATTCTCTACCTTCTCAGAAGATGTCACCACGTGGAAAATTTTGAGTTTTTGAACTGTGTCATTTGTGATGTGTTTTTGTTTCGCTTGAAGTAAGAAGTGTGAACTTTCTCTTCTAGAGGACACTACTGAAGATCAACAATAGTGCAACCTAGTGCGAAGTCAAAGAACTATTTTGTTGGAGAAATTTTTATTTCAAATGTTTGTCTTTGCTAAATTTTTTTTTTCAGTTATTGTTTAAGTTGGCTGTATACCCCTCTCTTTCCCCTTGTTTTGCATTTAACCAATCCTGAATTTCTTTGAGTTATTTCCGACCAATCCGATGTATCTTCCCCCAACTTGGATATGTTTCTGTACCCGAGCCAATAAAAAGTTTGTGGGAGGGTGTTTTCATTCCCCTAACGCCTAGAACCTTCCGCGAGAGGATATAAACTGCTGATTTTAGGGTCTCGGGGCCACTTCTGTTCCATCTTTCAGTGTATTAAGTACATAGCAGGAGGCGGGAAGCGCCTCTTTCTTCGGCGGCGTCTACAACAAGGTAATGGCCAAGTAATAACTTCTTTCTTTGCTTGCTCAGCAGTTTGACTTTCGGGGCGGGTTCTAGGCCTTCCACCATGTAACCTTCCTTTAAAATGTAAAGACTACTGGTACCTATCCTATCTTCTAAAACTACATACTGGGATAGAGAGTGCTAACCCTCTCGAGTTCCCACTCATATTGTTTTAAGGTGAACTTATTTTCTCAAACCCATTCTTCCGTGATGTAATGTAAATTGTTATTTTCTTAAGTCACCTCTGTAGTATGGGATTAGCCCTTGTATTAACGGCCTAGTGCCAAGTAGGTCTTAAACAAGTGTATCAGGAGTGCGGTTAGCCTCCTCTCAAATTGTTATTTTAGAGGTCATGTAATCAACTTTCTTTTCATGTAATAGACCTCAGTAGGTTGGGTATTTTACCCCTGTGAATACGTCCTTAGAGGACAGCTTGAAGGTAGAGTTTGGTGTGGCCTTTGAGAGGCTTAAATTTTGAGAGCGGATCGCTCTTTTGAAAATGGAGTGTCATATGCCTCATGGAGGCTTTTCTGTGTAATTCGGAGCCAGGGGCTCCTAGGGATGAATGGGGTTTTCTGCCCCTCTGTTAAAACTTGTGTTTGTGGTAAAACTGAGCTGATCGCTGAAGTCAGGGCGTGAAGCCCAAAACCTGTAAATATTGTAACTCCCCTTGTTTTGCTACATTGTACCTGCCATGTCTGTTATTGCTTTGTTTTTGAAAAGAAAATATAACTTTGTTAAATTTTAAATTAATTTTACATGCACTATAATTTCGTAGCTTGAAACCCATTCACACCCGCACCTTCTTTTACGCATAACTACCGCTAAAACACGGTAACAATAATAATAATAATAATAATAATAATAATAATAATAATAATACCAACTAAAGTATCAAATTTATGTCAGAGCCGGTAAGCGAATCTGGGTAGCTGGGAAGAAAACTGTTATGCTACAGTACCTCTAGACTACGGTGGCATAATGTTCGTAAGTAAAATCCCGATTGTCAGACTGTTACTCAGTTAGGCTACTCAGCATGCATTCGTAGATTGTGAAGGTTGGTTCTATATACTTGGTCATAGTACGTAATTACCTATTTTATACTCCTCTACTAAGATTTCTCCGTGAGGGAAGTATAATTTCTTCGCAATGTGACATCTCTCACGACTCCTACAGGGCGTTTGGACGTGCTGTATTGGCTGTAACCACAGATAAAACTGTGAATAAATAATTGGCTTTTCCATTTTCATTAAATGACGTGTCTATTAAATAGCCCGCCATCATCGTTAAGGCGTTGAAGTCTAAATGATCTGACACATTGGTTAGCCGGTTCGAGTCCCGTTGGTCGTACAAATGTTCACTATCAGAATATTGGCCAGCAGGGTAGGCGAGGTGGTAGTATACAGTTTCTAATAAATAGATGTCGGGTCCATGAATAAATGGTACGATTCCTGGCAGGGTCGGGAATTTTAACTATCATTGGTTAATTTCACTGGCACGGGGACTAGGCGTACTGTATGTGTCGTCTTCATCATAATTTCATCCTCATTACGGCGCGGAGGTCGCCTACGGATGTCAAATCAAAAGACCTGCACCTGGTGAACCGAACATGTCCTCGGACACTCCCGGCATTAAAAGCCATACGCCATTTCATTTCATTTCATCACTAGATTGCGTGCCAAAAGCCTGGATTACATTCCAAACCTCTCCGCAGTTCACATATGGACTGAGAGCACATGACGCTGTTGATTGTCGGATGGGGACGTTAAGCCTTGGTGCTATTCGACATGAGTAGGCTCTGTGCCAGCACCGGGCTTCGCCCTCTCCCTTGCTACTGTCATGTATCACGTCGTTCATTTCAATTCTCGATTATCAAAGGCTGTATGAATTTCGTGTGGTAAATCAATTGTTTTTAAATGCAACGCATTAAAACTGCACGAGGATGACTAAAAGAGTAACCAAAGGTAAAAGTGGCAAGATAAAATAACCCGTTACAGAGACAAACAATTGAAGCTAAAACGATGTGTTTGGAGGCTAGGTGCCGGCTCCGGGTTTCACCCTCTCCCTTCCTACTATCATAAATCACGTCATTCATTTAATCTCATTTACTCCTCTGATGAGACTGACGTCAGGAAGAGCATCCGGTCAGTAAAACCCGCCACGACAGATTCATATCACCTCATACCCGTACAAACATATATCTATTAAATATCTAACTAAAATACATTGCTTGTATATTAATGTATTTCTTTATTTTTTTTTCTTCTATCTATTTTTGATTCTATCTTGAACATAATGCCATTTTCTTCATCTTTCATTTTCTGTATCACAGTAACTTAATTGTAAATTTATGTAAATAGTTGTACCGCAAAAATAAATAAAATAAAATAAAAATAGTAATTTATAACATGAACATTTGCGGAACATCGATGTCTTTAAGTGATGTTACCTCGTTGGTCCGGGTTCGATTCCCCGTACTGCCAGAAATTTAAGAATGACAGGAGGACTGGTATGTGGTTGAAATGGTACATCCAGCATCCCTCCATTGGGGGTGTGCCTGAAAAGAGCTACACCACCTCAGGATGAGGACACGACTTCACCTTCTTTTTTACCTGCCATAACATTACAAAATCCATCAGGATCATCAATCACGGTTGCAATGGTCTCAAAGATATGAACATCAGAAGTTCTTAACGAAAATTGTTGTTGGGAGAGAGAGAGAGAGAGAGAGAGAGAGAGAAAGAGAGAGAGAGAAGTTCTTGTTGAGAAACTTTTATAGGATTGTCGACTTCTGAAGGGCGTCGCGAACTGTGTTACATGAAGTATGAATGCGCTCAGGATGACTCAGGTGGGAAATTTGTGTGATCTGTGTTTCAGATTGCGACAAGGTCAGGCATTTTGTCACTTGACTAGTGCTAATATGCGATCCAGCCAGGCGATACAAGTGGGAAATCAAATCGTAGTCGGGGCGTGGTACTCACCGCTCACTTCATCACCTACCTCGTGTTCCGTGCTGTCACACAAGCACCTTCATGGGCACAGAGGAACCCCTTTGATTGATGGCAGTGTATATACTCATCAATACTTCGGCCACAATTCACATATTGATCAACACACATGTGACGCTCTATGATAATATGTTACCGATCTGCATTTTATAACTCCAAAGCTGACAATATGCATCATATTATGTATTACGAAGCAGTTCTCAATTTTTGTTATCATAAGGAGTAGACACATTACGAAAGAATGCAGTTTTTGATGGTCTTAACACGCATACATACGCATGCATTATACCAGTAAAAGTTGCTGTTGTAGCCTCATTATATGCTAAAGTAGTCATGGATCCTAATTGGAGAATTTCTGGCGAAATACATTAAACAACTAACTAACTGGCTAATAGATAACTAACTAACTAACTAACTAACTAACTAACTAACTAACTAACTAACTAACTAACTAACTAACTAACTAACTAACTAACTAACTTTTTATTATTTTAGTTTTTATCTAGTCGTTTTACCGTCCAGGTTTGGTTTCTCCCTCTGACTCAGCGAGGGATCGATCCCACCTCTACCGCTTCAAGGGCAATATCATGGAGCGTGAGACATTCAGTCAGGGATACAACTCGGAAGGAAGACCAGTACCCCTCCCATGCTGCCTAACCTGTTATGATGAACAGGGGCCTTGTGGGGGATTGGAAGACTGGAAGGGATAGGCAAGGAGGATGGAAGGAAGCGGCCATGGCCTTAAGTTAGATACCATCTCGGCATTTGCCCGGAGAAGAAGTGGGAAACCACGGAAACCACTTCGAGGATCGCTGAGGTGGGAAGCGAATCCCCTATACTCAGCTGACCTCCCTAGGCTGAGTGGACCCCGTTCCAGTCCTCATACCACTCTTCAAATTTTTGCGGCTGAGCCGCGAATCGAACCCGGTCTTCCACTACACCACAGAGGTGAAATAAATAAATAAATAAATAAATAAATAAATAAATAAATAAATAGTAATTTATAACATGAAAAATAAATAAATAAATACATTTAGGGATGGAATTAAGATTTAAAATAATTAGGAATATTTTAAAAGTCACTTCTTCCATTCTGCAGGAGTCAAACTACAGTGGAATCTCGATATCTCGAATCACCTCGGGAGCTAAATTTTATTTCGAGTTATCGAAATTTCGAGATATAGAGAATGCCGATTTTGAACAAGTGTAGCACATAATTGAGTCACATGCATCTACGGACTTTTACTGAATACAGTATTTTTAACAGTATTTAAAAATTAACAAACAAACTCGTGTTTTATGGCAGCCCTTTAATTATAACCCTTATTTTAGTAACTTATTTGAAGACAGAATGCAGTACATAGAGTAGTGAAACATCAAACATACCTCCGTTTACACATTTGGAAGAAATCCCTTAGTCTCTTCTGTTTTTTTTTTTTTTTTTGCTATTGGCTTTACGTCGCACCGACACAGACAGGGATTATGGCGACGATAGGACAGGAAAGGGCTAGGACTGGGAAGGAAGCGGCCGTGGCCGTAATTAAGGTACAGCCCCGCATTTGCCTGGTGTGAAAATGGGAAACCACGGAAAACATCTTCAGGGCTGCCGACAGTGGGGTTCGAACCCACTATCTCCCGAATACTGGATACTGGCCGCACTTAAGCGACTGCAGCTATCGAGCTCTGTTTTTTTAATTGTTAACCTTCTTTTCCTCCACATACTTTCCAACAACATTTATTGCTGTGAAAACATTTGATCATTTACATTCGACTGACTCTGTATGTACAATCGAAGAAGAGCCACTGTACTTATACCCTAACGCCTGGTCTGCTGGCGGTACAGGTGAAGGCGGCTCCAACTCTTCTTGTTGGGAATCTTCTTCTTGCTCGACAGTAGCGTTGACGGTAATCCGCTGGAGGTTCGTCCACTATAACGTCCGAGTCCACGTTTATGTAAGTCTCAAAATCAGTTTCGCAGTTAACAAGCTTCTGATACTACACCCATTCTTCAGGAATAAGAATGAGTTCCCCCTCTTCGTGTTCTGAAGCTCCTACCTTTCAAAGATCCTGCTTTGCGGAAGCAGTTTAATTGCTTCCTGCTTCTCATCAGCCCACGATTTACTCAGCATTCTTATCCACTGTAGTAGATTAATGTCTGTTAATGACTCCACGGATTCAATTCCTCTCAGAATACTCTGAACAGTGCCCTTCCTATGGATATGCTTCAAATTTTTAATCACCCCTTGGTCCATGAGCTGTAGTCTGGATGTCAAGTTCGGTGGCGAGAAAACCACGTGCACAGCCTTTAACTCCTGAACGAGCACCTTGGGATGAGCAGGACAGTTGTCTACGAAAGAGGCGTTGAAACTTCTCGTCAATACCAGGCAGCCAAGATTATTAAATAGAGCTTGTTATCCATGACTTTCGGGGTTGCTTTCGAACGTGACTGGTAATGAATTCACCCTCGAGAAACAACGAGGTTTTGCCTATTTTCCGATCACTAGAAGTTTTAGGTTTTCGGTTCCCGGCATATTAGCTTCCAGCATCACTGTAACCCTTCCTTACTTGTCAACTCTTCCTCATAAATCACAAATGCTGTAATGCACAGTTAATGTTGCACAAAATTTAGAGTTACAGAGTATTTTTTGCTTCAAGGGGGAAACGTTTGCTTCGAGAAATCGAGAAATTCGTGTAACCGAATTTCAACTAATAGAGAGAGATAAATACATGTGAAGAATAGGGCAAACTGCCGGGAAATAGAAGTTACTTCCAGATACTGAAAATACGAGTTAATGGAGGTTCGAGATATCGAGGTTCGACTGTATTTCGATTTGTTGAGTGCTGATAATTGTTTCAAGTGAAGTGAATGATCAGCGGCGTGGCCTTCAATTCAGAGGGGCTTGGATTCGTTTTCCGGCTGGATAGAGGATTTTAGTTGCGTCTGGTGAATTCCTTTGACTTGCGGACTGGATGTTTATGTTTGTCTCAGTACCCATCTCAGTACCCACCATACAGTCAACCACCAGAGAAACACGCAATAGTGAGTAAATAAATCCCACCACAAAGGGTTGGCATCAGAAAGGGCATCCGGTCGTGAAACATGTACAAATTCAAAGGTGCGGTACAGTTCTCCACCCGCATTACCACCAGAATAATAATAATAATAATAATAATAATAATAATAATAATAATAATAATAATACGGTACAGAACCACACTAGACTGCGTGTGCTTAACGTCCTCCATTCCTCTCCGTGTACTACCGTCCTTTATGAAATGTTACTAACCACTAAAATATTTAATTTATTTATAGTACAGTAGCATACATTCGAGATCTTTCAGAGTGAAATCAAATTCTACCCAAATCTCTCACTTTCTCTCCTTCAAACTCCGAATCACTAATTTACCTTTTACTGGCAAAATTAGGAACGCATTCGATAATAACTCAAGAGATATCTCCTGTAATAAAATTTATTTTATTCCGTCAGAGAGCGCCAGGATGTGGTCTTGGATGTGGTACCATGCCGTAAGATGTAGACACCTAGCGGGAACTTCGTGAAGTTATTCAATACTGCAAGGGCGAGCAGTATCGCTGTCAAGTTTAGCGATCTTCTCGTTAGATTTATCAACATTCATATACTTTCAGTAATGAAATTTGTAAACCTTGCTTAGATTGGAAGTTAGAAAGTAATTAAAATAAACATCTGCTGCCTTTGGAGACCAATCAGTTCGAGTCCTGAACAGTAGCATACATGCGAGATATTTCAAAGTGAAATAAAATTCTATCCGAATATCTCTCTCTCTCTTTCAACTCCAAATCACTAATTTACCTTTTAAGAGAATATACACTGGAAAAATTAGTGGTCGGTAGATGCAGAGTGGGTTGTTGTCCCATATGCTCTGTACTCTGCCCGGCCAACCGAGCAGAGGAAAGTTGGCCACGGCTCTACCGTGGCTCTACGCCTCTGCATTCGGGAGACGGGCCTGAGGCACAGTGCCGGACTTCACGCCTGGTCTCACCCGTCGGCTGTGCTGAGAATGGTTTTCCGTTGTTTTCCATTCTCCTGCACTAAGGCGAATGCCGGGACAGTTCATAGTTTAGGCCACGGCCGCCTACCCCCTCGATTTCTCCTCACATCTCCTTCACCGTACCAAATCTCCCGGCCTGAGAGACGGCGTCACCGTCTAAGAGGCCTGCCTCCCCCTTCAGGGGAAGAATGAAAACGTTTAGTAGTTAGTTAGTAGTTAAAAATTAATTACGATATACTAGTTAATTTTCTGTTGTGGCCAACATCAACTTAGTAATTTGCTACATAAATATATAAAAATTAAACAAAAAATATGGGGTAGGGAACGTGGAACCTGAGATGCCATTTTGAGGGAATACGAGCTTTAACATATCTATCACTATTGCTGCTTTTCGGATTATTTACAATCAATTTTTATATGTATGAATTAACATTCAGTTTTTACATTACTGGCTTTACTGTACTGTGCAGTATCTCATCATTGACAATCTGAGTTAACGAAACATTCTGTAATTAACACCAGTTGTAAGATCAAAACATTTCTACAAAAGTAACTTTCTAAAAACATGTCCGCCTAACTTATTCAATACTCTTGTCAACTGTTTAGTTACAATAAATAGTTTATTTGATATCAGTACATATTTCATTTCTTATGGGATCACCCTCAGCTAATATTAAAAATAATAAAGAATACAAGTTAAAATAAACTGGATACAAAGACATTTGAAATAAAAATCTTGCTGCTCTTCCGTCCGACTATTGAAGATAGTTTTCTGTGGTTTCCCATTTTCAAGCCAGGCAATTGCCAAGGCTGTACCTAAATCAAGGCCACGGCTTATATCTTTACAGTTCTCGCTCTTTCCCATCCCACTGTTGCAAAAAACCTGTAAAGGTTAGTACAACGATAGGCCCGTAGAAAAAATACCACACTCAAGACAGCCATGCTTGACATGACCATGCTACCAGCATAAAATATGGAATACTTTCTACACATCAATGGTAACTACATTTTTAAAATGCACACTTAGATAAAACCATGTCAACAGTGAGGAGTACTAGACTATTTTCCAGGATAAATTTGTTAACGGAAAACACAAGTTGCTAAAGACAGTTTCTAAACTTATCTCTTTAACCAGAAAATGTTACATTAATGTGTGGGATAAAGATCTCAAAATGCCAGTTTTTCATTGTTTAATATTGTAAGGGCCCTTAATAATAATAATAATAATAATAATAATAATAATAATAATAATAATAATAATAATAATAATAATAATAATAAGGTAAGGTAAGGTTGTATTCTGCCCGAAGGCAGGTCCGAACCTCCGCAGAGATGTGCCTGAGCCGGAGTTTACGTGCGGTAGGGTGGCCGGTTCCTTTCCGCTCCTCCATTCCCTTACCCCCCCCAATCAACAGCGCGTGGCAACCCATCCAAATCTTGACCACGCCCAATGTTGCTTAACTCTGAGATCTCACGGGATCCAGTGTTTTAACACGGCTACGGCCGTTGGAAATAATAATAATAATAATAATAATAATAATAATAATAATAATAATAATAATAATAACGGTTTTACGTCGCACTAACTACTGTTACAGTTTTCGGAGACGCCGAGGTGCAGGAATTTTTTACCGCAAGAGTTCTTTCGCGAGCCGGCAAATCTACCGATACAGGGCTGACGCGTTTGAGCATCCTCATACAAGTGTACTATCGGATTCAGCCAGGATCGAACCTGTCAATTTTGGCTCAGAAAGCCAGCTTCTACCATGTGAGTCATTCAGCTAGGCTAACTCCCCCTTCATAAACATAAGCAATCTTCAGTACTTGTGAATATAACGATCAAATTCCATAAAACAATATACCACTGGCACACTCTTACCTGTTTTACACGATAAGATAATAATGTCACTGATTTTTGACGTACGTAGAATCTGAGATTATAAAAAGAGAAATATATTATTCTAGACAGAATGAAACCTCAGAATGCAACTTCTGTATCTAACCTCAACTCTGAATGTTTTTCTTCTTTTTTATAATATTCTTCAACATCAGAAGAAATCTCGATGTTGTGTAAGATGATGATGATTAGATCTCAGATTTCTGTGACTTAAAGTATCTGGAACTATGCATGCACTAATGTTTAAAAAAGTACCAATACATTACAAAAAATGGAAATATTACACACAAAAGAAATTATTGCCAATGATTTGCTTAGCAGAACAGCAGCAAACTAGTTACATTCCTTTAGGGGTAAAAGATCCACATGGGTCGACGCCCCGAACAAATAACATTAAAAAATACACTCCTAATATTCTTTTGCGTTTCATGTTTTAACAGATTTCTGCTCGGAAAACTCGTTAACTTCAAATTTTAACAACAAAATAATTATATCTAAGGAAAGATATTCCAACTCAACAGAACACAAACAAAATCAGTTGACATTAGCGACACAGAATGTGAATGATATTTGGAGAATGGCTAAAAGTATTATAATATGTCCATAGCTCCCGCTGTGAATAATTGTAGTGTCGGTCCCCGGACCCAAAGATTATGGATTCAAACACGGCAGAGGTAATATAATTTTTGAACGGCGGATGAAAGTCCATTCGGCACTCAATGTCGTTCGATGTCGGCATGTAAAAGATCTCTGGTGACACATTTGGTGTTTAGCCGACGAAACTGATTGAAATTCAGCCGCAGGTCCGTAAGAGAGATGTGGTTTACTCTGCCATCTGGTAGAGTGAAACGGAAAGTCGAAATTGACGTGCATGCAGCCTTGATAATACCATATTAAAATGCCTGCACACTATAGCTCAGGCCAGATGATGATGATGATGGTGATGGGATGATGGTTATTATTATTATTATTATATGGCCATTGTGTTCGGCTCCTTGGCTGAATGATCGGAATAGTTGCCTTCAATTCAGAGGGCCCCGGGTTCAATTCCCAGCCGGATCGAAGATGTTAACGTTAAATGGTTATTTCTCCTAGCTCCAGGACTGGATGTTTGTACTATCCCCAACATTAATGAAACTGGCACATCACACACAACACTATCCTCCACTATATTAATATACGCAGTTGCCATACACGGCAGATGTCGCCCACCCTCGTTAGTCGGTCTGCCTAGGAGGGCTGCACCAGGCGAGTCGAACATGGTCCACGGACACTCCCGGCACTAGTAGCCATATGATAAAAAGGTGACTATAGTTAAATATGTATTTATATGACCAATAAAAGCCATGCCATCGAATTTTCAAAAGACAGAAATGCATTTGACTTAAATTTGTAAAAAGGATAACCTGAATTAAAGTAGTCTATGACATGCCATAAAAATTCGAATTCTAGTGATGATGATTGTTATTTTGAGAGGTCAAACACTGAGGTCACCGGTGTCCGTTATGTAAGTTTTTTTTTGCTAGGGGCTTTACGTCGCGCCGACACAGATAGGTCTTATGGCGACGATGGGATAGGAAAGGCTTAGGAGTTGGAAGGAAGCGACCGTGGCCTTAATTTAGGTACAGCCCCAGCATTTGCCTGGTGTGAAAATGGGAAACCACGGAAAACCATTTTCAGGGCTGCCGATAGTGCCCGTTATGTAAGAGGAACGTTTTCCTTAATCTCTATATATAGCATGTCCTCACTGATTCTCATCGCCGAGACAGACTACCGGACATTAAAATAATACAATTTTGTGTGTGCTCGCTAAGGAATAATTTTTGGATATTCCGTTGCTAAGGGGCTGAAAGGGAGGGGGCGAATTTTTAGAATGAGTATATCTACATGTCAAAAATTTAACAGTTTAAAGACGTGAAAATTCGTATTTGGAATCTCTCTTAAAAATAAGTAAACACGTAATTTTTTTTGTTTCCGGAAAATCCACTTAAGGGAAGGACGTGAAAATGGGTGAATTTTTAAAATGAGTATATCTCAATATTTTAGCATGTTATAGACGTAAACATTGGTATTTGGAATCTACTTTAAAAATAATGAAACATGTACATTTTTGTTTTCAGAAAAGCCCGGGGCCGATGACCTTAGATATTAGGCTCCTTTAAACAGTAGGCATCATCATCATCATCATCATCATCAGTTTTAGGGAAATACAATTAAGGGGATTAAAAGAAGTGACAGCCCAAAAAGGCAATACCACATACGTGGTTTACAAATAGTTTCTGGGGTAAATGAAACTCAATTTTTTGGCGAGTTTTTATACTTGGGGCATTTTCTGAAACTGTCTTAGTGCGGTACCGAGGAATGATTACTTTTATCGAATTGCGAAATTCACGTGAGCGAAGCCCCAGTAACAGCTAATGTAAAACATATGATAAGCCGTAAAAGTAAGCATGCCTTTAGAGTTATCTTGAAACAATCATTCCTCGATAAGAGTCGTGGTAAGACTTACCTTTTCCTGTGGGGTAACGGTGGAGGAACTGCCTCGAAGTCTCGTGTAATTCCCCGTACCATAGCCATTTCAATTTGAAGACTTAAATATCACTTTGACACATTACACGACAAAGTTATCGACTTTTCTGGCCGGACTTACAGAAATTCAATGCTGTCATAATAATTATGAGCGGGAACACATCATATGATCGCACAGTTTAAACCGGAACATTCTAATCTTTATTCTAATTGGAAAGGAGTTAGTAAGTACATATGCATGTTGAAACAACTATTCTTTTACCAACACCTATATATGACAATGTTGCAGTACCAATCTTCGAAAAAAATTAAGACATTGTTTCACATGCGCGGAGTGACAGGTATTCATGTAAATGTAAACAAAAAAATTAAAATTTTCTGATCTTTATTCTACTCCGAGAGAGGTTGGTAATTAATGCAGTTCTAATACATGTAAATTACATAGAACTTGTTAATTCATAAACAGGTAGTTTCCTTTCATCACACGCACATTATAATACCTGTAAGAATTATGGTTCATTAAATGGTTTTATTGTGTTTCAAGAGCTCTCTCCAAAGAGCAATGTTTACAGTGCGTTCAGTATTGCGTGAACTATGATCTTTTTGTACAGTTCAGTACGTCATGTTATCAGCAACATTATTACCGCCGCAGTGGATTATGGCTTCTGAATATACCGTAATCAATGTTAGTTACAGACTCAAATACAAGACTCTCTCTCTTAATAGTTCTGCTTAGTTACATGTTTATTAAAATGTAGCCTGTCAAAGTACGCACTGCCCAACCAATGACGACGTTTTGTTTTAGTAAAAATATTTTCGTGGATATTTTAGTGCTGCACCTGTGTTTTATTCCGGATGAATGATTAAAACCAATGGCCGGGTAAATACTGCTTATCCGCTGTGTGATAGATATTTAAATATTACTGATATTTACGGTTTAATGCACACAGTAAACCTAACAGAGCACTGTTTCCAACACACGAGCACACACATTTTTATTTTTATTGTAGTCGTCGTAAAGCTAGCCACAGAGGATCTGTCACTGTGAGCGCCTGCCTAGCTACTGACTCGCCTCTCCTCGGTTTGGTTTGGGGATGATTTTGGTCCAGCCCTCCCTGCCTGCGTGTTTGGTTAGGGCTTGGTGACAGTGGGGAGGAAGGCAGAGAGAGAGAGATGAAAGCGGTTATATAGTGCAGAGAGGGGGGAGTTCCCCCACCTTCCCGCAAAACTCAGATACGCAACTGGTACAGTCCAAACAAAAGTTGGACTCGATGGCATAGTTGACACAAAACAGATCTAATTCAAGGGTAGGAAGACTTCATCCGAGTGGAAGAGCCAAGAGCTCAAAACCAGGCTCCATGGCACGGCTGGAAAAAGAAACGGATGGTTACCCGCTCCTGTGCTGTGTTTAAAGGGAGAGGTTCGAATCTCGGGATTTTCGGTTGAAATTTAATAGCACTTAAACGAGAGACTAGTGTCAGTATACACATATATATTTATAAGTTGCTTTACGTCGCACCGACACAGATAGGTCTTACGGCGATGACGGAATAGGAAAGAGCTAGGAGTCAGAAGGAAGCAGCCGTGTTAAAGTACAGTCTCAGCATTTGCCTGGTGTGAAATTCGGAAACCACGGAAAATCATCTTCAGGGCTGACGACAGTGGGGTTCGAAACCACTACCTCCCGAATGCAAGCTGACAGCTGCGTGCCCCTAACCGCATGGCCAACTCGCTCGTTGGGTCATGATAAATAACTGAGAAGATCATGGCTGAGTAAGGTATCAACTCGATGGATGCAGCTGTACGTATAAACCACCTTCGGTAGCAGATCTTGTGAGATGACTGGCGGAATATTGGTTACCTTGGAAAATAATGGATTCGTTCACTTTTTTTACAAGTTGCTTTTCGTCGCACCGACACAGATAGGTCTTCTAGCGACGATGGGACAGGAAAGACCTAGGAGTGGGAAGGAAGCAACCGTGGCCTTAATTAAGGTACATTTTCCTGGTGTGAAAATGGGAAACCACTGAAAACCATCTTCAGTGCTGCCGACAGTGAGGTTCGAACCCAGTATACCCGAATACTGGATACTGGCCGCACTTAAGCGACTGCAGCTAACAAGCTCGGTGGATATCAAGGCGACGAAGGTTAGATTCAGTTTTTAATGATAAGAGGTATGGAATGAACGAGGTCACAGGACTAGTTTCCAAATAATAGAGAATTGTGGAGGCATTTACAGTAGTTAATTGACAAAAGCTTGCAGGGTAAACGCTGAAAGGCATAGGCATGCTTATGTAAGTTATGTATGTATGTATGTATGTATGTATGTATGTATGTATGTATGTATGTATGTATGTATGTATGTATGTATATTCTGTGTGCGTGTGTGTACCAGGATTGATTCAAACGTCATGGCAACGGCTTAGCCTATTATTTCCTGAAAATGAGCCAACGCTAAATATACATTACAAAGCAAGTTACATGAACTTCATAATGTTGGCGGCAGATGGGGTATGAATGGATCATTTTATCCGTGATCAATGATCATATTCCCTGTCTCATAACACCAATGCGTAATGGAAGTAATCAAAGTCGAGTGGCGTTTGTATATCTTAGTCCGTGTGATTAAGATTTTCATAGTGAAGTAGCCTTTGTGTAGGAAAGACCTAGGAGTATTATACGATCATTTCGAAGTGGGGTAGTGCACGTTGATGAATCTCGTGCAGCCGATGGTATTTTCCGTCTTCCTCATTGATGGTAACGAATCATGGACAATCTTGTCGGTAGATGCAGAGTGGGTCTCGGCCCATAATGGGCGCGGTTGGTCCGTGGTCTGACAGCCCTGCACTCTGACCGGCCAACCGAGCAGAGGAGGGGTGGCCACGGCTCTACCGTGGCTCTGCGCCTCTCCATTCGGGAGACGGGACAGGGCTGGACCTCACGGCTGGCCCCAACCGCCAGCTGCCCTGAGAACGGTTTTCCGTGGTTTTCCATTCTCCTGCACTAAGGCGAATGCCGGGACACTTCCTAGTATAGGCCACGGCCGCCAACCCCTCACCTTCTCCGAGCATCTCCTTCACCGCAACAACTCTCCCGGCCTGAGAGACGGCGTCACCGTCTAAGAGGCCCGTCTTCCCCTTCAGGGGAGGAATGAAAACGTTTTTAGTAGTAGTAGTATGGATAATCTAGGAAATTATTTTGAAGGATGTTTAACAGCTTGTACAATACGTACAAATGATTGCATACAGGTTGTACGACAATAACACGAATAGAGCAATTATTTCAAAATGCCATGTTCGTCATTTTATTCCCGCATAATGTGGTGCCAATTATAAAAAGTCCTTGGCGCGCACTTTGAAATTTACTTAGTACGTTTGCCATGGTGATTTCTGACAAAAGAGTAGCGTGACGAAAATGTTTCAAACATTGGGCTGGGAAGACGTGGGAGAAAGGTGACGAGTTGCTCGACTAAGTGGTGTATTCCGAGCTGTCAGTTGAGAGATGGCGTAGAATGACATTAGTAGACCGATCAAGTTTTTAAAAGTCGGGGAGATCACAATATGAAGATAAATTTGGAATTCAAGAAGACAAATTGCGGGAAATATTCGTGTATAGGAAGAGAAGTTAGGGATTGGAATACTTTACCAAGAGAGATGTTCAATAAATTTCCAAATTCTTCGCGATTATTTAAGAAGAGACTAGGTAAACAACAGGTAGAGAATCTGCCACCTGGGCGACTGTTCTAAATACACATCAGTGGTGACTGATGGATTGATTTCTGAATCAACCCTCGTATGTAAGTTTGGGCTGGGAAGGCTTGGGAGAAGGGAGACGAGCTGATCGACTAAGTAGTATGTTCTGAGCTGTCAGTGGAGAGATGGCGAAGGATGACATCAGTAGACGAATAAGTTTGAGTGGTGTCTTTAAAACTAGGAAAGATCACAATATGAAGATAAAGTTGGAATTCAAGAAGACAAATTGTGGCAAATATTCGTTTTAGGATGAGGAGTTAGGAATTGGAATAATTTACCAACGGAGGTGTTCGATATATTTTCAAATTCTTTGAAATAATTTACGAAAATACTAGGCAAACAACTGAGAGGGAGTCTACCACCTGGGCGACTGCCCTAAAGATCAGTGGTGATTGACTGACTGATTGGTTAGGGTTTTTAATACTTCTATATCTTTTATTATGGAAGTTAAAAAATTATGTGGTAGGAAATAATAATAATAATAATACTAATAATACTAATAATACTAATCATAATAATAATAATAATAATAATAATAATAATAATAATAATAATAATAATAATAATAATGGAGTGTGGCCTCCGAAGAGGCCTGGTGCTGGTCTTTCGAGTTGATGATATGCGCGTCTGTGAGGATGGGGCCTAACCTATGATGAATTCTAAAGCTAAAGATGGCATACATACTCAGCCCCCGAACCACTGGAATTAGCCAATGAAGGTTAAAATCCCCGGCCTGGCCGGGAATCGAACCCGGGAGACTCTGGACCAAAGGCTACCTCTCTAACCATTTATCCATGGACCCTGTCATGAAATTTTGGTCATTCATATTATAAAGATGACTGTATTAATGATATAATTTTAATGGCACAAATTACAGAACTGCCAGATATTTGTTCAGAATCACTCATTGTCCTACCTATGGATAGCCCGTGTAACAATAACAGGTGTCCAGGGATATTCGGACGTCTCAGTTAATGAAATGAAATGTCGTGTGGCTTTTAGTGCCGGGATATCTCAGGACGGGTTCGGCTCGCCATTTGCAGGTCTTTCTATTTGACTCCCGTAGGCGACCTGCGCGTCGTGATGAGGATGAAATGATGATTAAAACAACACATACACCCATCCCCCGTGCCACTGGAATTAACCAATTAGGGTTAAAATCCCCGACCCGGCCGGGAATCGAACCCGGGATCCTCTGAACCGAAGGCCAGTACGCTGACCGTTCAGCCAACGAGTCGGACGTCTCAGTTAATCATCTCACCTAATTTCATGCAGTCGATACCTTCGATATCCTTTCTTCTTTCTTTCTTTCTTTCTTTCTTAATCCGTTTACCCTCCAGGGCTAGTTCTTCCCTCGGACTCAGAGAGCGATCCCACCTCTGGCACCTCAATGGCAGTGTCTTGGAGCGTGAAACATTAGGTCGGGGATACAACTGGGAAGGAGGACCAGTATCTCACTCAGACGGCCTCACCAGCTATGCTGAACAGATGCCTTGTGGGAGGGATAGGGAGATTGGACGGGATAGGCAAGGGAGGAAGGAAGGAAGGAAGGAAGGAAGCGGCCGCGGGCTTAAGTTTAGGTTTCATCCCGGCATTTGCCTGGAGGATGGCAGCTATCACGTTAACCACTACACCACAGAGGCGGACTTCGTTACTGTAAGTTTTATTTAAAACTGCACCAAGAATTACTATTTTTCAAGTCTGAAAATAGTATTTTACGGCAGATTGACAATACCATTAATATTGCGATGTCTCAGTTGATCATACTACCAATTTTCACTGAAATCGGTCAGGTTTAACTCAGGCAGTTCTGTTGTAGTCACGATATCCGAAGTCCTTGATATGAAACTACTGTTATTATTCATCCTTCCTCATTTGTTTTACATGACCCCATCATCGGAAGCGGTTCATACGCACAGTTCCTTCCAATGTGTTTATTTCCTTTATCTTTTGCCTTCCGATACCCTCCGGCTATTACTACCAGCTGTTCATATCAATAACGCTCCTGTCTGTACTTCCAGGTCATGCATAAGATATCCGGAATCCACTCACTTCTATGTTACACAACATACTCAGCTCGGCGAAGACATCGGTCGAGAGGAAACAGGAAATGGTAAGCCATTTGAAGAGCAGAGAGATCATGATCGTTTCTGGAGGTTAGAGGCTTTATGTGTCATAAAGTATGAAGCAGATGCACGGTGCACAGTATGTTATATATTTTTATTAGGCTGGGGGAGAGAAAGCGCCTTACTATTGTATGATTTGAGAAACTGCATGATCGGCGCACCACAAATCTCCATAATCTTCTGTGAGCCGAATGCATGCTGATCCTACAAATGCAAGGGGTGGATGCGTATTGCTCGCCTCCCATATAACACGCAAGAACATTACAGCTCATTTCCATCGCGAGACAGTACAGTAACAGCAGTGGGGTTCCCCGAGATCCCTGGTCCACTTTACGTGAGAATACAAAGGGTAGTCCATTTCATGCATAACATTAAGTGTAGTAATTTTTTATGATTGACAAACACGGAAGAAATTTATTAGCTAGTGATACACAATTTTTGCAGCAATTGAATTTATTTATTTAATTAATCATTGATTGATTGACTAATTGATTCATTGGATTGATTGATATCGTGTGATCTCCGAAATTGCCAGATGCAGGCATTTCTGTTTAACGCCCATTGGCAACCTGCGCGTCTTCTTGTGAAATGATGATAATGAGGTAGGTAGATGCTGAAACCCGGTGTAGGCACATAGCCTATGCCTGTCGAATAACACTAAGTGGTTTGCTCAAGAATCATTATCAGCAGTGTCATGTGCTGTCATTTCATATGAACAATGCGAAGAATTGGAAGCGAATCCAGGCTTTTAGCACGCAATTTGGTGATAAGGAATTGTATACCACCATCTATCTTACCCTGCTGGCCAACATTCTGATGGTGGAATATTTTCTACCAACGGGAATTTAACTGGATAACCACATTTTCAGATCTTAAAGAATTCACACCTTGAGGATCGTGGCCACCAGGTCGGTCTGTAACAAATCAACTGAACCAATTATAGAGAACTAGTGATCTGCCCCAGATACAAAAGGGAACAATTTCAACTTTATAGTAACAGGTCGTACAATATTTCTTGTAGAAAAAATGAGTTGTATCTCTTGATATATGAACGAAGCACAGTGCGACATTTCCCCAAGGCTCTTCCGGCCACCTGTCTGTTAGCTCACTCTTTCCTCACAATAGGAGATTTAAACCATTCCAGGACTTTCGCTAAAACAACGATACGTGACAAAACCATTCATGCAAATTGTCTACTGCAGAATTAGGAGACGAGCTGCTCGACTAAGCGGTATTCTCCGAGCTGTAAATGGAGAGATGGCATTGAATGACATTTGTAGACGAATAAGCTTGAATAGAGCTTAAAGGTAGAAAAAAAATCGTGAAGACTGCTTTGAGTTCAGAATTTGCTTCTCAGATGGCCTAAAGAATTGTTTCATTACTTTCGTTCTGTGGTCTCGTTAGACTTGCGAATTTTCATCATTATACGTTTGACATATATTACAAGAAATAGGCTTAATTTATTTTTGTATGAGTATGAGAATACAGTTATAATTCAAGAGGAATAGTTAGGGCATTTATAGGAAGGGGAACTAGGGATTGGAGTAATTTACCAAGAGAAATACTTGCTAAATATCCAAGTTCTTTTAATTTAAGAAAAGGACTACATAAACAACTGATAAGGAATCCGCCTCCTGCTGAGGAAACTATGAAAAGTGGTGGTGGGGTGGAGGGGGAAAGAGTGCCTGTAACCAAATCCATGAAGGTAGGGATTATCAGTGTGATGACCTGATGGGGAAAGGTGAAGCGATAATGGATTTTTTTTATGGAGAAAGGGGTAGTAACGATGATGGGACTGGGTGAAGCAAGTGGAAGGGGGAAGGAAGAAAAGAAACGAGGAAGGGATACATATTCTATTGGAGAGATGTTCAACAGACAAGAAATGGAGTGAGGAGACTGTTAGAGTAACCCATGAAGAATGTGTGAAAAAGGAAGGATTGCATAAGCGATTGGATAATTAAAACTCGGATGAGAATTCAAAATGGAATGAAGGGCTTTGTACAAGTGTACGCATCCTAGACAGGAAACACAGAAGAGGATATTGATGAATTCCTGGATAAAGAGAAATTACTGACGTGGAAGTGAGTGATGGATGATTTAAATGGGCAAGTGGGCATTAAAGACTAGGAAGTAATAACTAGACGTTACGAATATGGGGAAAAATGAAAGAGGAGTGTAACAGGAAAAACCAGGAAAGACAGAGAGAAATGAAGATATCAGGAAATAAACTGGAGTAGAAAAGTTGAATGACAGAATTGGGAAAAATAAACTAAGACGATTTGGGATTTAAATTTCTTCTTCTTTATCTGTTTACCCTCCATGGTCGGTTTTTCCCTCGGACTCAGCGAGGAATCCCACCTCTACCACCTCAAGTGCAGTGTCCTGGAACTTCAACCTCTGGGTTGGGGGATACAACTGGAGAGGATGACCAGTACCTCGCCCAGGCGGCCTCACCTGCTATGCTGAACAGGGGCCTTGCGGGGGATGGGGAAGATTGGAAGGGATAGACAAGGAAGAGGGAAGGAAGCGGACGTGACCTTAAGTTAGGTACCATTCGGCATTTGCCTGGAGGAGAAGTGGGAAAGCACGGAAAACCATTTCCAGGATGGCTGAGGTGGGAATCGAACCCACCTCTACTCAATTGACCTCCCGAGGCTGAGTAGACCTCGTTCCAGCCCTCGTACAACATTTCAAATTTGGTGGCAGAGCCGGGAATCGAACCCGGGACTCCGGGGGTGGCAGCTTTAAATTTCTTAAGATAAATACATTTGCTATTTCAATCTCTATGTCTTTCTTAATTGTGAAGACTGCTCTGTGTTCAGAATTTGCTACTCAGATGGCTTAAAGAAATGTTTCATTACTTTCGTTCTATGGTCTCGTTAGACTTGCGAATTTTCATCATTATAAGTTTGACATATATTACAAGAAATAGGCTTAATTTATTTTTGTAACTTTCTTATTCGGTATTATGAATTGTGGTGTTAAGAATTCCACAAGCTTCCCCTGGAAAGTAGTAACTTTGGATGAAAACTGATTGATTAAAATAATTGATTATATTCGCCTATTCGCCACATGTAATTTATTGGTCATAATTTGAACTGATTTCTTGTTCACTATTAGAATTGGTCACATTACCGAGCGGAGTAGCCGCGAGTCTTAAGGTACCAGGGCTATGGAGAAAAGCTCTGCATTCGGCAGGCGAGTGGGTTCGAACCCCACCGTCGACTGTCCTAACAATGGTTTTCTATGGTTTTCCATCTTGACTTCCAAGCAAATGTGGGGACAGTTTCCCTTCATAGGTCAGCGCCGATTCCTTCCACTTCGTTACACAATTTCATTGACCATCATCGCATCTCCATCAGCTACTCAACTGAGGTTGGCGACAGGTAGGGCATTCGGCCGTGAAAACATGCTATATAATTTTATTTCACCTCATCCCCAACCCTAAATCAGGAATCGGGACAAAGGTATAGATATAGCCTAAATAAAATTAGAATTTGTCACATTAAATTCTTAACATAATTACTTGACAATAATTTAGTTAATCGGATAGAGCCTGGTAAATTTCTGTTATTTTATTGTAAGTTTCCTCATACATTGTGGCTCAGCACCCTGAGATGATTTAGAATATTTCCATTGTTCGTAATCTTCGTCGATGCCAGGAATGCGTCTGTTGGTTTAAACATATTTTCCTTTCTTCTTAGTCTGTGAGTGCCTAGCTTGCAGTCGTTCCATATTTCCGTCCATTTCTGTTTATGTTTTCTGTTTATTTCTGTTTGTGTGTATCTAATTTTATCAATCACACCTGTGAAAAAACTGCGAACCTACAGTGGAAGTAGTAGAGACAATACTTCGGATCTGAAAAGTTATCAATCAATCAATCAATCAATCAATCAATCAATCAATCAATCAATCAATCAATCAATCAATCAATCAATCAATCAATCAATCAATCAATCAATCAATCAATCAATCAATCAATCAATCAATCAATCAATCAATCAATCAATCAATCAATCAATCAATCAATCAATCAATCAATCCTGATCTACATTTCGAGCTGTTGTCCACGTGACCAGATTCCCTATGGGTTGTTTACTTAGCCTTTTCTTAAATGATATCAGAGAAGTTGGAAATTTATCAAACAGCTCCCTTATCTTATTCCAATCCCTAATTCCTCTTCCTATAAACGAGTATTTGCCTTCATTTGTCTTCTTGCATTCCAAATTTGTCTGCATCTTTCCTTCTTTTAAACACTCCACTCAAAATTATTCGTCTACTAGTGCATTCCAAGCCATCTCTCCACTGAAAGCTCGGATCATACTATTTAGTCAAATTGTTCGTTTCCTTTCCCCCAAGTCTTCCCAGTAACTCCAGATACACAACGTGTTATTGCAGAAAGGAAAGAGCTTAAAATAATCTATTCTTCTTCTCTTCTGCTGCTTTTCGCACATGTGGAGTTGACCCTGTTTTTCTCCCGGATGCCCTTCCTGACATCAAGCATATGTGGAGAGACGTAATCACTAATGCGTGTTTTTGTGGTGTGATGTGTTGCCCAAATTGGAGACATGGGTATTGGGACAAACACCCAGTCTCCGATCCAGAAGAATAAATCAGACGCGATTAAAAACCTCGACCTGACCGGGAATCGAACTCGAAACACTCTGAAGCGAAAGCTTCAGCGCCGACCATTCAGCCAAGGAGTCGAACTTAAAATTCTGTTATGATTGGTAAATAAGGTGTTACTGATTTTGACGAATTCTGGTAAGCTCACTATAACCGTGACGAACTGTATCTATTACGGACTGTATTCTTGTGACGAAACATAATCATATCCCAAGATCACGAGTTCGAACCTGACAAAAGTAGTGGGACTTTCAAAGGGCGGAGGCCTACAAGTAAATTTGGGGCCTAAGGACGAATTGTAAATGAAGTCTTGGTGATACATTCGGAAATAGATCGCTCAATAGTGTTCAGCAAGTTTTTTCTTATAACAAAGTCAACGCCCTCAGTATATGGCAATGCTATCGTTAAAGGTAGATCACCGAGCTCGATAGCTGCAGTCGTTTAAGTGCGGCCAGTATCCAGTATTCGGGAGATAGTGGGTTCGAACCCCACTGTCGGCAGCCCTGAAAATGGCTTTCCGTGGTTTCCCATTTTCACACCAGGCAAATGCTGGAGTTGTACCTTAATTAAGGCCACGGCCGCTTCCTTCCCACTCCTAGCCCTTTCCTGTTTCATCGTCACCATAAGACCTATCTGTGTCGGTGCGACGTAAAGCAACTTGCTTGTAAAGGTAGATCGTATCTCAAATTACTTCTTTTTGAAGCTCCCAGGACAAAATTTTCGACCACTGATTTTCTAGCTTATTACGTAGTACATTAACTCTAAGAGCAAGAACAACGAGATTTAGCTACTGTAAGACGATTTTCGCCTCCTTGAGGATAGCAAGAAAATGCTATGATATGGCTTCATGAATTCAGAAAGCTTTCATGCCATTAGTGGCTGTGCGAGAATTAGATCTCAGTATTCCATTTCGAAGTCTTTGAAGTGGGCTGTGGAAAGTGGTACAGACATTCTCAAAAGAGCGAGTATTTCAACACAAGATATAATGAGAACATTTCTTTTTCATTTTTAAGAATCCATTTTTTCTTAAAGTCTAGTCCAGTATTATTAATACCCATCTTTCCAATTTGGCAGTTTGAAGCAGCGCAGTACTGAGATAAGAAGCTCATTATAAACTTCTACTGCGGACGGCTTGTTAAAAAGCACGCCGGGACGAGAGATTGTGGGCTGATACTTGAATTTCGTTTATAATCTATAATATCACTCTAAAAAGGCTAGTTTATATTTTATATGTTAGATTTCCCCACGGCTTAGGGGTAGCGTCGCTGGCACTTAATCGGAGGCCCTGTGTTCGATTCTCCGCCAGGGTGGAATGGGCTTCGTTCATGCTCACGAAGCCAACTACTGAAATGACAGTGGACCTGGTCAGGAAAACCAAGCAATATGGTTGACAATTTCGTCAAGCTGACCACGTGACACTCTAATATGCAGGCCATATAGCTGGACAGTATTCGTGTTTGAAAGCCAAGGACTAAAATGAACCATACACGCGATGGGGTTTAAAAATATATTATATTAGCCTATGTATCTGTCCTATTGAGGAAAGCAATGGCAAAATACAATACATCACTCCTCATCTTGCCTAGTACGCCTCATTTTGGAGCTGCTGTTGATTTTTGTGCCGGCTCCGTGGTGTAGGGGTAGCGAATCTGCCTCTTAACTGGAGCCCCTGGGTTCGATTCCCGGCCAGGTCATGGATTTTTACGTGGACCTGAGGACTGGTTCAAAGTCCACTCAGCCTACGTAATTAGAATTGAGGAGCTAACTGACGGTGTGATAGCGGCCCCGGTCTCGAAAGCCAAGAATAACGGCCGAGAGGATTCGTCGTGCTGACCACACTACACCTCGTAATCTGCAGGCCTTCGGGCTGAGCAGCGGTCGCTTGGTAGGCCAAGGCCCTTCAAGGTCTGTAGTGCCATGGGGTTTGGTTTGGTATTGTTTTTTTTGGTTTCCCTATAAACGCATAACCTTTGGTTGCGCTATTTGAGGATCCAACCAGCCTCTGGACTGATAACCTAACGTACGGGATAGCACATTAATATCTTGCCTCCATTACGATTATTGGCCAGCCAAATGGCATTCATGTACTAGAATGCCATGTGACCAGAGTGACGACATCCTAGAATACTTGACCAGTCCGCTGTCCCTCGTATCAGACAGCTCCTCCTTTGGTCGCATGAAGCTCAATGAATCCTCTTCCAGCCCGCAGTCTAGCTGATAATCGAACTCGGACTTCCGAGTAAGAGGCAGGCACGCTACTCTTACGAGGCTTACTATACTACAGTACGTTATATTATAAGTTACTATAGTACTGAATTTGGCCAAATACACCTCTGGTGAGGTATAGTGTTAAGAAGGCGAATAATGCTAAGAATATCATGGACACAGAGAAGAACTAATACGCCAGTCAAGAATGAGACGAACTATTTCTTTACTATGCTACCAGAACATACTGCAGTTTTTCGGCCACATCAATAGCCGACAGGGGGGAAATAGAGAAGGCTATGGAAAATCAATGTTAAAAAGCCAAGAGGAAGAGCACCAAGAAGACGGGTTGATCAGGTATAGGAGATCATCCAGATGCCTTTAAGGAAATGAAATGAAATGGCGTATGGCTTTTAGTGCCGGGATGTGTCCAAGGACTTCGGATCGCCGGTGCAGGTCTTCTGATTTGACTCCCGTAGGCGACCTGCGCGTCGTGATGAGAATGAAGTGATAATGAAGACAACACGTACTCCCAGTCCCCGTGCCAGGAGATCCTGCAGGGAATCGAACCCTGGACCCCTGTGTCCAAAGGCCAGCACGCTAACCATTTAGTCATGGAGACGGACGCCTGTAAGGAAGATCATACGAGAGGGAGACAACCGAGAACAATGGAAACAGCAGGTTAGGTCCAGAACAAATAGATATAACATGTAGGCCTATAAGGTAACGATGCTCAACCATGAGCAAAATTATTAGAGAGAGATATCTTTTAGCAGGGATTAATACTTGTTACTTTCTCGCACTTTGGCTTTTACGACATAAAAGCTGCACACACAAACGAACGATGCTCGTAAAATTATTTCACTTGCAGTTAGTTCTTGCTATGAATGGACAGCTGTTGGCGAAGCAGTTTTGTTCGAATTTAGAATTTGCTTTACGTCAAAACGACACAAAGAGATCTTATGGCGACAATGGGATAGGAAAGAGCTAGGAGTAGGAAGGAAGCGTGTGTGGCCTTAATTAAGGTACAGCTCCAGAATTTGCCTGGTGTGAAAATTGGAAACCACCGGGCGAGTTGGCCGTGCGGTCAGGGGCACGCGGCTGTGAGCTTGCATCCGGGAGATAGTGGGTTCGAATCCCACTGTCGGCAGCCCTGAAGATGGTTTTCCGTGGTTTTCCATTTTCACACCAGGCAAATGCTGGGGCTGTGCCTTAATTAAGGCCACGGTCGCTTCCTTCCAACTCCTAGGCCTTTCCTATCCCATCGTCGCCACAAGACCTATCTGTGTCGGTGCGACGTAAAGCAACTAGCAAAAAAAAAATTGGAAACCACGGAAATGTATGTTCATGGCTGCCAACAGTGGGGTTCGAACACACTATCTTCCGGATGCAAGCTCACAGCTGCGCACCCCTAACCGTACGGCCAACTCACCTAGTGCAGTTTTGTTCCAAACCGCCTTCTGCCTGAGGACTTAACAGCATTACTAACACCGAGCGAGTTGGCCGTGCGGTTAGGGCTGCGCACCTGTGACCTTGCATTCGAGAAATAGTGGGTTCGACTCCCACTGTCAGCAGCCCTGAATATGGTTATCCATGGTTTTCCATTTCCACACCAGGCAAATGCTGGGGCTGTACATTAATTAAGGCTACGGCCACTTCCTTACCACTCCTAGCCCTTTCCTACACCATCGTCTCCGTAAGACCGATCTGTGTTGGTGCGACGTAAAGCAGACAGTAAAACTATATAAAGTAATCCACAGTGCGTATATGTACTATTTGGCTCTGTTCTCTGGTCTCCATCCAGAAATCCTGCACTGTAACTCTGGAAATAATAATAATAATAATAATAATAATAATAATAATAATAATAATAATAATAATAATAATATTATCATGGAGACACCTGGTGCAGGTCTTTCTAGTTGACTCGTAATAGGCGACCTGTGCATCAGTGAGGATGGGCACCTACTTATGGTGAAATATGCTGAAAGCGACATACACACCCAGCCCTCGAGGAATTAGAATTAACCAGTTAAGGTTAAATTCCCAGACCCACCCGGGAATCGAACCCGGATCCCTTGGACCAAACTTCAGCACGCTAACCATTTAGCCATGGAGCCGGACAAAAGCATAGAGTAGAAATGATTAGATCTATTTCGTCTTGCGAGATTATGTCCATTAAGCCCTCTCTTCCATCTAACCAGAAAATACAATATTAACATTATATAATTAAAAGAAAAAGTCCGATTCCTTGGTTGAATGGTCAGCGTTGATCGTTTTCCGAAATTTTGATTGGATGACACCTGGTGCAATTGACAGTACACTCAGGGAAGTGAATGTGAGGAGAATATTTGATGAAGGCGTAGAGCATTGAGATTACGACTCTGTTTGGTTATGTAATACAAATGGCTCGTCAGCAACAATCAATATGCCAACGTACCAAATGTTTAACCGAAAGAATTATTTTGTATAATGAATAGGCATAAATAAATAACGTAACTCTTGTGTTTATCTTAAATGTCGACAGACTCCACAGCAATAACATCCTCGATCTTCAATGTTGCCTTGAATTTGGAGTCCTGACATATAAACATGCTCATGTTTTCGAAGTGTGCTGTTTCATAATTGATATAAATATAGAAGTTCGACTCGGAAGTGGAACATTTTGAACATGTTACAGGAAAGGTAACGGTATGACACATCCCTGTTATACGTTTGTGCACGTTTGGACGTTATCGAATAACATTTATCGCTCTCAAACTGGTGTAAATGAAACTGCGATGGGAGCAGAAAAACGAGTGAGCCGATGCTTATTGACTTACGAAGTGATGTATGAACTATTGGGCTCCGGACACAAACTGCGAGCTCGCTGATAAGTACACTAATACTCGCCAATTGAATATGCCACTCCGCGAGTAACGCTGCAATAATTCAGCAGCTAGTGTGCTATTCGAGAAGATTTCCATACACTCGTACAGCAGAGACATTTCAGTTAACGAACTCATAAAATGAAATGGTGAGTGGCTATGAGAAGTGTTAACTATTTATACCGCAATAGCAGAGAAACATAAAAATACTAGCCATCGTGTCCAGCCAATGTCCAGTGGATCATTACAGACCAGTTCATCACAGTAGTTGAAATAGACCCTTTCTCTCATGGACTCCTGTTATTGTGCGAACAAGGCAACTTATAATGAAAGGGAGCTTCTGAACGGTAATGGTAAGAAACCAAAACGGATATAATATACGGAGTTCCGAACGTAATCTTCAAATGTAATGTCTTGAGGTAGCTATATTTCTCTATCGCCCGACAACAGTCTCGCTGCTATAAAGGTACACGGTGTCCCATCCTCATTGAAGCTCGAAATTAATAGCTTCGCAGCTCATTAAATCAAATTATCAGGCTCCTGGTCTTTGCTTCAAACTCCTGGATGGAACATTAGAAACTAATAATCAAGAAAATTGCGAACTTCTAGCAGTGTATTTTAAGGATATTTTATACTGTGAGTCCCTTAAAGAACAACTCACCTTTAAAACACCTTCATCTAATCAAGATTCAGAACCCCCAACGTGGGAAGAAGTCAAAGAAATAGTCCATGGTCTCAAAAATAACAAAGCCCCAGGGGAAAATGGCATAATTTCTGAAATGCTGAAGATAGGAGGTGAGAGCGTAGCCCGAAAAATCCACTCGATTTTTGAAAGCATCTGAATCACTGAAGAAACCCTGAAGATTGGAAATGTGCGCTAATCCATCCACTACACAAGAAAGGGGATAAAACCAACATCAATAATCATAGAGGAATTAGCTTACAAATTTTTTCCAAAGCCCTTCTCATTAGACTTGAGAAACAAATAGACCATCTAATTGGTGAATATCAGGCAGGTTTCCTAAAAGGAAGATCTTGTACAGAACAATCCTCAATCTTGAAACTATCCTACAAATACGCAAAACCAGACAAACTGGCATTACTTTTGTAGATTTCAAAAAAGCATATGACTGTATATAGACCGTCAAACACTTTTCAATACTCTAGAAGAATTTCAAGTGGATAAAAAACAAGGGCAATAATCAGACAAACATTAACTGGCATTACTTCAAAAGTTAAGTTCCTAGGCGAAATATCTGAGTCTTTTACTATTAACACCGGAATCCGTCAAGGAGACGGATTATCTCCGTTACTGTTCAATCCCGTACTTGAGAAAGCAATCAGGACCTAGGAAAAGTAAATTGAAGGAATAGCAATTGGCAGACTATTTAAAGACAGAATTCACTAACACTGTCTGGTCTTTGCGGATGACATAGCAAACCTTTCCAATAACAGGGAAGAAGCAATTAATTTAATTGAAAAATTGCATGAAATTGTCATCAAAATGGGACTTGAAATCTCGTATGAGAAAACTCAATATATGGAAGGAGCTTCACGATATTTAGATGGACAACCTATGATAACTAAATTCGGCAAAATCTTTCAGGTGAACAAATTCAGATATTCAGGAGAAATTATTCAGCTCTCTGGTTCAAACCGCGAAGCAAATAAAGAAAGCATTTCCAAGTTAAAGAAAGCTTACAGGATCACTTGGAACAGGGACAACATAAAATAAATATCTCGGAAAGCAAAACTTAGACACTACAATACAGTAATCAAACCTGAAGCGTTATAGGCTTCAGAAACCTTAATCATAGGTGGCGGGTCTCTAATCAAAGACATAGAGGAACAGGAAAGAAAAATTTTGAGAAAAATTCTTGGTGCAGTTTGTATAGAGGGAATGTGGATGAAAAATAAAACATTACTAAACTAAACTAAACTAAACTAAACTAAACTAAACTACTTTGACCATTCGGCCGTATCTGGATCCTAACATTTTCAAACGATCTTGCCCGAGATAGTGCAACATACAATTGGCTGTGGATGAATACTGATTCAGGTAAGTAGACACCCACTTTTACAGTAATTTGTCCCTGCGCTTTATTAGTGGCCATACAGAAGGCTAGTCGACTTGATACCTTCCCGTCTGTACGTAGCAGCATGCAAGTTATTAGGAACATTATGCCATCTGTTGGGGATATTCAGAAGCTGGGGAAGGTCAGAGAATCAAAGAGTGTCTAGCGGAGAAGAGTATTCTTCCATCATCAGTGGAAGTGTGTACTTTCTGCCTTGACAGGTAGTAATCAAATATGGCTGCATGCAATCACATTACTAAGGATGAAAATCACACATATCAGAATGTTAATGAAAATGTTAATCGCTTAGCAACCTGCTAAGAACAGAATGTATTGCCGGTTAGGGTAAACCTTTCCCTGCAATTATTGTAATGATCATTCAATGATTTGATTTTATGATTACTCAAATTTGGCTATCAATGGGTCATAATTAACCGGCAGGTAATTAGTTGCCGGTGAATTATGAAACATTGATCGGTCTCTAAGTTTAGAAATCATAAAATGAAATCATTAAATAATGAACACTCCAATAATTGCAGGCGAAGGCTTATCCTAACCCGCAATACATTCTATACTCAGCGGTTGCTAAGCGACTAACAGTTAAACTGATATTCGATTCATGTGATTTTCATCCTTGGTAATGTGCATGCATGCAGCCAAGTTTGATTACTACCTGTCAAGCCAGAGAGCATACACTTCCTGTGATCACTTTCTGTGATCACAGAAGAATACTATTGCCCGCTAGATACTTTTTGATTCTCTAACCTTTCCCGGCTTCCAAACACATTCAACACATATCACAGTGTTCCTAATTACTCACATGCTGCTAAGACAAAAAAACTACGTACAAACAGACCCCAGACGCCTTAGACATTATCGGATTGGGCGAGTTGGCCGTGCTGTTAAGGGCGCGCAGCTGTGATCTTGTATGCGGGAGATAGTCGGTTCGACTCCCACTGTCGGCACCCCTGAAGAGGTGGTTTTCCGTGGTTTCCCCATTTTCACACCAGGAAAATGCTGGGACTCTACCTTAATTAAGGCCACGGCCGCTTCCTTCCCACTGAGTCGGTGCGACGTAAAACAAATTGTAAAAAAGAAAAAAAAGACATTATCTGGGAACATCTATCGAAGGATAACCTAGCTGCACTAGAAAGAGTGAAGGCCATGTATCTTAAAAAAGTTCTCTACCTGGCAAAAACCGCCCCTTCGAGACTAACCTATGAGCTCACAAGACAACCGTTCTATATAGAAGAACAGCGATTATAAAATATTGCCTTCTACAACACAATGCCAAGCTTTACGTCAAGAACTGCAGAATAAACAAGCGAATGTATGGATAGATTTTTACCAAATAGACGGCATGATGACGTCAGAATGGATGATTTCTGACTTCGAACTGTGGCATACCATAACGTGCTTCTTGTTAAAAGTTCATAAAACCATTGAAAAGGGCAGGCAAGACTACGACAGGCATATGAAGACTAGTTATCTGACCTATTCATAACGAATGCTGCGGATCAGCGCGGGTGATAATAATAATAATAATAATAATAATAATAATAATAATAATAATAATAATAATAATAATTTCGTGTGAGTAGTCCTAGAATGGTGCAGCTCTTGTGAGGCAGTCCCTCCAACGACGGTGGGCGGCATCTGCCGTGTATGGGAACTGCGTGTTTTTGTAGTGAAGGATAGTGTTGTGTGTGATGTATGAGTTACAGGAATGTTGGGGACAGTACATAAACCCAGTTCCCGAGCCAGGGGAAATAACCTCCTGGAATCGAAACCGTGGCCGTCTGAACCGAAGGTGACAACGCTGACCATTCAGCCAAGGTGCCGGGCAGTGTTCAAGACTGTTGGTATAAGCTTGGAGCACCGTGGCCGCAAACCTGCGCTCCCAAGTTGAAAGCACCTGGGGACTCATTTATATTAGTCATATCTTAAAATAAGCTAGGGACACCGACGAAATCGTGGATGTACCCTATGTCCCAAGTCATAGAACGAGACGAAAGTTGTGAATTTTCGGAAAACATCCTCTGTGAACCACGAGATACAATGTTATTCACTCATCCTTTAGATCAGAGCTTTTTCTGTACTTATAAAAATCTTTGGTCACAGGGGTCCCGGGTTCGATTCCCGGCAGGGTCGGGAATTTTAACGGTCATTGGTTAATTTCGCTCGCACGGGGGGTAGGCGTATGTGTTGTCTTCATCCTCATTTTATCCTTATCACGATGTGCAGGTCGCCTACGGGTGTTAAATCGAAAAGCCTGCACCTGGCGAGTCGAGCATGTCCTCGGACACTCCCGGCACTAAAAGCCATACGACATTACACTCCATTCCATGTCCTCGGACACTCCCGGCACTAAAAGCCATACGACATTACACTCCATTCCATGTCCTCGGACACTCCCGGCACTAAAAGCCATACGACATTACACTCCATTCCATGTCCTCGGACACTCCCGGCACTAAAAGCCATACGACATTACACTCCATTCCATGTCCTCGGACACTCCCGGCACTAAAAGCCATACGACATTACACTCCATTCCATGTCCTCGGACACTCCCGGCACTGAAAGCCATACGACATTACACTCCATTCCATTTTTATTATTACTCAGTTTAGCTGCTCAGTAAATTCAAGCAAAGAATGCACCGATCATTGGTACCGACTGCGAAGAAAAATGATAGCCCGCTCACTTAATTAAATTCTCCGTGGTCTTCGCCACCGCTTACAACCATCATTCAGTCTTTCATTTGGTTGTAAAATGTTACAAATCCCTTACATGAAGCAACATCTTCAACTAAACCCCACTGGTTGTTTCTGCATTTCCCTGCCTGAAAAATGTCATAAAAGGATATTTTTTTAAAATACATTATGTATGGTTTGTGGTTTGTGTGGATATATCCCACATTTTCTGCGCCTGGAATTGGAAGGATAAAAAGGAAGCTGTAGATAGTGCAACGAAAGGGAGGAATATAATATTATCTCCCCCTGCCTGCAGACCACACCGCTATCCTGTTCCAGCCAGCCATTCTGTAGCCTGCCCCCAGATGTGCCCCGCCTGGCTTTGTGGAGCGTACCTACACCGGACGATAGTCACCTTTATTTGTGACCATTCTATACAGAGTCTCCAACACATTATAAAATATGCTTTCAAACTTACGTGGCTTATGTTGCTTCATATAATTCTGAAAGAATAAACGGAAAAGGGTGTGCCACAATTAAGTAGGAACAGTCAGGATCTCGAGATCATCTTATGTCTCGTAAGGTATGAGATGTTTGAGGCAATCAGTTACGTATTCAAAATATTCATTCATTAATTTATTCAGACAGAAAAAAGGTGTTTATTTATCCTGCAAAATACAGTGAGATCTAAAGTCATGATACTGTATAGGCTTTTAAGCTTATGCCGTGTCAAGAAAATAAGGTGAAATTCTTCGCAGAGAAGCCTATACAGTATCATGTCTATAAGTACTGGCCGTGAAAGCATCAATGGCAAAATCTGAAGTCCTTTCATATCGTACTAACATCAACAACACCATCATTCACTAGATTGTATTTTATGACTCCGGACCATGGACACCTAGGAAGAACTGGCAAGGTAAACTTGATATCTTGGAAATGAAAGCGGTGCGTCGAATCCTCGGATTATCAAAGATGGACGATAGAATCAGACGACAAGCAAAGAGAGTCATCTATAGTACGCGAACCTTTTCTTGAGCCCAAGTTCCCATTCAGCACAAAACAATTCAGCACTTGATGCTGTAATGAATTTTAATGTTGACAATATTTCTTAGTAGACAAAGCAATTTCCTCCATTTTGCCGAAAGTTGAAGGGCTAAAGGGCCCGAAAAGGTTTCATATTGTGAGTCTCGGATAGTTCTATCAAACTACGAAAACAAATCTTCCGGCCTAAAATCACTTGTTTCTTTATCCGTTTTATTTTTAATTCAAATCCTAGCCTAATTAAATTTACACAATTCTTTCTGTAATGTGTTCCTTGGTTCAATACCCTCAGGTATTTTTAAATTATTTGAAAAATGTTCACAACGAATGTAGTTATAATGGCTTAAGTGAAACTCACATTAGCACTCGTTGTGGTAGAAAGAGGCAAACTGCTAATCTAATCGACTGGGTAACGATGAATAAGAAAGTTGTAATTTTTAGGAATAAATAAAGAATATATTATCATACTTTATTATATTTCATTTACCTAAAACGTAGCTCATATCCCTGGCATGTTTTCAACACTGAGTTGCTTGCCTGAAAGGTTAGAACTGTGGATTTTTTTGAAGACTGCTGATTTGAGAATCTGACTTTTTGTTTACCGCATTATTACCAGCGGATGGTTTATTCTCCCTATCCCTTACAAAAATTGTGATCCAATTTAACATGTTATGTTCTTGCTGAACGTAAGTGTTTTTAATGTTGAAAAAAAATTCTTAGGAGACAAACTAGTGGCCCCCATACTACGAAAAACGTAATTTAAGCAATTTCCTCAATTGTGCCGAAAGTTAAAGGGCTAAAGGGCCCGGAAAGGTTTCAAATTTTGAGTTTTGGATAGCTCTAACAAACGAAAATAAATACATTTCGAAAATCACTTACAGCCTAAATGAAGTTCCGAAAGAAACACTCTAAAATAGCACGTTTCTTAACTCGTTTTCCTTTTTATTCAAATCCTAGCCAAATTAACTTATTTACATAATTCTTTTTGTAATGTGTTCCTTGGTTCAATACCCTCAGGCGTTTTTTATTTTTTGAAAAATGTCCACACCGAATGTAGGTACTTATAAGGGCTTAAGTGAAACTCTGCAGTGATTCACATTAGCGCTCGTAGTGGTAGAAAAAGGCAAGCTGCTAATCTAATCGACCGGATAACTTCTTTTTCTTTCCTAGCGTTTAGTCCCGCATTAATGCAGGGTCCGCTTTTAAACATGCCATCCTCCACTTGCTGCAGTCAAGGGCGTCAGCTTCAGTGATGCCTACAAGACTCATGTCTTCCGTGATTCAGTCGAACCATCGCTTCTTGGGACGACCTCAGGATCAAGAACCTTCAGGATCAAACTGAGCCTGCAGGACTTCGGACGACATGACCGTACCATCTAAGTCGTGCTTCTCGCATCTTCTCTGGGATAGGTGCCACTACCAATTTTCGGCCATCTTCATTTCTGACATGGCCCAGTCTTGTAAGACTCAGTGACCAACCCGACTCGTTGGCTGAACGGTCAGCGTACTGGCCTTCGGTTCAGAGGGTCCCAGGTTCGATTCCCGGCCGGGTCGGGGATTTTAACCTTAATTGGTTAATTCCAATGGCACGGGGGCTGGGTGTATGTGTTGTCTTCATCATCATTTCATCCTCATCACGACGCGCAGGTCGCCTACGGGAGTCAAATAGAAAGACTTGCACCTGGCGAGCCGAACCCGTCCTGGGATATCCCGGCACTAAAAGCCATACGACATTTCAATGACCAACGTAATATTTTCATCTCCATACTATGTAGAACTTGCTCATGCTTCTTAGTTACAGGCTAGCATTCCGACCCGTAGAGTGCAACTGGTCGGACCATGGATTTGGGCGGGAATTTTCTTGTCACATAACACACCAGTGACTTGATGCCACTTCAGCTATGTAGCATTTACTCGTGCTTGTGTGCCTGGTAATGCATTTCTATCTGATTAAGGAAATGATTGTAATTTTTGGGAATAAATTAAGAATATTTTCTCCTACTTTATTTACCTAAAATTCATAGATCATATCCCTAGGATGTTTTCAACAATGCGTTGCTTGCCTGAGGGGTTAGAACTGTGGATGTTTGTTTCATTAATCCAGAATCCTCCACTGACCAGATTCGAAAACGTGAGGACGAAGAATGAATGGATGGATATGAAGTTAAAACAATCAGTGGATCCGACCTGCAATGTCCCACATGCGCAGAAACTAGCGTTAAATAATAGTATTACTGACTAAGGGACTGCGTCTAAAGCATAATACTGAATCTATGGTGCTTATAGTCGAAACGGGTCCAAAATCCAGGTCATCGGCCCCTCATAATGGCACTTATCGCTAGGAAAATGGAACCATGCTATTTTTCATGTTGCGGTACTAATCAAAAGTAGCGTAGACTCGCGGTATTCCACACATTATGGTACTACTCATAGTTAATGAAATTCGCACATGAAACACAGACCTATGATGTTTCGCACACTGCGGCGCTATTTACAGGTAACGCAAACCTATGGCGTTCCTCACATAAGTGGACTAACCACAGGGACCCGCACTATCCCGTGGTGTTCCTTACATAGTGGGTAGTAAGCATAGGCCAGGCAGAACCATGGTGTCGCTCATCCCATGGTGTTGCTCATATAGGGGTACGAATCACAGGTACTGTAGAAGCCGGAAATGCACTCTATTGCTACTAATTACAAACCTATTTGGTACCTAACATAGTGGTACTACGCGCAAGTAAAAGCGACCCATGGTGTTCCCCGCGTGGTTGTACTAATCACAAGTAGTTTCATTGTTCTAATTCGATCACCCCTTGGTCGCCCGTTTAGTTACCTCTTACAACATACAGGGGATGCCGTGGGTGTATTCTTCGTCTGCGTCCCCCACCCACAGAGGGTATAATCGCGTTTTCTTTACCTCAGTGTCCATGACCTTGGAAAAAAATATACCCCTGCTACCCTTCCTCACAGCACAGGCAAAGTCTCCACAACTTGCTGTGGCGCTATACACATCAGTTAGCCGGGACGAACGATATTTTGAGCGTATTTCCGCAAAAATTGTGTTTATGATTAAAGAAATTAAACGAAGAATTAGCAGATAAAACAACAGGGGTTATAAAAATTGCTTTTTTAAATAATTCCTGTATTTCCTAGTTTCAGCCGGCTAAAATGGAATAAATTGTAATAGTTTCTTCACAAAGTTGGGGGTTGGAGGGGCAACTGCCCCCCTTCGCCCTACTAATCGCCGCTAAGGGTGAGAGTGGACGTAGCCTGTAAAGAATCTGTCCCGGCATTCGTCTTAGTGCAGGAGAATACAAACCCACGGAAAACCATTCTCAGGACAGACGACGGGGTAGGCCAGCTCCTCCACCTCCCGAATGTAGAGATGCATGGCTACCCAAAGCTAGCCGCTGTTAAGCCAAACTCTACTCTACTCACAAGGGAACATCAGCAATGTTTAAGCCGCCGATCGCGATGAAACTTGGAAAACACATTGAGGTATACGTAAAAATGATGTCGGCATCGATTTTGAGGAAATATAACATTTGAATAAAATATGGGTATATTAGTTTAGGTTATTTATTATCATTATGTGTGAAACGGAACGTTATTTAAAGGATTTAAATAATTATAGTACGAAGAGAAGCAAAGTATAGAGCCGGTCCCGTTCAACAGCTAAGCAGACGGCAAGCGCGGAAAGAAGGGAAACGTGGGGTGGCGAACCAGTTGGAGGGGAAGAGGGGCGGTGCAGAGGCGTGTCTTTAGGCACGCAGTGTGCCGGCTTAGCATCATTGGCCAGCAGGTATTCATCGCTGATCGCGCTGAATTTGAAATGTCGCAACTGTTAGGCCCTTTAGTTAACGCCCTAATGAATGTTGGCACCCAAAATTGATGCCGATATATTTTTTGCGTGTACCTTAATGTGTTTTCCAAGTTTCATCGCGATCGGAGACTTAACCATTGCCGATGTTCCCTTGTCAGTGTTTGTCATACTGTAAATATGTACTCTTTGTTGTTATCTATTCTGTATATGTAAAATCCCTGTTCCGTCTGTCTTTCACGGCCGCGCATTCGTCTGTCTGGCAGTCTCTTTAGCGCTAATGTTTTAGTGTGTAGTCAAATAAATAATTTTAATTGTGTAATCACGCCGTATTTCTTTTTAATTGTAACAAATGTAAAATATTGTTCCTTTCGTGAAAGTTTTCTTATACAGTACAGTACTGAATCAAAATCTCAGAAAACTATTATTACCGCACTTAAATTGGTAAACTGTCAATCGTTACCTCTCTGTCGAAGTTCGCTAAGAGAGCATTAAAAAACTTACCATTTTGTAGGCTTTATTTTAGTCTTGATGTAGCCCGTCCTCTATATCCCCAAAACTCGGGTACTGTTTGTTGTCTGTATATTATTCCCCCCGCACGTTTAATTCCCAATCACCGCTATTGCCTCTCACCTTCGTGTATCAAATCGCCACAATACTTCTCCTGGCGTGAGAGAGGGCGTCAATCTGTATGAGACCCACCGCGCAAACAGAGTTCCTTCGAAACTTAGTTGAGTGATTGTTACTACACCAATTTCTCATTGACATTATACACTGTTGTCGAATAAATGTGTGACAAAAGTTAAATATTCAGCAACATTTGTGCGTAATATTATCCCAGCTGTATCGTATTTTAACTAAACTGTGATAAAATATTATATATTGGTATCAATTTTCGCCGCTGTAATTATTTATAATGATTTGGTGCGTGTGCGCCTGCATTACAGGCCCTGTAGGCCAGAATTTTACGTCCCTCTACAGAAAACAGATCACTATACGGGCCTCCTTCCGTGCTCTATCGTTCATCAACTTTGCCATTTTCAACTTTCGCTGTGCCAAGCTTCTGGTTTAACATCTTGAGCACTCCATCGACGTGACTACAAACTATCGGATATATAAATCGGAGTAAGCTCCAGTCCTTTATTTATAAGCAGTAAGACAGGGAAACTTCCTTTAATAATTTAAATGTCACGTAGGAGGCCTTCCTGGGTTGGGTGCTCTAAAGTTACTGTAGCTTGGTATCGAAGCCCTGAACTTTAGCTCCCCGGAATTTTCATTGTATGCTTATGAAAGAAGGTGGGATTGCAAAGGGCTTTCACTCAATACATCTGTAAGCACACAAATAACTCAAAGCTGTGCGTTATTTAGTTGTCCTCTCGAGGGCATCAGGTGACAGATGTCCTCAGGTGAGCCGTGAGATACCATCAGGTGTTCATTGTCATTTGGCCCAAGTTGTTGATAACAATCTCGTGCGTCCCGCGCCCCATTCATGTGAATATAACGGTTCGAAGGCCAAAAGGGAGAGACATAATATCTTCAGTTAGAAGGCATTGAGCTGACTCTTTGAATGATAAAGAACTTCCGATCAAAGAAGTGATCAGGCAGCTGCTTGTAAGCGATGTGTCCTCATTCTTAAGAATGACATGGAGATCGCCAAAGAATTGGTTGATAACTACAGGAAGATCAGATTATTCGACCTCATACATGTCTTCTTCCCCTACGCTCAACTCCTCTCTCTCTATCTCTCTCTCTCTAAAATCAGAAATAAATTGTATTGATAAATAATAGTAATAATAATATCATCATGATAAAAACAGTATCATCATGAACATCTTCATTAGAGACGGTTATGCCTTTCAGCGTTCAGTTTGCAAGCCTCTGCAAAATAATTGAACGCTTCCACAATACTCTATCTGTAACTAGCTCTGAGTCCACGTTTAGTCCCATACTTCCTATCTTTAAATCACTAGAAACTGAGTTTGACCATCGTTGCCTTAGTCTCCCTCTACTTCTCATACCCTCAATGATCGAGTCCATTATTCTACTAGGTAACAAATCCTCCTGAATTCGCGTCACATAACCCCACCGCCCAAGCCGGTTTATGAGTACAGCCAATAAACTAAAACCTTTGGATAGCAACAGGATTAAGGGATCCAAACCAACCCATAATACCTGCCCTGATTTCATTCAAATGAACTTTTATTCCTACGATAGATTAACGATTTCCAGTTGTTTTGCACATAGTAATTTCGATTGTCGAAGACAGACTTACAGTACATACCAGTGCATCAAAACTGCGTCTTCGTAAAGCATATGGAGAAGAAAGGCTATAATTAGAGCCATGATTTCTTTGCTTTAATCTATGTACGATTTCGCATTATTTCGCGAGGTAGGTATTCGCTCATCCCTTGAATGTCGAATTAATTTTTCTAAATTTAATCTTAAAACTTTCATTCGTTTATTTGTTTTTACGTCCCACTAACTACTTTGACAGTTTTCGGAGTTTCATTCGTTTAATTTTTGAATTATTTATGTGAAAGATATACACAGTTGGTCTAATATCAGTTATAGCCTTGAAAATTTAGGTAATAAAGTATACCTTCACTCAATATGGCCGTACCATTTAGGGATTTCCTAGAATATTACAATTAACAGGCATTTCTGTCGAATCGAGAAATTCTTATTCTGTCTTCCAGTTCACTTCACACACTTAATATCTGAATGCAATTTTAGCACGAAATTCACTGCAGTTTCGTACGTATCGCTTTAATTCGCTGAAATTCGCAAAAAATCGTTATTTTCTTAACCAGGATGGCAAAATCGATTCAAATTTTTTTGCTGCGTTTATTGTTAATGCGAAAATATCATGCCTGTAGGTTTAATAATCCATGAATTGTCCAGGGGAACAGAAAGATTAGATATGTTACATTTAATTGTTCATTTCTTCTTCAATGCATAGGCCTTTTGAAAAATTTGGATATGGTTATGTACTAGTTATTTACGCAGCAGCCACGTAAAGTGATCTTTTACGTTACGAGTAAGATGTTAACCGGAATTTCCAAACGAGAAACGTAAACTTACTATCTTAATGGCCGTTACGTTCAATATTTTATTTCGTACTATGATGAATTTGCTATTTTAAATGAAATATTTAATTATAAATAATTTTGACACGTCGTCACGCATATCCATGTTTGACTCATTCAGTGAGATTTATCTCTTTTGTTCTGAGTGTGCTGCTGAGAAAGATTATAAGAGGCTTGTATGTGGAGTTGTGCGGTAATAAAACATCAGAATTAATGTTATTTGAAGCAGTTAAATGTTCAGTAAGCTACCAGAGTCATCGTAAACATGGTCCTCCGGTCTTGGATTAATGAACGTAATACGAAATGTAATATATGCGATATTTTTCTGTCAGCATGCTAATGGCAGCAGATTACTTGAGATGGGAAAGCAGAGCTAGTTATGGGTCGAGCTAGCTCTTTTGTGGGAGCTACTCATTCGCTTATAAACAAAACGCATGCTCGAACGAAGTGGTTCCGCTGCTAAAAGCGAGTCAAGTTCGTTCACGAACTGGAAGTGGGAAGGCTGGAAGGAGCCGGGCAAGTCAGGCAGCTCTGTGTCTCCAGTTTCGTTCGTTCATCAGCTGTCCGAGCTCCAGGGAAGGCGACTCTTCATTACTTTTACCCACCGCCTGCTCGATCTCCATCCGATGGCTCATCGATGCCATCGGATGGAGATCGAGCAGGCAGTGCTTTTACCACAACAGAACGCATGCATTGTGGGGTAACATTCGCGACTAATTACATGATGCAGTTTATATACAATAACGAAGAAACGTATGCACAAACATACAATAGTAATGTAGGACAACTATTATTACTTCGCCTAAGTCCCATTCCCTTCTCTCTTAAAATAATATCTTTCAAGACTGAATGCATCGTATGAAACATTCGTTCGATATGTTGGCTCTCCTTATAAGTTAATAAATCTTTATTTTAAAGTATTCTGCGATATACTACGGTATATAGACTACGTTGGCATGCGTTATTTATTTCATTTAAAGCTCAAAATAGCGTTTACATTTTCTTTACTTTCGATTTAAAACTATATTGTTTAATCTACTTAACCTTAATACTAAACAATTGACATTATAATATGTTGATTTACATAACTACACCCACATTTAAGAAATAGGTGAAGAAGTGTCAGAGTATTTCTTAATTATTACAGACAATGAAACTACGCTGTTTTCTACTTATCGGTGTATTCAGTGCTCTGAATAGTGACTGTTGTTCGTGTATGGTTTGGGAAAGTTAACTTTAACTTGGTGTCGTTTATTTGCCTTGACCTACTGGATCAACAGTAGATTATAGATTATAAGTGCATAGAGGAGGTGAACTGGCAATTAATGCTCAATAACATATTGCTTTATTTCATTTTAATGTTTCGTTAGGCCATGGCGCCAAAATATACCGTACGCGCACTTTTTAGTGATAGATTTTTGTACTCCGTGAGGAGTAAGAAGGGAGCACTGCCGGTTCCGGTAAATACTGCCAACTGAATGGAAATGAAATCTGAATTGAATCGATAATATGATCGATCGATATGAATTTTCTAAACCTTTATTATCTTAACGCCAAAAACTGTGTCACACACACAATACATAATACTATATAATATTTCCCGATGCGAAACGTGTTCCTAGCATGAATTCTATAGTTTGGCTTTGCTGTGTAAACAACAACACTACGAGTACGTAAAGTGTACGGCAGATGTCGCACAGCGATGATAAGCGATTCTTGGTTTGTGTTTCATAGGTTGCCAATACGAATCTCGAAAGATAACCGAAGTCGACCGATTCAGCACTAGGGTGTAAATCTATCGCTAAAAAGTGCGCAGATATTACATGGCATGCAAGACCACGACCGTGGTGATGGCGGCAGCTTACTTGAGCTGGGAAATACAGAGCTAGTGATGGGTCTAACTAGCTATTTTGAGGGAGCTAGCTCATTTGAGTAAGATAATAATGTTTATGCTCGACGATGCCGAAATATAAATGTTATATACCAGAAAACTGAACCTTAATGCGGCTCATTATAGTTCAAGTTTCATTATGATACAGGTTCTCCACCAATCAGAGTTCAGATTTTCATTATGATACAACTGTTTCACTAATTAGGTAAGGATAGCATCGCACCTGCGCTCAACGCACTAACTTCGCACTTGTTTCCAAAATCAAACATCTCGGACACACATATTAACATCAATGCACCTTCTACTTCCAATATTCCACAACCACACGGCTCATTTCCGCAAATTCACTTCATCAACTGTACAATAAACATTTTGTATTTGAAATAAAGCTAGGTTATGTTAACCTTCTTTCAAAGCTTTGAAAACATATGGCATTGTCAAGGTCTCTGGTCCACTCACGGAAAATCAATAACCCAGCGCATGGGCTCTGCGCTCTGTTCAGTAAACTCAACTGTCAAGCGACATCTCGACAGAAATTTATGAATATTTAATAAATAGAGTTATAATTATCGTCGAGCATAGACAGTCGTATGCAACTCGTCTATAATGGTGATTAAGCCTCATGTGGAAATTTTAAAACTTGCTTCGCTCGTTTTTAAACATAATTGTGTCTTAAATATTGCCATTATAGGCTTGTTGCATAATTTACTATATTGGCTTTGCGCCCCAGTAACTAATTTTACGATTTTCGGAGACGGTGAGGTGCTGGAATTTAGTCCAGCAGGAGTTCTTTTACGTGCCAGTAAATCTACTGACACGAGGCGGACGTATTTGAGCACCTTCAAATATCACCGGACTGAATCAGGGTACAACATACCAAGTTGGGGTGTGAACTCCTCAACCGTCTGAACCACTCAGCCCGACGTTCGAGTAAGAAGAAACCGGACTGGGTAGTCTATAAAAAGCAGCATCTCTATGTCACGTGATTATCTGAAGCATGCCATTGACTAAAATGAAGGAGAGTCGATGATATGAGGTATCTCTTCATGATAGGTCTAGAGTCCGTTCGTTCATAAAAGAGTCGACTCGTAATTTGAATGACCAGCTCTCAAGGGGAGAACTAGTTCGGAGCTAGCTCTTTGGAATGAGTCGTTCAAAAGAGTCAGTTCTTTCATGAACGACCCATCAATAGCAGTGAGGCCATTTTTGCGGTAGATAAGTACAGGACCACAGTGCTGCAATCAGGCGGAGAACAATTCAACAAGGTTAAGTTAGGTGTTCACTGATTCATAATCTCTCTCACTATCCGTGTTTATGTTACTGTCAGACGGATGTTATCCAAAGAGAAGCGATTTCTAACAAAACAGCGTGAAAAGTACTTACAGGATGGTAATGTGTCATTTTCCATACCCTTTCGAGTACGGGAAGAAATCAGTTACGTCATAGTATGAAATAAATATATGACAGAGTTGTCAAAACATTTTCTTTGTCTATATGTCCCTTGAATATAACCTACTGTAGCTATGGTTATATAGAATATAACACGGAAATATCTTCCTTTGTCTTACATCAATAAAAATGTCGTATTATGATGCGATACTTTCTATTAGTAGGTCTATTTGAACACTAGCTTGGTGATGTGGGTACATTCTGAAGGCAGTGGCGTAAAACAGTAGGCCAAGAAGTGTGCAGTACCGAGCGAGTTGGCCGTGAGATTAGGGGCGCGTAGCTGTGAGCATGAATTCGGGAGATAGCGGGTTCGAATCCCACTGTCAGCAACGCGGAAGATGTTTTTTTGTGGTTTCCCAGTTTCACACCAAGAAAATGCTGTGCCTTAATTAAGGGCATGGCTGATTCCTTTCCACTCTTAGCCCTTTTCTATCCCATTGTCGCCGTAAAATTTATCTGTGTCGGTGCGACGTAGAGCAAATTGTATTTTTTAAAAAGTAGGTAAGCTAAGTCTCGTAGCTTTCACTGTCCTTTGTTTTAGACTGAACTGAGATGTGTGGATACGTAGGAGTCGTCACTATTCATGGAAGGAGTACACTGTTCCCCTCTGTGTGACCTAATATTTACCGGAAAAGGATAAGGGGAGGGAATGGCGAAATCCAATAAGTGAGCAAATATTTAACATCCATTTCTAGGGACAGTGCATGCTGCAGTAATCTATGCCAAGAGTTATGTCAGGATGCCTGTTATCGCAGTAAGGCTTTGGAGTTACTTGTGCTCACGAAGATAACATGGCTAACAGAAATACCCAGGCTTTCAATTCAACTCGCCTGTCAGCGCTGACATCATAGCATGCACGGCAGAACGTGCCTAGAGGAGGATCAAAGGAGATTCCCGGGGTAAGATTAGAGGTAGCAGTTTCAGTAAAGTAGCAATTGTCAGTCCAGCTGAGGCAGAGAACAGTCGCCGGTGTTGCGTCATGGAGAGGAAGTACAATATTACTATCCTAAAGAAAAATAAATAAATAAATAAATAAATAAATAAATAAATAAATAAATAAATAAATACATTTCGATCACTACAATCAAGCATTTAGCATTACTGACTGCTATTCCGGAGACCACTAGCTCGATTCCGGATTCTGATCAAAAATAATGGCTGATGATTATAATATCGGTTGCCTTCGGCTAAGGAAATGCAAGTCCATTCATAAGGCACCGACCGAGCGAGTTGGCTGCATGGTATTGGCCATATATAGCTGTAAGCCTGCGTTTAGGAGATGGTAGGTTCGAACACCCTCTCTACCCGTCCTTAGGAGCCCTGAAGTTGGTTTTCTGTGGTATCTCGTTTTCACACCAGGTGACGCCTTTCGGATTAAAGACCCAACGAAGAAAGTGCCAGGTTTCGATTTTCCTCGACATGAGTGGTCAAAACTCAACCGTTTCAGAACAGGTCACGGCAGGTGCCGATATATGATGAAAAAGTGGGGATATTGTGAAAGTGCTGCGTGTGAGTGTGGTGCTGAGAAGCAGACATTGCTTCATGTTGTTGAGAGCTGTCCACTGTCAGCATTTAAGGACGGTTTACGGACTCTGCATGAATTGACACCAAGTGCAGTGGACTGGTTGTTGAAGCTGGACATTCTAGTTTAATTACCTCTATATTTTAATTTGTATGTTAATTGTATATGTTTACAGATTATGCTTGTAAATGCCATACTATAATAATAATAATAATAATAATAATAATAATAATAATAATAATAATAATAATAACCAGGTAAAGGCTGGGGCTGTACCTCTATTAGTCTAAGGCCAAAAGCGCTTCCTTCCAAGTCTTAGTCCTTTCCTATCACACCTGAATTAGTGCGATTTTGTACCACAGGAAAATACATTTAAAAAATAAACATGGCATCATCTGGTAGCTTGCAGCGTCAATTTCGACGTTCCGTTTTCGCTAAAGGAACCTCCAATGTAGTTAACTACAGTCTGTGCTTCTAAATGCGAAAGAAAGTAGGATTAGAATCCCAATATAATTTAGCCGAATTGATGTACTCACCAGAGTTCATAAGGCTTCTTCCTCTCAACATAAACTATAGAGTTTACTATATTTAGTTATTGATTGCCCTGGAATACGGAAGACCCATTCTTGTGACGTACGGCGTCTGGAGAACCCTGTCTAGATCTATCCTCGACTTGATGCCCTATATATTGTTGTGACAACAAGCAAGCTTGCACGTTTTTTGTGTGTGGGTGTTTTCATAGCTATTTGACCTCTGGTTTTACGTGGAATAGGAACAACATGGACGTGACTTCATTTCAAAAATTTCAAAATTTCAGAGTAGTTACATGATGATGACGTAGGCGACCTTGCATGTGCATTGTTGGAATATACCACTTTCTATTTTACAGTTACAGAAAATACTTTGTGCCGATTTTGACAACATTTGAACACAATTTCGAGCTCTACTAACACCTGCAGTATACGAATACATCAAAGCATTACGGTTGTAATACTTCTGTATCGTTCGTGTGGAAGCTGAGGTATAATGCAGTATGAAATCTTGCCCTTCAGTATATAGAGAGCCTCCGTGGCTCAGGCGGCAGCGCGCCGGCCTCTCACAGCTGGGTTCCGTGGTTGAAATCCCGGTCATTCCATGTGAGATTTGTGCTGGACAAAGAGGTGGCGGGACAGGTTTTTCTCCGGGTACTCCGGTTTTCCCTTGTCATATTTCAGTCCAGCAACACTTTCAAATATCATTTCATTTCATCTGTCATTCATTAATCATTGCCTCAGAGGAGTGCGACAGGCTTCGGCAGCCGGCACAATTCCTGTCCTCGCCACTAGCTGGGGGCTTCATTCCTTCTATTCCTGACCTGGTCGAATGACTGGAAACAGATTGTGGACTTTAATTTTCTATTTATAGACGTGCACGCTGTATACAAGTCTTTTACCGAGCGAGATGGCCGTGCGGTTAGGGAGATAGCGTGATATGACTTAAGTAGACGAATAATCTAGAGCGGAGATGAATTTCTGAGTTTTTGAAACATTTCAAAAAAGTCTGGGTAAACAATTGATAGGGAAACTTCCACCTGGGCGACAGCTCCAAATCCAGACCACTGATGATTAATTTATCTTGAAATATATTGTTTTCCAATTTAGGAGATTGGAATATTATATTTTCTGCTATATTTATAAGATCTACATTCTTCTAAAGAGATCCAGTACATGTCATCAGTTATCCGTCACGTCTGGTATATGAACAGCTGTTGCTGCTGTTGACAACGACAATGACGCCTTCCTCTTAAGGGACCACTCCAGAAGTGAGTGGTTTTATGCTCCACTGGGTTTCAGCTGACGTGTTTGTATTAGCAAAATCTGTACTTGTTGGTGGCACTATACTTTCTCTCCCCTTTTCCATCTTCCACCGTATCGACTGGAGTGCCATTCCTGTTACGGTGGTGAAATGTTGCACTTAAAAATTTAATATGATTGATGTGATTCTTGGAAGTGGCTGGCTCTCTGTGTATGAAGTACAAAGGGTTGTGGAGGCACTAAACAACTCCCCTTCTACCCACGCCGCATCTTGTTAAGTATATCAATTCGCCTTGCAATAAAATTCCTAATGGCTGAATAATTAGACCAATTATAACAGTGAATATTTAAGGAGTAAAAGACCACACAAGCAGGTAAAAGGAGGGGGTCGACTGCACCAAAGGAGGATGTAAACTCAATCTGCAGGGATGATTTACACTGGGGGAGATAAAAGAGCAAAGATTTTATAGCATCCTCGCTAATTCCACAAGGGATGCCTCAGCTAGGGATCGTTCTTCATGTTTTCTCTTCAAACAATTTCTCAGGAATTAAATATTTGTTAAAATCATAACAAGCAAACATAAATCAGACTGCTGCTATCTAGACAGAGCACGCCCCTTTCCCTCTTCAAATAGCACACACAATAATTCTTAACTGTTGGTGGAGTAGACGAGCTACTGACGAATAGTTACTTTCCTCTTTTCTGTTAGAGGGGAAATTTATGTCAAAGATGTGAAATATACAATGTATTTCATACGCAGTGAGTTAAAATTAACGTGCCTATTTTTAATTCATTCTAAATTGTGGACGTGACTGAAAAGTGAGTTACCGAGAGATCTAGCCGCTGTGAGATTGTATTCGGGATAGTGGGATAGTGGGTTCGAATCCCACTGTTTGCAGCATTGAAGAAGGTTCTCCATGGTTTTCCACATTTCACATCATTAACTTAATTAAGTACACCTGGAAAAAAGTTAATTAGGGCATTGCCACCTCTTTCACTGTCCGAGCCCTGTTGTTTTATACCATCGTCGCCGTAAGACCTGTTTGTGTCAATGCCACATAGAAACATAAAAGGAAATGAGAATCAGTTTTACAACCTGGATGCTACAAATACTTATAAAAAAGAATTTTAGAATAACTGTTGACTTCTGTTCTGTGTATCTGTCTAAAGCCTTTAATCCTGTCCTCCTGGGTTCAATTCTTGGTTTTCCTAGGGAGAATTTTTGTTCTAGTCTGAGGTTTCTAATGGGGTGTACTCATCCTGTTGGGAGGGAAACTGAGAAATGTGTTTAAAATTAACTCTCCTGGCTATTCTAGATACGGATTTCCACGATTAACCTCTTCAAGCTTGACAGAATGTTGTGATGCAAATCAAGAAACGACAAGACAAAACAAGTCAAGACAAAATACAACCTTGAGTATGGAACAGTTTGGAAGGCGGTTCTCTTGCACCCAGAACTATTAAGAAATATATTTAAGTGTCGCAACTTGACTTTAACCACCTAAAACTATATTTTGTACAAAATTTAAATTATTTCCAATAGAATATTAAATGACATTTATTTACAAAAGAAATAGTGAAAAGATTGAAAGTTCTATATTACCCAGCTTGAAATATCTTACTGTTTTATTTTTCTGCTTTCAACAAGTCGTGATATATGACATTGTTGCTAGCCAGAATATTCGTTAAGTGCCTGACAGATTCAAGTGTACAGAGTGTGTTCTACCTGTAGTGATTGATTAAAAAAGGTATACGTGTTTATAAGTCTTGATAAATGGTACTTTGTAGGTATAAATTTCCGCGGCATCAAACACACTCGATGATGATTAATTTGTAAAGCTAGAGTTCTCAGTCTTCCAGATTATCAGAAGAATCAAAAGCATCACATTCAACTGGAAATATGGATTTCTTTCTACTCATGATATTATTTTTCTGCTAGTGTTTTAACGTCGCACTAACAGATCGAAGGTTTTCGGTTACGCAAGGATGGGAAAGGATTGGAAAGGTAGTGACCGTGGCCTGAATTAAGGTACAACCCCAGCATTTGCCTGGTGTGAAAATGGTAAACCACGGAACACCATCTTCAGGGCTGCCGACAGTGGGATTCGAACTCACTATCTCCCGGATGCAAGCTAACAGCCGCGCGCACCTAACCACACAGCCAATTCGCCCGGTGGGCCTTAATTAAGGTACAACCCCAGCATTTCCTCTTGAGGAAATGGAAAACCATGGGAAACCATCTTCAGGGTTGCCGACGGTGGGATTCAAACCCACCATCTCCCGAATACACGCTCATAGCTACACGACCCTAACGGTTGTAATACTTCTGTATCGTTTGTGTAGAAGCTGAGGTATAATGCAGTATGTAATCTTCGTGATCTACATATAGATATGCATGCTCTTAATATAATCCTTTATTATCACAGCCAACGGCCATAGCCGTGTTGAAACACCAGATCCCGTGAGATCTCCGAAGTTAAGCAACATTGGGCGTGGTCAGTAGTTGGATGGGTTGCCACGCGCTGTTGGTGGGGGGTAAGGGAATGGAGGAGCGGAAAGGAACTGGCCACCCTACCGCACGTAAACTCCGGCTCAGGAACACCTCTGCGGAGGTTCGGACCTGCCTTCGGGCAGAATAACCCTTACCTTACCTATTATCACAAACAAGAAAACTGGAAATATGACCTTCTTCCTAATCACGTTTTTGGTGGGCTAAACTGATGATAGGTAAGTACGAGAACATCGTTGGTGAAGATGTATTGCTATCCAGGACTGGGCGCTTTAGCCCTTCAACGTTCGGCACGATTGAGGAAATTGCTTGATTTTACGTTAGTAAGAAATGTTTGCATGCTAGGTATAATAGACACTGGTTCTGAATAGATTTCAAACAATGTCACTGTGTCGGTGAAGACACTCCTTCCTCCAGTCATTACGACACAGCATCCATAGAGCACACACAGCTGTGGAAGGGAAAGAATGACACGGACCGTCATTTCGTGTGATTTTATGACCTCACAGCTTATTGAGTTTAGCACAGTTCTCCTTAATGTATGCTCTTCGAAGGAGCCGAGAACTTCACTTTCAATATCATGAAAAAAATATAAATGGACTCCGTCAACTGATCAATGAGTCATAGGAAAAGCCTATTTAGTTTGTTATTTGATTCCTTTGCACGTCTTTCATTGGAAAAGCTCATTTCAAAGTCTCCCCTCCTGTTCGCTTCCCCTGTGATGCCGAGGCGACCCCCTCCATCCTCTTCCAATAAGCTGTAGCAGGATAAAGACGAAGTAAGAATGTACATCCCCTTTGATAACGTAATTACTGTCATAATCTTATTGATATGGAACTCTTACAACTGAAATTAATGTGGAGATGATGCAGTTAAGTGAAGCCTAACACTTCCTTCCTGAAAGACTTTGCGGATGATACGAGAAAATATTCTCTTACATGAAACGACTAAGTACTTGTAGAAATTTCCAAATGAGTTATTCTGTCAACTGATAGGAATTAGAGGATTTGTACTTGTTCAGATGTAGCAATACACTTTGTGGGACTGAAATACAGGTCGAGCTGTCTTTGTTTCCAAATTATTATAGTCTAATAGTTGAGGAGTTTCTGTTCAAAAACCACTATTCTCGCCCTAACAAATTTGTGGAAAAATCCAAGAAAACGTATAATAAAAAGCACATGGAACGTACCCAAGGAATTACATCTTTCTGGTCTGAATTGTTCATGACGTTTGATAGTATTCAACTACTGCAATGCATGTGGAAGAAATACTAAATTATTTTTTGAAGTCAAATTAGCATTTTTTGATCAGACACTTCTCAGTTATAATCTTATTGGTAGTTGTTAGTCAGGCCTCGGATAACGAGTGTGATGTATGTCCCTCTTGTTTTTCTGCTGAAGGTTTGACCTTCCATTTCCGCTGTCACCTAATAGTGATACGCTAAGCATAAAGATAAGCCGAAATTGATATTGATGGTTTTGATCGAACTCGTCACCAGGATTCCTTTAGATAAGCAAGATGCAGGATTCGTATATAGCCCCGAGAACCGTGAATATTTATATTTACCACTTAAATGTTCCACGTTCAAGGGTCGATACCGAGCGCGTAATCTTGTAATCATCTAGCCTCCCTGTCTGTGATACACTGAGACAGCTTGCGTATTAATTTATATGTGTAAACGAATTTCTTTATTATTTCCTCTTGTGTGTTAGTTTCCAAGAGAATTTCGGCTTATTTTTAATCATTAAAAATGAAGAATGACGTTAAAATTTAAACGCTGGTTTCCCTAGTTCACTATTTTCTCCATTAGGTCCTAATTATTGAAAATGTATCTCAATTCCGTAATAATATATTCTTTATTTATATAGCAGTAAATGTGAAGAGGTTCACTACTTCGAAGAATGGAGGTATCAGACTAAGCTACCTTCCCCTACTTAATTTAAAAATTTTTTTTTTTTTTTTTTTTTACAATTCGCTTCACGTCGCACCCGCACAGGTATTTATTATGGGAATGATGTGATAGGAAATGGCTAGGAGTGGGAAGGAAGTGACCGTGGACTTAATTAAGGTACAGTCTCGGCATTTTCTTGGTGAGAAAATGGGAAACACGCAAAAACCATCTTCAGGGCTGCCAACAGTGGGATTCAAACCCACTATGCAAGCTCACAGTTATGTGGCTCAAACCATGTAGTCACTCCCCCTATGCCTTCTGCTGTAGAAGGTACCAAGTGAATGAATGAATGAATGAATGAATGAATGAATGAATGAATGAATGAGTGAAGTGTGGTTACTTGACGCATCTCAACTAAGATTAAATAATGTTCGTCGATAAACGTGAGAATAGAGTATCTTCTCCTTCTGGTGTCATCCCCTCATAGAAGATTGGCGACGTGTTAGCCAGAGGTACTGGAAATGTAACACCCATTAAATTGTATCCGTCCAGAGTGGTTAAATTATTGGAGATTTTCTGTTTGATGATTACAATTAATTTTATTTTAAGGCCGGAATAAAGTGTATGATTTCTTTTCAAGCATTATAGCCTCCAAAGTTCATAAAGCTTCTTCCTTTTAGATACGTGAACAATTTGCTAAAAAGAGCGAACGCAGTGCTTTCTCAATGAAAGATTGTCTCTGTTTTTCTTTGATACGTTTTGTCCTAGTCTGTGTCTGTCTGTTAGGTCATCAGCCCAGAGGCTGGTTGGATCCTCAAATAGCACCACCAAAGGTTTTGCGGTTATAAGGAAACCGCAAAAACCAATGGCAGCACCAAAATGAGGCGTACTAGGCAAGATGAGGCGTGAGGTAGTTTGCCATTGCTTTCCTCACTGGGTCAGAAAATACTATTGCAGCACGACTGACCCTATGAGCATCACCTTTCATAACACTCAGATGCACTAGTCATGCTCTGAATGTCATTACTCAGCACTAACATTATATATGCAAATCTGCGAAGTAACACATATCGTCCCTGTTCTGCCAAAACGGCGAATGTTACAATGCTCTTCCTATGCATTATTTCCCTTAGGACTGGTCACGCCTTCAATTCATATATCGATATTCAGTCCATCTGAACAATTTCGTTGAGTTCAGTTTCCTATGTGCGTGTGTAAAGGAAAATGAACTTTACTGTACTATACCGAAAGAATGTGTGTTTGCATGGCATTTACCCACTCCTAGAGTGTGATATATTTAAGGTTCATTTTCCTTTACACGCCCGCATAGGAAAATGAACTCAACGAAAATTGTTCTGATGGAATGCATATCCATATGTGGCTGGAAGGCGTGACCAGTCTTACGGGAAATAATGGATAGGAAGAGCATTGTCACATTCGCCGTTCTGGCAGAACAGGGACGATATCGTATGTTCATTTAAGTAATAGAATTTCTCAAAGTTTTCAACAATTAAGTAAAATGGTAACCTAGAAAGCTGGAATTACGACAGAGTATGTGGGGTTGAATCCCCACGGACTATTCTAAGGTGGATTTCTCTTCACTCATTATTCAAGTGATGCTGGAGTTACATTCTTCCGTATCCTAGTTTGCAATATAGAGCGTCTCATCATGGCACAATAAATACCTCACGTGTCACATTATTGTGAACTTTGGCCAATCACTCACTCTGTCCGCTCAGCTTACTCCATTACGAGTCAGTAGCCTGTATACGATAATGTGTACAACTGCCGTATGGTTTAGTAGATCACATGGGATCTTTTAGATAATAATAATAATGTATATCCAGCAACAGTTACCGACCGTTTGTTTCCGTAAGTCATTAGTCCGTCGGATTATTGGATCCCTAAGAAACATCGTTAGAGGACTAGTCGTCCTACACTAATGTTTAGTAGTTTTAATATCTTTCTTCGGTTTTGATTTCTAAATGAAATTTATTGTTGTATCATGACCCGCCCATGATTGAAAACAAAAAACGAGGTATCTCAAATTGAAATGGGCGATATCTCGTTCTCGAATGCATTGTAATCGTCGCTACGTGGTAGCGTGGGTTAGCAGCTGTGTAGTCTGTATAAATACAAATGTTAACTATTTTTTTGAGTAACAGAGCATTTGTTGTGTTGAAATGAAATAGCGTATGGCTTTTAGTGCCGGGATATCCCAGGACGGGTTCGGCTCGCCAGCTGCAGGTCTTTCTATTTGACTCCCGTAGGCGACCTGCGCGTCGTGATGAGAATGAAATGATGATGAATACAACACATACATCCAGCCCCCGTGCCATAGGAATTAACCAATTAAGGTTAAAATCCTCGACCCGGCCGGGAATCGAACCCGGGACCCTCTGAACCGAAGGCCAGTACGCTGACCGTTCAGCCAACGAGTCGGACTTTGTTGTGTTGATATTTCGTCACAGATTAATGTGTTTGAAAAAGTAATAATGAAAATCCACAGCCTGTTTCCAGTCATTCGACCGGGTCAGGAATGGAATGAATGAAGCCCTCATCTAGCGGCGAGGATAGGAATTGTGCGAGCTGCCGAAATCTGTCGCACTCCTCTGGGGCAATGATTAATGAATGACAGATGCAATTAAATGATATTGGAGAGTGTTGCTGAAATGAAAGATGACAGGGAAAACCGGAGTACCCGGAGTAAAACCTGTCCCGCCTCCGCTTTGTCCTGCACAAATTTCACATGGAGTGACCGGGATTTGAATCACGGAACCCAGTGGTGAGAGGCCGGCGCGCTGCCGCCTGAGCCACGGAGGCTTTTTGAAAATGTAATAATAATAATAATAATAATAATAATAATAATAATAATAATAATAATAATAATTGTTTTTGCGTCCCACTAACTACTTTTCCGGTTTTCGCAGACGCCGAGTGGCTGGTATTTAGTCCCACAGGAGTACTTTTACGTTCCAGTAAATCTACAGACACGAGGCCGACGTGTTTGAGGACCTTTAAATATCACCTAACTGACTCAGGATCGAACCTGCCAAGTTGGTGTCAGAAGGCCAGCGCCTCAACCGTCTGAGCCACTCAGCCCGGCGTTTGAAAAAGTGACTAAGAAATGCTTTAAATGCAGAACCGTCATAACTTCGATGGAGAAAAAACTAATCGAGCGTCAAAGTGCCCTCCCTACATTTCTGGTCCTTTATGTCCTCTATTTCAGGCTAGCCACATCGATAAAGTGTGTGGTTGTATTATTATTATTATTATTATTATTATTATTGTTATTAACAAATAGCATACATTGTAACTGGAAGATAATGTGGTAATGTCTGCTTAAAGTGGTATAGCAACAGAATAAAATTACTTAAAAATACAACAAACAAGTACACGAAAATAAAATATTAACAGAAATTATGTCAAACAAGACATTTCATGATAAATAAAGATGAATAAAAGGAAAGACATCAAAACAAGAAACAAGAAATTACAAGACAAATGAACATTTTTTACAAATAGTGTACAGGCAATCGCATGCGAATTCATACGGAATTTACAGAAAATGAATCACAGTGACGATCGTGGTGATTATTGTTTTACAAGAAAATGTAACGTCGTAATTGTAGTCCCTTGAGTCTAATCACAGGAGAAAGATGAAAAGGTTTGATTATTAGAACAATTTCTGAAAAAAGAAATAAAAAGTTGTAAAGGCTATAGAAGGGGTGGAAATGAATGACTACCCAGGCCTCGCAGACCCTATATTCTCCGAGATGAAGACAAGAGTTGACCGAAAAAGGTTGGATAGGAAAGAGGTACGTGAGGAACCTGGGACTTCTTTTTGTAGTGCCTTCTCCATTGCTGGAGGTTGGTCACAATCACAGCGATGTCCGCTGTTCGCACCAGTCCACTCGAATCTACTTGGGGTCCAGTTCCGTAAGTTTCTCAGCCAATAGTGTTTTCTTTACCCTGTATGATCAGTTTTAATAGATTGTGTATTTATCATTCCTCATAATATGCACTCCAAAATTCGTTCTTTCCTTATACGCCGGATTACGACGCATTGGAGACGTAGTTAGTCCACGAGATCCGTAACATCCTTTGTAGTCTATGTTTAAGCTCTGTACAGAAGCACTGAAAATACATAGCAACTGACGAATTTGTAACGTGTCTCCAAGCTGTGGCTTCTGTCATACAGTAGATTCCTGCTACAAGTAAGTGGAAATAATGGCAGACCTGGGTAGGAGCCCTGTGGTAACCACTAGACATTCCAATGTTGAGGGCCCTCAGTGAGAGAAACTCTACTGAAGAAGCTGAAGAATGAAATTCCTATGCCCAGTTCAAGGTAATTCAGCAGATTTGAAGCTGAATTCGTTGGAAATACTGAGTGAAGGTGTTTGTTAACCATATATCACAAGGATGTTTGCTGAAAATTATAAAATATTTCGTAAAAAGTGTAAATTGTAGCTCTAACGAGCGGGATTGTAAAAACGGCTCTGCGGGTTGCATATGACCAAGGAAGCCACTATTTCCAAGTTTCTGAGTTACTGAGTTTCCAAGGAAGCGTTCCCGTAGCAAAGTGTTCAAGGCACTGGGTCTACAATATAAAATGCACAGGTTCGACCCACCCTTTATATTTTCCTCTCTTTCAATTCTTTGAATTTCCTTAAAAATCTTCTTTCATTATACGCATTTTTTGTTCCAACTCCATGTTATTTCTGACATGATACGTTTCATTCACCTAGACAGTTGTCTAAGTAACGTGCATTTTTTCTTCCGTCTATTACGAGAAAGCATTTTGTATGTGCTACTCACAGAAAGTGAAGTTATGATTAAACATTCGAATGAATGAATTATAAAGAAAATCATTATACAATTTAAACCAACAGCAGAGAGTAGAACTAACTTTAAGCCGAGCAAGTTGGCCATGCAGATTGTGTCGCGCAGCTGTGAGCTTGCATTCGGGAGATAGTGGGTTAGAACCCCCAATGTCGGTAGCCCTGTAGATGGTTTTTCCATGGTTTCCCATTTTCACACAAGGCAAATGCTGGGGCTGTACCCTAATTAAGGTCACGACCCCTTTCTTCCCACTCCTAGCCCTTTCCTATCCAATCGTTGATATAAGACCTATCTATGTCAGTGCGACGTAAAGCAAATTGTAAAAAAAAAAGAACTAATTTTAAAATTAATTATAAAATATGTTGATGGCAACTAGAATCTGTGTACCTCGTATCACGGAGTCAGCTTCTAGACTACTATGCTAAGATAGCAATCGTCTGTGCGTGTAATATAACGGATTATAGTGGATATTTGAAAACTGGAACTTCAACATCTCGAAAATTAAATAACGTTTTCGGAATTTCCAAATTATTGATATTTTTCTGATGTAGATTAACCTCGCGCAAACTCCCTAAATCGTTGTCCGCCACATTAAGGACTCCCCTTGTGAGATACTACATGGTCATGCGCAGATTACCAATAAGTTTTTCTGCTGGAGAAGACATTCTCTCCCCTTGTTCAATACTCCGGCATTCCCTTGTTTATTAGGAAACAACTCTTCTTTAAGGCAAAGTTAAATGAGCTATTTGGTGAGTAGGCCTAACCCTATCCAGCGTGGTGCAGACTTCAACACTTCCCATGCCTACTCATACAGAAAATTACCTGCAAAGTTTTAGGATTCGAATTTGATCTAGAGAACGTAAAACAAGTGATTACAATAGTACGGAGGAGATGGGTGAATGAGGGTTGAGAAGGGAGGAGCACAAAAGGGAGAAGGGGGTGTCAGCTGCGCTCTCTTCTAATACACTGTGTGCGTGCTTGGGTGCGTGTGTGCGTGTGATGGATCGCTGAATATCTCGAGATTACAGAAAACATGCGTCAGCATTTCCGATATTCACACCCGGAACGAATCATCAGGAGGGGAACTCAGTGAGATGGTGGCGGACATATCAATATGACGGAGAGCAACTCGAAATTGCGAGTCATAAAACATTAGAAGAGTTAAATGAAAGCTATTCGTTTATATGAAAGGCAAGATGTCCTTGATATAATGAATGCAGAAGGATTCGTTTAGATGACTTCATTTAACAACTGAGTAAAAGTATTTTTGAACTAGTCACTGTTTATAATGGGAAAAGAGATCTACTCTATTAACATTTAGAATGCCAAATACTACCTAATCGTATCACTGGTTTCCCTAACTTTTCCCTTCTTACTTCATGTTCTATGCCATATCATATTTTTTTCTAGTCTCTCTTTACAAACCTATGTTAAATTAAATAGATTTCCAGCTTCTGTGAACTTGTTGATACTGTTTTCATTGGGAATATAAGATTCCAACACCTCCCTTATCTCACTATCCAGTTAATGTGCTTGATTAGTACCATTTTCCAATCCTAACTTGTTGGATCAATAATAACAGCGTCCAGCTGTTTCAAATTCAATGCGTAAATCATCTCTGCTGTGGAAACAGTTTTAAGAAACGCAGTGGATCTCTTCTTGCACTTCCCAGCCTCCTGTTTAAGAAAACTGGCGATGCCTGTAACTTTCATTTCCGATAAATGCTTCAAACATGGCCAAATGTTTCTGTTTCGCTATATCCAGATTCTGTGTTGCTTTGACTTGATGAAGAGTTTACAAACCAATAAAACGTTTCCTTGTGACAGGTGGACGTTGTGGACATCTCATAGATAAAGTCGTAAAGTCTTCTTGACTTCCTGACATATGTATTTAGAAATTAGATACGTTTAAAATGGATTAATTTGCCTTAAACCACAGGTGACTACCAGGATCCACAGTACTGCAACACTGTGTTGTCAACGTGAAGATAAATTCCGCTGACCTCAATCAGGATCGAACTCCCTATCTTAGGAAGAGAAAAATCGACTGCGCTAGTGTATTCGTCAGGTCACGAAGAACGGGGAAATGGGAGTCTCCCTAAGTCGTGAAAAACTAACACTTTGAATGGATGGTACAAGATTTGACAAAGGAATGATGAATGTGCGCATCTTGACGCAAGTCGGGGTCCCTTGGTTGCCACTCCACGCTCCCAAGTCGAGAGCCATTGCCGAAAGTACAGTATAGTAGTCTACTGAAACATAGGCCTACGTCAGTTTGCGGGTAAGGAGGCAGGCTCACCGGGTTTGAACATTTGAACTTTTCTGTTTGTATTTTATTCTTTGTTATCTCAGTAGCAATATGTATTAGTTATTTTTATCTGCCTATGTTCTAAGATATATTTTATTTTTTATTTTTAACTGACTCAATTATAAGATGGTTGTTTGAATTTGTATTCTTTTATTCCTAACCATATCTGCGATAAGATGTTTTGCGAATGTTTTCTTTCCATTTTACTGATACAGTGATACAATTTTTTTAAATTTCTTTTCAGTCTGCTTGGGGATCATATAATTTTTCTTAATTTCTTTTTTCCTCAATGATGTTTTTTTTATTAATTCCTGTTATTATTGCTTCGTTGATAAAATGGTTTACCTTTTAATTTTGTTTCCTTACTGGTAAGCTTTTGCTTATTTTTCTTTCTGTTTTCTTTAGTGAAAAGGATTTTTAAACATTTTTTGCTGGTTCAGGGATAAGGCGTTTTAATTATTTTGTATTCACTTTTTAGTTGCCTCAGTGTTAACATATAGTTTTTGAAGTACTTTTTAGCTGCATATGTTATGCTAGCCTTAGGAAATACGAGTTCGAATTACGGTAGAGACACCAACTTTCAATATATTTTCATTTTCCGTTAATATCTTTTATTTTAGCTGCATATGTAATTTATTTTTAATTGTCTCAAGGATAAGATGTTTGTTTCGCTTTGCATTTGTTTTGGTTCTTTTGTTTGCTGGGGTGAGTGGCGCAGACGGCAAGGCGCTGGTTTTCTGAGCCCAGTTTGGCAGGTTCGATCCTGGCTCAGTCCAGAGGTATTTGAATATTAATAATAATGTTATTTGCCTTAGGTTCCACTAACTACTTTTACGGTTTTCGGAAACGCCGAGGTACCGGGATTTAGTCCCACAGGAATTCTCTTACGTGCCAGTAAATCTACCGAGACGGAGCTGACGTATTTGAGCACCTTCAAATACCACCGGACTAAGCCAGATCGAACCTGCCAAGTTGCGGTCAGAAGGCCAGCGCCTCAATCCATCTGAGCCACTTGGCCCGTCCAGTGGTACTTGAAGATGCTCAAATACGTCAACTCCGTGTCAGTAGATTTACTGGAACGTAAAAAGAATTCCTGCGTGACAAAATTCCGGCATCTCAGAAAACCCTGAAAGTAGATAGTGGGACGTAGAACATTATTATTATTATTATTATTATTATTATTATTATTATTCATCTTTAAGGTCACTAAGGACCGCGAGATCTCAAATGTTTGTCTCCTTACGGGACCACCAGGTTTTCATCCTTTCGTAGTGTGCTTTCTTCTATGCATCAGAATGGACATGCTTCAGTCGAGTTGGGACTTCTTCTTGTGTTTGAGTGGTTCTCGGAGTTAATGTCTGTTTCTGTGATTCCATACTTTAAAAGATCCTTATCGATCTCCACCAACCAGGGAGAAATCATTTTGAGGCTTCTGAAGCAGGATAACAAACAGATTATTTCAGCTGGCAATCTGAAGAGATGTGCGTAAAATGTAATCCTTCTTTTCCGAATTCTTCTTCTTCTTATGTTCCTTACTTTTTTGCCCCAGTGATAATACGTTTTTACTTATAGTTTTCTTTTTCGTTGCCTCAGTGACTAGACACTTTTACTACAGTTTTCCGGACGCTGCTGGCAATTTGAGATGAATATATTTTTAGGTAACTGTATTGTTCAAGTAACATGATACATTAAAGCCAGGAAGGTAGAAACTCTGATAATGTTGTTCAGATAAATAAAATTTCCCAAACTCTCTGTTTAAAGCATACAGTAGGCCTACCTACTTATGCAATCCTCATTTAATATAACATTCTATAACTTCTTTAGTAATTGTTTTATTCCTCTTTTCTTTATTTAGTTATAATTTTTAAGCCTAACGTTGTAAGTATAAATATGCCATATTTGATACATTAGGACCAAGAATTTAAAAAACGGCCGTGGTCTGTCATCTACAGGGTGATTACAAAATGCCATCTTCGAAGGTCAAAGCGTAATAGAGGATAACGTAATGATGCATTTCGAGATAGGAATTGGCATGGCATTATGATTAGTTATGGAGAGGTAGAGGCAAACTCAGGTGTCAAATGGATTAATAGTTACTTTGATACTTATTAAGTACTATTCACAGGAGATGATCAATATGACACTTTCTTTCTCCAGACTTAGGCGATACCGACGTGCAACTACTCGTTACTGATAGTGGTAGCAGCTACATGCAATCTGGCGACAAACATCTTTCCGGTACCAATTTGTACACCATTTCCTTCAAATGGTCGTACAGTAAGTAATCCAATGTGTTGTTGAGGTCCGGTGACCTGGGCGGCCAGAGCATTGAACCTCCCTGATCTATCCATCAGTGTTGAAATTGGCGCTCGATTCTTGTCAAACTGTAATGCTTAAATGTGGTGGAACTCAATCATGTATGTACCACTTTTTCTAGTGGTTTAACGTTGAACACATCAAAGGTGTTCGGCGACGCAATGGTGGGAAGGGGCTGGGTTTGGGAAGGTAGCGGCCGTGGCCTTAATTACGGTACAGCCCTAGCATTTGAATGGTGTGGGAATGGGAAACCCCGAAAAACCATCTTTAGGGTTACCGACGGTGGGGTTCGAACCCACGATCTCCCGAGTGCAAGCTCACAGCTATGCGATACTAATCACACGGCCAGCCCGCTCGGTTTTGTTGGTATTACATGCACCACCCAACTGCAGGGTATACTTCCGTCCGTCGGGGCATTCAAGGATGAAATACGGCCCCAGAAGTCATCTGCCGACAATCCCGAGCCGTACATTAATCTGCCAGCGCTGCTGTTGTCCTCGTTCACGCGTGGTGTGGCGATTTTGGTGGGCCCTACACGTGGCTGAGTGCGAATTAAATACGCCCACATGAGTATCAATCCTAAGTACGCATTCCAGGAAGTCTGGATCTCTCTGCGATTCATTAACCAGTCAATACGCCGTGCGGCAAGGGCGATATTCAGGCTGAAGGTAATGGACTTGAGTGTTATAGTAGGGGTACAAGTCGTCATCATGGTGAACGTTGAGTACAATGCGTTGTGGTCCCTGGGCTATATGTTGAGTACTGGCAAACATCCAAGATCCTCTGTTCCAAATACGGAGCGCGGCAAATCGGTGGTCACCCCCGACTGACAACGGCAGGCAATGCAACCATCCCCATCTCCTGCATCCGTCGGTCCACTCGCTCGAAAACATGTGGATCATGGTAATGACGCCATTGATAACGTTTCCTAGTGACGACAGGGTGATTGTCACTCTTTTCCAGCACCCAGTGCATGTCGCAGAATTCAGCCATAGCTGGTTTGTCATTACGTACTGTACGTGCAGTGCGCAGTGTCACGGGTCAGACTGACGTTAGAATGACATACCTCGTTCGGAGAGGGCAGTAATGGAAGCACATGCTGTTTAAGTTTTCTAGATCACGCCGGTTCCCATGTTCAAACCATGCTGCGCGACCCACCCATTGTCTGCCGTGACGAAAGAGCAATTAGAAAGTGTAGATGTTCGACGAGGATATGGGGGTGTTTCAGTCGGTGATTAAATCCGTGCATAATAGAGGCGTAACCCATGGAAATAATGGCGGTCCTATTTGACATATGGGAAAATTACACGATAGGGAATGAGTTCCTATTTTACGTCTGTATGTTTTGATATAGTTTTTTACGCCCTGGTCTTGGAAGACGGCACATAGCAGACTGAGCTATTACCTCAGGTTTCAAACACTTGTTGCTTTACATTTCATGGGAAAGAATTGGAATACCAAAGTAGCATATAACCTATGTTACCTAGACTAACGAGGATAGAAGTCACAACTATGAAGTAAGGGATTACCAAATTCCACCTTTTTAGGCCATGTTCTGAAACCAAGCTGCCAGTGTTCACATACCGATTAATATCTTACAAGCTGAAGTGTTAACACCTCGTAGAATCAAAAAACCATAACCAAGACTTCGATTTTCATCACTTTAATGGCCATAAAGTATCATTCCGTCCAGGGCTGTATCTTGATAGATGTAGTATTTTTGCTTGCTGATGCTTGCTCTTTAAAGGAGCCTAACATCTAAGGTCATCGGCCCCAGTATTTTTGCATCTGTCTCTTAGGAGACGATAGTAAAATTTAGCTTCCACGCAGGTCAAAGTCTCAAGTATAGCTGGGACAGTATGGAAGTCGCAGAGGTATGAGTGATTCTGCGTAATGACTAGTGCAACATGCTACTCATGGGGAAATAACTCTTCCTGCAGGGGCGGGGGTGGGTGGGTGGGTGGGTGGGGGTTAGAACACCACCCAATAGATCTTTTACAAAAATAAAATAAACAGGATCTGACTGTAGAACTAACAGATCTGTAATTCACTTATACGATTGCCCTTGTAATGACAAGTCATGCATGCACTTTCATTGTGTTCTACCATCATTTTGTAACTATAACCCCCCTCCAATTGGCCGATTCTGGCTACGCTACTGTCTTCCTGAGGAAAGCAATGGCAAACAATCCTCACTCCTCATCTTTCCTAGCATGCCTAATTATACCGTTGCAATCGGTGGTTTATATATAACTGCACAACCCAGGGTGGTGCTATTTGAGTATCTAACCACCGTTCGGGGTGATTACTTTACATACAGGCATACAGTAAATCACAGACAATAACATTCTCTTTTATGTTTAAACGTTAATATTTGGGGATTCATTTAGCTATTTAACAATTTCATCTTTGATACTATCAATATTTGAATGTAATTTTAACGCTTTTCAGTCTGTTGGAAACACTAATTATGACACGCCTGTAAAAAAGACGACACTAATGAACAAGGAATGGGCTCATCAGTTGCAACCGCACCTTCCCAAGGCACTGGCCGGCTAGCACGCCGATAGCTACACCACTGCAAGCTATACATGTGATAAGCACAATGCATGAGCCTATGTCGCATTGGAGCGAAATACTGGTAAATTTTTACGACTGAGTTTTCTGAATTGTTATAAAGAATGTCGTGTTTCGTTCTACAATTACATCCTCAGGTTCTACCAAATCACTTTGAATCATGCGTTAACTTGTCAATGATTGTGAACAAGTGGGACAAATTATCATTGTAGTAATCCTCCACTGTCACTTTAGTAACCCTGTGAAAGTTTTCTGTACTTAACTTAGGCTGCTAATCGTCCATTACCTCCAGCGACTACGTTTGGACTGAAGCCAGTTTCCTTGGTCCGGTCCTGTTTGCTGTGTAGGGGGGTATGTTATATTGTTATAATTAGTGTTTTAGAAAGACTGAAAAGCTTTAAAGTTACATTAACTGAGTCGACGCTGAATAGTAAAGCTTTCTTCGTAACAGTAACACGACCATTATTTGTAAATTACTGTGTCACGTCTGCTTTACAGTAGTAAGATAGGAGACCACAGAAAAACAACATATGAAAAAAGGAACCTTTTTTGTATATGTGTGTTAGAGCTCAGAACTTCTGAAACTTGTAATCTTTTCAGTTGCCATGAAAATATAAATCCACTTTAAAATGTTACAATCAGTTGCATCACGCTTTAAATTCGAGGACAAATGCTCGAACCTCAGTCGCTCGACTACACTGTCAGCTAACGTTTTTCTTGTATAAGCGTTCGTCATCGTCCCAACGTGAGTTCAAAACGTGTTTTCGTTTGTGGTTAAGTGTTCAATGAATATCTGTGCTCACGATTTTAGTTAGGTCTATTCTCCGGGTACACGAACTGCAGGTACCCCGTGACCTAAAAGACGGTTTTCACCCTGAGCTCTAGTTTTCATAGAACTATTATAAAATCCTTAAAAACGCCCCTCTTTCAGTTTAGATAACGGATTGTAATCAGTGGAGGTTTGGTTATTTTAACTAGCAATAGAAGCAATTCTTATATATCTTTAAAATCAAATGTTTGTTCACGAACTCCATCAATACTGCAAAAGCATTTAGCAGTGGTTTTAATTAAAATGAGATCAAACGAACTGTAATTACAAGTTGTAAGACCCATCCTATTTGCATGAGTCTTCATCCTAGTCATAATTGAGAGCACTTTTTATTGGCTTTTCAGTGTTCGCTACAGCTATAACGAAGAAATAACTCGTATCTGAACAATTATTACTCTAATTATCTTGTCTGGTAGAAATGTGAAATAGCCAATTCTGAGTGTTTATCAAGTTACTAGATTGTACCTGCATGTTTGGAGTGCAGCGATCTCTGCTTTCAAACTGCATTTTAATTCACCAGTAGACTGTGTCTATTTCCTTTCAAAGGGAATTTGAAATAACTAGAAAGCCAACGGTCGATTAAGTCCGCATTTTTCATGTAAGCCATAAAGAGCTGGATTCATACAATCAATATTTAATGCTATTTCCCCTTTCGTATAACGCACTGCGCTTTGACTCCAAGTTGTGTCAACTTATATAAAAATTCCCACATTCAAATATGGTGGGTTCCTGCAATATCCATGTTAATTCTGGCGTTGATTTACTCAATAACTCATCACACAGTCTGCCTGACTGAGGGGTACCTGGTATACACTTTACCACGTAAACTCTGCTCTCTTCGAAATTTTAGCGAATAGTTAATTACTATCCATACCTGTAGGTGCGTCGGAACCTGTACGGTTTGTGATTGACTTGACAGCTCCCGAGGAGGTCCTAAGCTCAAAATTCACCGTTGTAAGCAGTCATACAGAGTGTAACTCCTCACCTGAGTTAATTTCCATCACACTCATTTTTTATAATTGATTGGGAGTATTTTGTTACAACTCTCGGGGTACCTTCTCAGGTCTTAAAACAGTTATAAAGCAAAAATCACAGCAAAACCATACCCGCACAGGGGACGCAGGTTCTTAAGCAAATGGAAAGTAGAGTCATGTCTGTTAGGTCATCAGCCCAGAGGCTGGTTGGATCCTCAATTAACACCACCAAAGGTTATGCGGTTATAAGGAAACCCCAAAAACCAATGGCAGAACCAAAATGAGGCGTACTAGGCAAGATGAGGAGTGAGGTTAGTTTGCCATTGCTTTCCTCACAGGGTCAGAAAGTACTATTGCAGCACAACTGATCCTGTGAGCAGCACCTTTCATAACACTAGTCGTGCTCTGAAAGTCATTACTCAGCACTACCCATACCCCAGCAGCTTCCATATTGTCACAGGCATGGATGTTGACTGGGACTTAGGTGGAAGCTACACTAGTAAAGTCATATACTATCCGTAACCTCGGTACTAAGTGAGACAGAGTGGTTAGTTCTACGCCCGACCACTTTTGCCTCCAGGAATAAGTCTGTTAATCATTTTTAGTGCAGGTTGTGTGAAACTCAGGGCCACATGACTCTCTAGAAATATAAATATTCTTAAACTATGTGTTCCTGGATATATTTTCAGTCGAAAGTTTCCTTTCATTCATTTTCGCGTTCTTTTTTACATTTATTTCATATACTCATTTATTCATAAGAAATAAACACTTCCCACATAATTATGGGTTTATATATTTAAAAGTATACTAGATTCATTCACCGATTATTAGATCATCATCATCTTCGGTTTACAGTCCTAGGATTGATCAGTTGCCATAAAACATTTTCAGATTATCCTTTCATCTGCTGCTTCCTTCAATGAAACCTAATGCTATGCCTGGATGTCAATTAGAATTTGTTTAAGGAAAGTATTTCTAGCTCTTCCTTCAACGAAGCCTTCTGCCACAGTTCTCATTAACTTGGAATGCGCCGCACTGTGTGAGCGCACCATGTAAGACGACAGTTACAGATGGTGCAAAGAATTGATCTCCGTTGGTTCACATTTCTCCAGAATGTTGGTATTTGACGTCTTATCTCTCCACGTCACATTATCATCTTACGACAGCACCACATCTCAAAGGCTTCAAGACGGTTCCCTTCGTTTTCCTTTAGTGTCCATGTTTTCACAGGTATACAATCTAACTGTCCTTACAAATACATGTAGCATTCTCAATCGGAGGGGAAAACTAACTTGAATGGTACACAGTAATATCCTCTTCTGCATAAACACTGTTTTCACCTAAGCAATGCGGTAATTAACTTCAGCTGTACAACTTCCATCCTCTGTAATCGTCTTAGCTGGGTAAGTAAAAGACTTTACTTGTTCTACATATAAAGCACCAGTGTTAAAGCGAAGATGTTTTTTTTTTTTGTTTTTTTTTTTTGGAATTTCGAAACTGTCATGCATTTTGTATTTTCGTTCCGTACTTCTGCACAGCTGATGCATCTCTTGACATAATTCCCTGGAAGGTAGATGGCTGCTTACTAGAATGACCTGATCATCTGCAAAACTTATTTAGGATGTATATATAATACTGTAAGTATATGTCGCAATATGGGTACTGAATTTGTACGTTCTTCTTCGTCTAGCCAGTAAGAATTTCTAAAACTAGGTAGGATTTCCGCAGCAGTTTGCCTTTTATGAGACAGAGACAGCCAAAAATTTGAGGATTAATTAAAAAACCTCTTTTTTGACCCACGAAAAGCCCTGAGACATCAATGATTTTAATTTAGTACATATCCTTAGGCTACATGTGGTGAGATTATAAGTTTATTGATTTTACTGATTTATTTTTTCGGTTTGTATAGTATGGTTTTCGAAGTGAATAGAAGAATTAATTTTACACCCTTTTTCATTAAATTTACGAAACATAATGTTATAAATTCTGTATACGATTTATAGGTGACATTAACAGCACCGGTGAAATGAAATGGCGGATGGCTTTTAGTGCCGGGAGTGTCCGAGGACAAGTTCGGCTCGCCAGATGCAGGTCTTTTGATTTGACTTCCATAGGCGACCTACGCGTCGTGATGAGGATGAAATAATGGTGAAGACTATACATACACCCAGGCCCCGTGCCAGCGAAATTAACCAATTATGGTTAAAATTCCCGACCCTGCCGGGAATCGGACCCGGGACCCCTGTGGCCAAAGGCCAGCACGCTAACCATTTAGCCATGGAGCCGGACAACAGAACTGGTATATATTACAGAGACATAGAATATCCAAATACAAGTGGTTGATGATCGCGCTATTCCTCGTTCAGGACATAATAATGTATTGCAATACTACTTCAAGCAACAAGGTTTCCGGCGACGATGGTCAACGTGTGGGGGCCACGGTTAGGATACAGGTACAGGTGGTCGACACAGTGGCGGATCCCTTGATATTTTCTGTTGGAAAAACACATGGCATGAGGAAGGGCATCCAGTCTTAAGTCCTCTTGATGAAAGTGATCCAGCGACCGCAGAAAACTCCTGAGAAAAGTATACATTAATAATGGGTAGAAGAAATAAGAAAGGAAATGGAGGAAGTTGGCATTAATCCAAAAGAAATCTTTAATAGAGAGATGTTTCGAGGTAAAATTGATAAATTCAAGGGGTTTCTGGAAAAGCAAAGTGAAAAGCCCAAGGACATATGGTCAGAGGAGAGGAATGATGAAGAAGTTCTGGGAGTAGAAAAAAGGACTAACTAGCGAGGAAATTATTTCTCAAGTAGGCCGAAATCGAAGAAATAATAATAATAATAATAATTAGAAAATAATTAGAAAATAATAATTAGAAAAGTTATGTATATATGAAACAGAGTCCTGTAAATATGTAAACAACATGATGAATGAATAAATACTACTACTAAAATAATAATAATAATAATAATAATAATAATAATAATAATTTTATTTTATGTATGTGGAGACAATCGCTGAAATAGCGTCCACATTTACAAACATTTGCGATGTTACTGAGTAATCACGGAAATAAAACGTATTTTCTAGCGGAACTTAACAACTGTGAGATAAATGTTCACGGACTCATCCTCTGCAAGCTTTTCTTCAATACGTTCATAAATCAAACATCTAAAGTATCATCTTCCATTAAATTCTCTTTGCGTCCGACTCGTTGGCTGAATGGTCAGCGTACTGGCCTTCGGTTCAGAGAGTCCCTGGTTTTATTCCCGGGCTCGGGGACTGGATTTATATGTCCGTCCCAACACTCTCCTCATCATATTCAGACAACACACCACACTACCAACCACCACAGAAACACGCAATAGTGATTACATCCCTCCATATAGGGTTGGCGTCACGAAGAACATCCGGCCGTAAAACAGGGCCAAATCCACATGTGCGACGCAGTTCGCACCCGCGACCCCACGGGTGTGGGAAAGAAGAAGAAGATAAGTTCTCTTTGCACCTTGGCGCAGCCATGCTGGAAAACACAAGGCAGCTGGCAAAACAAGACACTGAGCACAGAATTATCGTAGAAAAGAGGGTAAAGCGATATATGGAATCAAGTACCATTTTCACAGTACAATGTCAGATGGTATCACAGCGAGATATTTGAAATCCGACATTACTTATGGTTGGGATAAGGAAAGACGTGGGTTGAAATCCGATTTAACTCGTGGTTGGGACACGGGAACACGAAGGTTGTCTTCCGAGTTAACTCGTGGCTGGAACAAGGGAAGACGGAGGTTACCTTCCGAAATAACTCGTGGTTGGGACAGGGGAAGACGGAGGTTGACCTCCGAATTAACTCCAGGTTGGGACATGGGAAGACGGAGATTGACTTCCGAGTCAACTTGCGGTTGGGACAGGGAAGACAAAGGTTGAATTCCTAGTTAACTTGTAGTTAGGACAGGGGATGACAAAGGCTGACTTCCGAGTCAACTTGTGACTGGGACAGGGGAAGACAGAGGTTGCGTTCCTAGTTAACTTGTGGTTGGGGCAGGGAAAACAGAGGTCGATTTGCTAGTTAACTTGTAGTTGGTTCAGGGGATGACAAAGGTTGACTTCGAAGTCACTTGTGGTTGGGACAGGGAAGACAGAGGTTGACTTCCTAGTTAACTTGTAGTTGGGACAGGGGATGACAAAGGTTGACTTCCGAGTCAACTTGTGATTGGGACAGTGCAAGACAAAGGTTGCGTTCCTGGTTAACTTGTGGTTGGTATAGGGAAGACAGAGGTTGATTTGCTAGTTAACTCGTAGTTGGGACAGGGGATGACAAAGGTTGACTTTCAAGTAAACTTGTGTTTGGGACAGATATGATAGAGGTTGCCTTCCTAGTTAACTTGTGAATGGGGCAGGGAAGAAAAAGGTTGACTTCCGAGTTAACATGTGGTTGGGATAGGGGAAGACGGAGGTTGACTTTCGAGTTAACTATGTGTGGGATGGGAAAACTTAATTTTTTAGACACATGGGATAGATAGGAGATCTTGGGAATAACTTGTCCGTACACGATACATTTAACGCGAAAGAAGGAGAAGTAAGAAGAAAGAGGCGGGGGGCAAGAAATGTTATATTCAAGAAAGAGAGCGTGTCATAAGGAGTTTGTGGACCATTGCTGCAGACCACGATGACTGTTATATCGCGACTGTCTTCTTTGTTTTCATCGGTGTTCAAAATATAAACCGGCTCTGCTTTTCTCGTTAACAAGACGGCAAAGGTTTTCTTCTCAACTTGTGAAGCTGACACGGAGCTAATCTTAGCTCAAAGATTAACTAGTACGCATTTAAGGTCTATCTAGGTCGACCCCGAGACATTTAAGTCAGGAATTGCTCCTCCTTTGCAGTTATGACGTTTCAAATTAAATAATTACCCCACCTCAGGAAATCTTAGCAGTCAGGATATCATCTTGCTACTTGACGTGTATTGATTAAAGCTTAGAGGTAATTACTCAATTTCCTGTAATGGGAAATTAGAACACGGAATGATATTTCCACATGAGATATATTTATAGCTCCCTGGCAGTGACTCGCGATGTGATCTTCGGTAGGAAGGGAACCGCTGCAGTCAGTACTGTCAGCATCAAAACTAAAGATATTACTGCGGTTTGTACAAAATATCGCCAAAGTTCGCTACATACAGTGTGTAAAAGAGAATAAGAGAACAAGAAAGCAAGAATCTGAAAGATGGCCCCTGAGGTTTATGACATAAGAAACGAGACTAATTGCTAAACAACCTTGATGCTTCACAAGAACTCTGCCTCATTTCCTCACAAGTAAATCACCACTGTTGTAATAATTCCGAACCATTGCTCTGTTCATGACAAATTATTCTCATTTGTCATCACTCTGCTCACTATGCACCACTGTACGTGTGGAAAGTAATCAGGACGCGGATGGTTCGCCCCAAATGAACGTAAAGCGCTCCCAGGAACATACGTCCTTCTGTCGATCGTTTACCAGTTATGACTGTTCATGTTATCTGATGGAATGAAGGGGATATTTCGTATTAATTGTGGAGTAATGAATTCTTTCTTAAGGTCTGGTATAATTTAAGTTACCATCTATCATTACGATGATATATGTTCGTGGCTGCGCGGTTCGGGTCACGTAGCTTTCAGCTTTCATTCGGGAGGTAGTGGGTTCGAACCCCACTGTCGGCAGCCCTGAAGATAATTTTCCGCGGTTTCCTATTTTCAAACAAGGCAAATTCTGAGGCTGTACCTTAAATTAAGGCCACGGTCACTTCTTTCCCACCCCTAGTGCTTTCCTATCCGATCGTCGCCATAAGACCTAACTGTGTCGGTGCGGCGTAGTGCAAAATTGATACCATTGTGTTCTTCCTTCATGGCTAAACCAACGTAAGATTCTATCATTGTTAACAATACTGAAAAATATGCTGTTTAATAACCAAAAGTCCATCAAATTTGTGTCTCACTTTGATCAATTTTGTACACAAACACGGCTATTCGAATTGTGATGTGTCAAATAGGGCTAATGCAATATTAATACCAGATCAACCTCGTGCAGAGCTTGGATCGAACCCACTAACTTGAGCTCTGAAGCCCAGCGCTCTTCCGTCTGAGCTACTCAGCTCGGCGCTGGAGCAGTCAAATTGAAAAAGGAAAGCAAGGAAGAACTGATATATGGCTAGAATTCTACAGCATAGGTGCCTTAGTGGATCAAAGTCCGGCTCCATGGCTAAATGGTTAGCTTGCTGGATTTTGGTCGCAGAGGTCCCGGGTTCGATTCCCGGAAGGGTAGGGAATATTAACCTTAATTAGTTAATTTCGCTGGCACGGGGGCTGGGTGTATGTGTCGTCTTCATTATCATTTCATCCTCATCAAGACGCGCAGGTCACCTACGGGAGTCAAATCAAAAACCTGCATCTGGCGAGCCAAACTCATCCTCGGACACTCCCGGCACTAAAAGCCATACGCCATTTCATTTTTCAGTGGATCAAATATGGACAAACCAAGATCTACGGCACCTAACAACAAGGCTTGCGATGAATGGTTTTCACCACAAAATATGCAAGAAAACTTATTTTAACAACAATCAAATCGATTGGGTGTGCAAATTGTGTAATATTTCTGTGGCACATATTACATGTCAGAGTGCAGAAGAAGAAATCTATAAGTGAATACTGTAACCCATATATGCACATTGGTTTGCAGTTCCTGTTTTAATTAATAATCAACAATAATTCCATTACAACTTTGAACCGACTGTAACTCGTAAACGATGAATAATTATAGGAACATTTTTTTGGTTTGGTATATACTGTCCACGTCCGCCTCTGTGGTGTAGTGGTTAGTGTGATTTTCTGCCACCCCCGGAGGCCCGGGTTCGATTCCCGGCTCTGCCACGAAATTTTAAAAGTGGTATGAGGGTTGGAACGGGGTCCACTCAGCCTCGGGGAGTAGAGGTGGGTTCGATTCCCACCTCAGCCATCCTGGAAGTGGTTTTCCGTGGTTTCCCACTTCTCATCCAGGCGAATGCCGGGATGGTACCTAACATAAGGCCACGGCCGCTTCCTTCCCTCTTCCTTGCCTATCCCTCCCAATCTTCCCATCCCTCCACAAGGCCCCTGTTCAGCATAGCAGGTGAGGCCGCCTGGGCGAGGTACTGGTCATTCTCCCCAGTTGTATCCCCGACCAAGAGTCTGAAGCTCCAGGACACTGCCCTTGAGGCGGTAGAGGTGGGATCCGTCGCTGTGTCCGAGGGAAAAGCCGACCCTGGAGGGTAAACAGATGATGATGATATACTGTCCACGCCCCAATATTATTCCCCACAGTTTTGGAGAAGACTCTGTATAGTTCATGTTGCCATATTACCGAGCTCGATAGCTGTAATGTCGCTTAAATGCGGCCAGTATCCAGTAATCGGGAGATAGTTGGTTCGAACCCCACTGTCGGCAGCCCTGAAGATGGTTTTCCGTGGTTTCCCATTTTTACACCAGGAAAATGTGGGGCTGTACCTTAATTAAGGACACGGCCGCTTCCTTCCCATTCCTAGGCCTTTCCTATCCCATCGTCGTCACAAGACCTCTCTGTGTCGATGCGATGTAAAGCAAATAGCAAATAGCAAAACAAAAAAAAATGCCATATTTCCTCGCAAGTCTATTGTTTGGTCGATTGTGACTTAATTAAAGGATAAAGTTAAATTTTCATATGAAACTTCACAATTTTTGGACTTTCACACCGTTAACAAGTTCTGAGATTCCGGATGTGTCGGCAACCTCTCTGCTTTACTTGTGCAGTGGGACGCTCTATTCTGACTAAAACTAAATGGTGCCGGATCATATTATGGTAAAAGAAAATGAGTCTTTCCTCGACATACCAGATGGGAATTAAAGAATTAGAGCATTAGTAAACGTACCCCCCCCACTCCTCACCGGCTCGTTGGATGAATGGTCAGCGTACTCTGTTTCAGTTCAGAAGACTCCGGGTTCGATTCCCGGCCGGGCCAAAAATTTTAACTGCGTATGGTTACTTGCTATGCCTGGGAGAGTGAGTATTTGTGTTTCTCTTAATACGCTTCCCTTCATCTCTACAGAACAAACCACACTACCAACCACCAGAGAAACGCAGAATATTGAATATATTCCTTCACATTTGGTTACTTCTTAAAGGGCATTCGGCCGCAAAACTTGGGCAAATCGCCGTCAAATTCCGACCCCAATCGATTGAAGAAGTCCAGGAAGGAGAAGAAAAATAGCATTAGTAATAGTTCCAGGTGCATGTAGTATTTTATCGCTAGGGCCCGGATGTTTATTCAGTAATAGGTTAGAATGCAAACTTTCTGAAGCGAGTAACAAGTAGAGTCTACCTGCACGACGGTAATGTTGTGAGGTTTGCATAAACATTAGGGGTTCGGCCCATTAGAACTCTCTAATGTTTATGCAATCCTCACAACATTACCGTCGTGCAGGTAGACTCTACTTGTTACTCGCTTCAGAAAGTTTGCATTCTAACCTATTACTGCATAAACATCCGGGCCCTATTTATCGCCTCTCAAGGTACAACCGTTTGTGAAAGGCTGCTTCATCTTCTACTTTCCCCATACACTAACGGCACATCCACCCCTTCGTCGTTACTATACCGCTCATGCTCCATTAATTAACAAACAGCATTTTTACCATTTAGTTGTACACGGTAGTGAAACTGCATTTATGTTTTTCTTCATCGACTTTCTCCTTTTGAGTGCATCGTCCCGCTGTAAAAGTACTGTAGAGAAGTTGCGAACGCATCGGGTGTTAAGACCGAAAATCTGTTCCTTTAGGCCACTCAACTTCTGAGCTGTATGTATCTGAAGCACGCGGAATATAAAGAGTACATTTTACAATCCTTAAGCTGATGACCCATTCAAATTCAATATGGAAATTTATCACGTTTGACCGCCTGAGAGCCCAAGTTATTATATAAAATATCAGCGTTTTCTATCAAGCCAATCTCCCATATGAATACAACGGGTCGTTCGTCTGAGACTTATCTTTTAAGCAACACACAGACAGACGTACTGTTCTTGAGCTAAACCTCATATAAGACAGTGCCTTTCTGCTGTCACATGCAGAAACTTCCGGCTCTTCACAGAGACTAACAAGGGCTTCAACCTCTCTCTCCCCTCCTTCAGTCTATTCTCCATACCAAGAGGAGCACGCAAACACAAGCGCGGTTGTCGGGATAGCCACCATCTCATCGCAAATCGCGTTCAATTAGCGTACTTGTTCTAAAACAATGGCAGTCCGGGAGTCCAGGAGAGTGCAGCTGTGAGGGAGACGTCTTAGTTGGAGACTCAATGACTTGGTTCTCCTGGTGTCTCTTACCCTCCTCTAATCCTGTTTCACTTTTGGCAGCAACAGATCAATAGGCCTATTTACTGTGAGACGCTGTGATTATGGAGTCACGGAGAAGAGGTCTTGCAGTTAGAATTTTCGTTTCCCTGAATACGGCCTGAAATCTATACGAATATATAAAGGGAGACTCTTTGTTTGTATGTAACGGGTAATTTCAGAAACTACTGCGGAGATTTTGAAATTTCTTTCACCATTTGAAAGACAATATCATTCCAGGCAACATAGGTTTCATATAGTCCTGGAATATCAAAGGATTCAAGCGAGAACAGTGATTGAAGGAAAAATAGCAGCAATCATAACTCTGTTTACCTGTCTGTGTTTATTTTCTCACGTAAAAAAGACTTAACTTATGGAACTCAAATTGGCAAGCTTATAGCTGATAACTTTGCTTAACACACAGGCTACTTACTATCACGCTACATTTTAAGTGGGCTATGTAGCAAAAGAAAATATGAAGCAAGTCAGAGGAAAACTCAAACATGGGACCCTTAACATTGAATACGCTGCCTAAACGCTTAGTCGATTTGAACAATCTAGAGCAACGGATTTATTTGAAAATACATTTCCAGAAAAAAGAAATGTGAATTTTTCCGCATCTATAATAATTTTCGAGAAAAAATGTTTTGTTGTGTTTTGGCACATGCTTTATCATTGTTCTCTTTGTCTTGGTTTCTTTCATGTATGGACTATCTGACGGACCGTGTTCATGTAAGCTAAGCATGCGACTGGAACTTAAATACAACCTGTGGCAATAAAGTTCGACGAATAGTCCTATACTATCAGCATAGATGAATAATGCACGACATTGACCTTACTGTCTTTCGAAATAGTTCCCTCCCATAACTATGCACTGCTGTGATCGGCGATACATGTCCTGGAAACTTTGCAAGAAGGCTTCCTGCGGGATGGTGTTCAAAAGCCTCGTCACGTTTCGTTGGATGTCAGGAATATCGTCAAATCTCTTTCCTTTCAAAGCGAGTTTGATTCGTGGGAATAGGAAGAAGTCTGGAGGATTGAGATCTGGCGAGTATGGGGGATGTTCAAGTTGTACCACCCCCTTTTTTGCCATGAATTGTTTGACGATATTGGCTGTGTGTGGGCGAGCGATGTCATGGAGAAAAAAACACCAACCTTTTTGTGCGTAATGGAGTCATACCCTGCGTAGACGTCTCATGAAACGGGTCAAAATTTCAACATACCGTGCAATATTCAACGTTATTCTCTCAGGTAGAAATTCCTTGTGGATGATGCCTTGTCTATCGACAAATGTGATGAGCATCGTTTTGATGTGTGTCTTTCCGGCTCTGACCTTTTTCCGACGAGGGTATCCCGGAGAACGCCATTCTATGCTTTGCCGTTTTGTTTCAGGGTCGTACCTAGGGTTGCCCTACGTCCTGAAAAAGCGGGATTGTCCTGAATTTGAGCTTGTGTCCTGACGTCCTGACTGAATTTTTAAAAAGCCCTAAATATACTAAACTTTAAAAATCAGTGCAAATGTCTTAAAATTTTGCTCTAATACTTTTGAAAGGGAATGTGTCATCTGTTGCTTAAAAATCTATGAAAATTGCATTGAATATCATTTATTTTGGAGTAGTCCGTAAAGCAGGTATTTTACTTAAAGTATAATTTTTTTGTTTCTCTCTTTGATTTTAACAGTAACATCATATAACAAGTGTGTCTTTTGGTAATGTGTGAGACAGTCCACATGGAATTACTCAAATACACTCTTTGGAACCACAGGCACCAACGTTTGGTCTTGAGGACGGCGACAAGGATGAATATATCAAATATGTTTACAGGAGCAAAACACGATTGTGTCCCCGTACCACTATATGCATGGTGGTAAGTGCTCCCGAGGAGTCGACACCTATGTTTGGAACTTATCGATGTTGGTGTCCTGAATTCCATCCTGAACCTTATGGCAGGCAACCTTAGTCGTACCTGAGACACCAGGTTTCATCCTCAGTGACGATACAGTTCAAGAAATCAGGTGTCGCATTCACTGTTTCGACAATATCCTGTGAAGCCTCTAAACGTGCCTGCTTTTGATCGTCAGTCAAGTGACGTGGCACAAGACGAGAACACGTTTTCCTCTTCCCTAAATTCTGGGTACGATGTGTTGCATGGATTCACGGTTAATCTGCAGTTCATCGGCTATCATGCGCACAGTTAGGCGGTCGCTGGTCTTCCGCTACGGGGGTTGTCAGAAACAATTTCCCGACCTCCTCGGAAACGGGCGAACCACTCGTACACACACTTCAAGGAGAGTACTTGATCTTCATAAACACGTACCAGCTTCGCAAGCGTTTCTTTCGGTGTCTTGCCAAGTTTAAAACAAAACTGTACATTGATCTTTTGTGTCGTCCATGCTCCTGTTCGCCGTTTCGAACCAACGTACTAAAAACGCACTGTGTCAAACAGGTCTTACACGGCACACACACGATGCTCAACTGAACAACGTTGGGAGCAGGTGGTCAAAACTGCTGCTACGCAGGTGCAGCGTGTTTTATGTCGCCAGTATTGTCGGATCGACCGTTCTGACTTCATTCACCGAACTTTATTGCCACAGGGTGTACATCATACTCTAGGAGTGGGTAAATATGTCATTCAAACATACATTCCTACAGTACGGTACAATAAGGTTCATTTTCCTTTATACAACCGCACAGAAAAATTAACTCAACGGTAATTGTTCTCACGGACTGCCTATCCATGTGTGGCTGAGCGGCGTGACCAAGTCTTAAGATGAAATAATAGATAAGAAGTGCATTGTCTCACTCGCTGTTGGAACAGCAGCGACGATATAAGCTACCTTAAGGGGGCGTGAAGGGAAATAAAATATGAAGAAAATCACAGGAAATTAGACACCTGAATCCCTTAAAATTAAATAGCCTGCATAAACAGTTAGTCGTATTACAAAATTTAGTCAACGAAAGTACTTAAAATTCTATTCCCTAGAAAAAAGTTTGTGAGCATTTATTTGTAATTCTAACAAAATTCCAGGAAGAGATGCTTTTCTATGTTTCACTAGCACATTATATCTCAAGCGGGCCATGTAGCGAAATAAAATATGAGCCAGCGGAAAACATGCGCCTGAGACCCTTAAAAGCGAATAAGCTGATTAAAATGTTAGTCCTATGAAGCATTGGGGCAGAGTAGGTGTACTTAAAATTCGATTTGCCAGAAAAACGTTTTCCAAGAATGCTTTTCTGTGTGTTTGCTTTTCTGTGTTTTCGCTTTTCTGTGGGGTTTGAGGATTGAGTGTACTGCCTTACCTTGGACGAATAAAATAAGCAACAGAATACGGAAGCTGCGCCATTTAATTCGAGAAGAGTTACACACATACGTGTGTGATTCACTGCTCCCATTCGTGCGCTCTCTTTTTTTTTTTTTTTTTTTTTTTTTACTTTTCGCAGTAACCAAGTACATGCCATATACAACTGACTCCACTTCAATTTGAGGACCGTACACTAGCGCCGTGTGTGAGCGTACCTTATTTTGAATGCCTATGATCGGCAAGGAACATGAATAGATTAAGCATTAAGCATTATATAACAAAAACTCACTCGGTCAAGTATCACGGCACGGCATGGAGGTTCACTGCAATCACGTGGTGTTAATATTGGGAAATCTTTCTTTTTTTGTCTAGTGGCTTTACGTAGCACCGACACAGATAGGTCTTATGGCGACGATGGGACAGGAAAGGCCTAGGAGTTGGAAGGAAGCAGCCGTGGCCTTAAATAAGGTACAGCATTTGCCTGGTGTGAAAATGAGAAACCACGGAAAACCATCTTCAGGGCTGTGGACAGTGGGATTCAAACCCACTATCTCCCGGATGCAAGCTCACAGTCGCGCGCCCCTAACCTCACGGCCCGCTCGCCCGTTCGGGAGTATGGTTCCAGTGTATGGGACCCTCACCAGGATTACCTGATTCAAGAACTGGAAAAAATCCAAAGAAAAGCAGTTCGATTTGTTCTGGGTGATTTCCGACAAAAGAATAGTGTTACAAAAATGTTGCAATGTTTGGGTTGGCAAGAATTGAGAGAAAGAAGAAGAGCTGCTCGACTAAGTGGTATGTTCCGAGCTGTCAGCGGAGAGATGGCGTGGAATGACATTAGTAGACGAATAAGTTTGAATGGCGTTTATAAAAGTAGGAAAGATCACAATATGAAGATAAAGTTGGAATTCAAGAGGACAAACTGGGGCAAATATTCATTTATAGGAAGGGGAGTTAGGGATTGGAATAACTTACCAAGGGAGATGTTCAATTAATTTCCAATTTCTTTGAAATCATTTAGGAAAAGGCTACGAAAGCAACAGATAGGGAATCTGCCACCTGGGCGACTGCCCTAAATGCAGATCAGTATTGATTGATTGATTGATTGATTGATTGATTGATTGATTGATTGTGGAAAATCATCTACAGTGCTGCTGTCGACGGGGTTCAAACCCACCATTTCCTGAATGAAACTTTTAGCAAGTTGATCTGCACTGCACAGCCAACCCACTTGGTTTGAGTATGAGACAAGCTCCCCCCACCCCACCCCACCCCTTCCATTGAATATTACCTTATCAGTTATTTTTCAAATACATTACTCGTATAATTACTGGCGTGCTCTTTTGAGTGCCCTTTGAATAATGTTACGTTTTTATTGAAAGAAGCCAGCAACCACTGAACCCTGATTTCTAACTGTTGGTGTAGGTTGCTCAGTTTGTTCACAACTGTGATCTGTTGTACGCGGTAATGGATACAGGCGAAAAAACAATTGACTTGGTCCGCCAATTGACTGTCCATCACGGAAACAGTAGGGGTGGGGAGTCCAACACTGCTATTGTGTGTAAACGGTTCGGTGAGGCTGGGTTTTAACGAGAGTGCGAGAACCGTGGAGGCGTTGAAAGATCTGATTGTAGCCCTTGAAATGGCTGAAGTTGCTTTTAACGTCTATTACATGTTTCGGATTCAAAGTACGCTCCGAATACCGAGGCAGGAAAGTATAATGCTGAGCAAATTTCTTTGCTCTGTTAAGATTTATTTAATCAGATTTTTGTAAATGGAGAATGTTTAGTGGCAGCCTTACGATCGTCTGCCCTGTGGTTGTCTGAAGTTCCGGGATCGATCCCTGACTTTTATAACAATTTTAGTTTCGGGGTTGGGAAGTGGGTGATTAATTCGCTGGATTGAATATTGGCTTCCCAGTTGTACAGCTGAGGTTTGAATCCCAGCTGATCCTGGGTTGGATTTTTTTAGTGAGAAATGACGTGGTGTCAGGAAGGGCATCCAGCCAAAACAGAAATAATGTGGGTGGCTCCAGAAAAATCTACGGAAACCTGGTGTAAGCTGAAGAAAGTATAGAGTAGTCCTAGCTTGATGGTTTGGGGGGAGGGGTATTTGCTGAACCTCATGATGTGAACTGACTGCCGAGAGCTGTTTGATATAAGAGACAGACCATTCGATCGATATATACGGTATACGAGTAATATGTTGTTGTTGTTTGAGTCATCAGTCCATAGACTGGTTTGATGCAGCTCTCCACGCCACCCTATCCAGTGCTAACCTTTTCATTTCCACGTAACTATTGCATCCTACATCTGCTCTAATCTGCTTGTCATATTCATACCTTGGTCTACCCCTACTGTTCTTACCACCTACACTTCCTTCAAAAACCAACTGGACACGTCTTGGGTGTCTTAAGATGTGTCCTATCATTCTATCTCTTCTTCTCGTCAAATTTAGCCAAATCGATCTCTTCTCACCAATTCGATTCAGTGTCCCTTCATTCGTGATTCGATCTATCCATCTCACCTTCAGCATTCTTCTGTAACACCACATTTCAAAAGCTTCTATTCTCTTTCTTTCTGAGCTAGTTATCGTCCATGTTTCACTTCCATACAATGCCACGCTCCACACGAAAGTCTTCAAAAACATCTTTCTAATTCCGATATCAATGTTTGAAGTGAGCAAATTTCTTTTCTTAAGAAAGCTCTTCCTTGCTTGTGCTAGTCTGCATTTTATGTCCTCCTTACTTCTGCCATCGTTAGTTATTTTACTACCCAAGTAACAATATTCATCTACTTCCTTTAAGACTTCATATCCTAATATAATGTTTCCTACACCACCTGTCTTCGTTCGACTGCACTCCATTACTTTTGTCTTGGACTTACTTATTTTCATCTGGTACTCCTTACCAAAGTCTTCATCCATACCATTCAGCAACTCGAGATCTTCTGCAGTCTCAGATAAAATAACGAGTAATACAGGTGAAGAAATCCTTTCTGTGATTATGGTACATGACATTTTGACATCTACAGGCCATCTGACTGGACATCAGGCCAAATATTTTACATGTGCCAATGACTTACTTCCATTTTGTTCGCATAAGAAGCGGACACAATTATTTTGTTGTTGCCAATTATCCACTGTCCAAAGGAATTAGCGGAACATGTTTTTGATCGCATGCCAACGTAGAACAATAACTGACAACTGGCATTACTAACAGATGTATCTATAGTCTTCGCAGAGAAGTTGCACAACAAAGCATAATTTGATTCTCATTTACTTTTACACAAAACTTAAATGTCCGAACAGTGTCGTAAAAGTGGGAACAGCCACTCATCTAGTCATCCAGTCTTGTTTTCTTCCGATTTTGACATACTTTTTTTTAGAATAGTGTATGCCCTCTATAAGCATTTACCACAGCCTGACATCGATTTGGCATACTCCGCACAAGTGTATGGAAGTCACTCTACGATGTAAGATCTTATTCTTCGATGAGACCATGAAAACCCCCATCAAGCACGTCCCACACGTACTTAATGGGATTCAGGTCGGGACTCCACACGGGCCACTCCATTACTTGAGTATGAAGCCTTTTCATGACGTCCCTGGTGTCGCCCGCAACAAACGTTCTGGCATAGTCGTGCATGAGAAGTAATTCAGGGTCAATGCCGTATGCAGCAGCCACCAAATGATCTAACAAGATCTGGATGATTTAGTCCCTGGCGGTAAGGCGGCCACGGACAACATGATCTGTACGCTTGCCGACACTAATGCCACCCCACACCATGACAAAATCTTTTCCGAATCTGTACTCTTGTTGTACATCACATGGCCAGTAACGTTCCTCAGGGTCTCTCCAAACATGCACACGGCCATTAATTTGAGTCAGGGAAAATCGTGACGCCTCTGGGAACAACACAGTGTTGAAGTTGCCAAGTGACGTTGTTACAGGCAAAAAGAAGGCGACTGCTTGATGTTGCCGCATTATTTGAGACGTTCCAACAAATCGTTTGGGTCGTAAGTTCCTTTTGCGAAACCTCTTCTTTGCAGTCTGATCGGATACCGTGAATCCTATTGCCCTTATGAAGTCATGTTGAAGTCCTGTGGCTTTGGTTGTATAAAGACTCAACGCAAAAATGGCCAGATATCGGCCGTTATTTTGGGTTGTAATGCATTGACGACCTTGTCCAATCCACCTGGTGAACTGACCTGTCTGTTTGTATCGTTTCCATACTCGGTAAATGATAGACGGAGAGACATTGAACTTCTAGGTAAGGTAAGGGTGTATTCTGTCCGAAGCCAGGTCCAAACCTCCGCAGAGGTGTGCCTGAGCCGGAGTTTACGTACGGTAGGGTGGCCAGTTCCTTTCCTTTCCTCCACTTCTTACCCCCCACCAACAGCGCGTGACAACCCATCCAAATCTTGGAAGTTCTAGGAAATATGACGGAAGTTCCGCTCTTCTTGGATCAAAGTAACTGATCACTCGACTTGTACTTTTTAAGATGTCTCACAGTTCGTGCTCGAAGGCATACGAACTCCGCGAATGACAACTTAAGTCTGTTAACCTCGCTACGACACACCTAGACCAGGATATTCACATGGTCTTGAAGATTCTCCCGGCACTGCACTACAGCGCTAACAATATAGAGACAACATGACTCGGATGTTTTCCTGCGTTGAATACATAAGGTCTCAGTTTATACAATAAGAACACTGGTGCCATTTCTGTCAAAAGTATTGTAACAAACTAGACGTTCATAAAACTTGTTCCGCTAATTCGACTACTACTAAAATGTTTTCAGGTTCGAACCCCACTGTCGGCAGCCCTGAAAATGGTTTTCCGTGGTTTCCCGTTTTCACACCAGGCAATTGCTGAGGCTGTACCTTAATTAAGGCCACGGCCGCTTCCTTCCCACTCCTAGCTCTTTCCTGTCCCATCGTCGCCGTAAGATCTATCTGTGTCGGTGCGACGTAAAACAACTAGCAAAAAAAAAAAAAATGTGTTCTTCCTCTCCTGAAGGGGGAGGCGGGCCTCTTAGACGATAACGCTGTCTCTGAGGCCGGGAGATTTGTTACGGTGAAGGAGATGCTCGGAGAAGATGAGTTGGCGGCCGTGGCCTATACTAGGAACTGTCCCGGCATTCGCCTTGGTGCAGGAGAATGGAAAACCATGGAAAACCATTCTCAGGACAGCCGACGGTTGGGGCCAGCCGTGAGGTCCAGCCCTGCCCCGTCTCCCGAATGCAGAGGCGTAGAGCCATGGTGACCACCGTTCCTCTGCTCGGTTGGCCGGTCGGAGTGCAGAACTGTTGGACCACGGACCAGCCACGGCCACTTGAGGGTCGAGACTCATTCTGCATCTCCCGAACCCGCTAATGCTTTTGGACAGTGGTCTTAATACAATTTGCAAAACAGTTGTGAGGAATACAGTAAAATATAGTGGGGTAGTTTATGTGGAATGCCTAGGAGACAATTTTCAAGTAATTGAAACATAGCTCTCATAGCCTGCAGGAGGACACTATTCCTGCTAATTCTGAGAGGAAATAGGTTTGGACAAGCACGTTTTCAGAAGTTTCCTGCGAAGAAGAGCGTTAGGGTAATGGGTGGAAATGTGCAGACAGAGTTAATAGGTCAGTAACTATGTCTGTAATAGTGTGTGAACATGTGAACGGTTTCCTCCGCATGGCTGACGATGTCAAAGTGAAAAATAAAGCCATAAACTTTGTTATAAGTAGTTTGATTTGTCCCAGTTTGGGTGAAATGAGTCTTCATTGCCAAAGCTGCCTCTCACAAAATAACGTGATTGATCAGAGTTACTTTAAGGCTCATTAAATTCGTAAAATACAAAGAGTAAAACTGATTACAGAAAAACAGAGAAAGAATGGGGAAACTAATTCAAATGACGCAAATATACCATTAGCTGCTTTGTATAGCAGCTTTAGGTTGGCTACTTACCTTCAAACAGAAAAGAAGCGTTCTAAGATTTACGTTTCCAAGCATATCATTAGTGCTCAAGTTCCTACGGACAGGGACTCTGGCTCTGACGATTGCAGAAAAGAAAGATTGTACACGGTCAAGGTGGCTGAGATTTGGAAAAGAAGAAATGGACCAGCATGGAGAGATGTATTCAAGAAATGGTAAAACTTTTCTTGGCTGGTGGCTTTACGACGCACCGACACAGATAGGTCTTATGGCGACGATGGGATAGGAAAGGCCTAGGAGTTGGAAGGAAGCAGCCGTGGCCTTAATTAAGGTACAGCCCCAGCAATTGCCTGGTGTGAAAATGGGAAACCGCGGAAAACCATCTTCACGGCTGCCGATAGTGGGATTCGAACCCACTATCTCCCGAATGCAAGGTAAAACACTAATGTAATTTGTTTTACGTCGCAACGACAGATAGGTCTTATGGCGACGAAGGGAGAGGAAAGGACTAGGAGTTGGAAGGAAGCGGCCGTGGCCTTAATTAAGGTACAGCCGCCAGCATTTCCTTGGTGTGAAAATGAGAAACCACGGAAAACCAACTTCAGGGCTGGCGACAGTGGGATTCGAAACCACTATCTCCCGGATGCAAGTTCACAGCTGCGCGTGAGATGACCCTGTTTGTGAAGGATATAAGCAACAATTTGCTATCAAAATGATGTACCCACAAGTCTTTACGATTATCACAAACTGATAATGTACAAGAAGCAGAGAAAGAATGGGGAAACTAATTCAGATGACGTAAATATACCATTAGGTGCTTTGTGTATAAGCTTTGTATAGGAAGAATAAGCAGAGAATATACGTAAAAGAAGAGGGATTTGCCAAGTATGAACGGAATGGTGTAACACTTCGAGGGATGAGATTTCAGAAGCCATGTAGTGAATCATTGTGAGAGTGAATCAAGTGCATTTTGCAAGGAGATTGTATCTGTAAGAGAAGCAAATTTTCTTGTAGATTTTAAAATAATCGTCATAAAAGAAGAATTTCACATGAATTGTGGGAAGCAGTATCGAAAAAATCATCAGTAAACGGGGAAAAAGGAAGGGGACCTAGTACACTGGCCTGTGGCACACCAAAGATTGTGGTGGAGGGGGAAGAACTGCGTTCAAGGTGGATGTGGTTCATTTCTTTATAAGTGAGGTGTATTATGGCTCCCCTACCTGTGAATATGGAAACGTTAAACAGTCTGTCCACCATATTGATGGAGGTTACTAAAAGAGGACACTCTCTAGATTTGCCTATTACTTTGTCAACGTATCAACGTTCGACATAAAACGGCTGGACAATATTAACTTTTCACTGTAAGTGTTTTCTCACTCTGGGGATCAATGGAAGAGTGTCCGCTTCCGGATCCCAAAGTCTCAGGTTCAAACCTGGGAGAGGTAGTCAGATTTTAAATGGGCGGAAAATGTCCATTCGACACACCGTGTTGTACGATGTTGGTGTGTAAAAGATATCTGGTGACACATTTGATGTTTATACAAGACAATTAAATAAAGCTCACATAGATCACCACTCACTCTACCATCTGACAGAGTAAAACTGAACATGAAAACTGACGAACAGGCTATCTAGACGGCGTCAAATTAAAATGCCTGCACATGGTAACTGAGTTCATATTATTATTATTATTATTATTATTATTATTATTATTATTATTATTATTATTATTATTATTATTATTATTATTATTATTATTTTAAGTGTTGTTAATATTGTTTAGTTTTATAAGTATGGATAGCCGTAAGATAAATAAATAAATACGGCTGTAATAATGGAAGAACAAGAGGCGATGAATGCATATGTTAAAGAAAGAGAAGGATTACAACAGGCAAGAAAATGAAAGACTCCCTGGGCCATCAGGGGTGGAAGAGAACAAGAGTAGTCCAGGAGTGGTCGAATAGGAAAGACGAATTGAAGATATTGTCAGCGTAAGCAATCAGCTAAGACCTTCACGTTCCCAAGCTGACAGCCGCTAGAGGATGCATCGATTAGAACATACGGCGATCACATTTTAACAACGTGATACTCAGTGCCTTGTAATGGACACCATAATTGTCTTCCAGTATTGGTGTTACTGAATCCCAATGCGCAAAGCATATTAGGGCACCATTTTGTAAACCAGATTCATTGTTAATGAACATCCAGGCGCAGGATCAGAGATTCTAATGCTCAGTAGAATCTAGAACTACACGCTCGCCGCTACAAAGTCTGTACATTGATCATTTCATATAAATTTACTTGATTTTTGTCACTTTTATTTCAGAAATTTCCTGCAACATTTACAGGTTGCCATGATGATAAAGAGTATCGAATACAAGAAACAATAATTATATTGAAATAAACAGTTTGATAGATTACTAAGTATGTTAATATGCCATTAAGGAGCAATGCCTCATAAGATCCACAGGTACGTGACTAAATAAAACCTCGAACTACAATTAAAACAAGTGGTAGAGTATGTTCTAATAATATTATTTGCTTTTACGTCCGATTAACTACTATTTATTTTCGGAGATGCCGAGGCGCCGGAATTTAGTCCTCAGGAGTTATTTTACGTGCCAGTAAATCTATCGATACTAGGCTGACATATTTGAGCACCTTCAAATACCATCGGTCTGAACCAGGATTGAACCCGCCAATTTGGGGTCATAAGGGTAGCGCCTGAACCGTTTGAGCCACTCAGCCCGTCAGTAAAGTTCTTGGTTAGGCTAAAACGTGTGGAGAAATTAGTAAATTTAGGGATAGTCCTCTCGCTCCTATCATTAAATCAATTTCCTCTCTTTCATCACCAGACCTCGAGCAACTGGAATGTTCTATTGTTGATACATCTCTTAAAATCTCACCCCAAACTAAGGAACCCAGGCACTTTTGGTGGAATTCGCAATGCAATGTAGCCCTCAGTGACAGACAGCAAGCCTGGCTACTTAGGAAATCGCATAAGATACAGCAGACGTATCAGAAGTTCTCCGAAACCCGCAAGAATACCGCCCGAATCATTGGAAACACCATAAGAATTTTCTACAAGAACGAACTAGCCAACATCGAATCCAATTTTCAGAAGAATAATTTCTACCCAGTCCGCCTCTGTGGTGTAGTGGTTAGCGTGATTAGCTGCCACCCCCGGAGGCCCGGGTTCGATTCCCGGCTCTGCCACGAAATTTGAAAAGTGGTATGAGGGCTGGAACGGGGTCCACTCAGCCTCGGGAGGTCAACTGAGTAGAGGTGGGTTCGATTCCCACCTCAGCCATCCTGGAAGTGGTTTTCCGTGGTTTCCCACTTCTCCTCCAGGCGAATGCCGGGATGGTACCTAACATAAGGCCACGGCCGCTTCCTTCCCTCTTCCTTGCCTATCCCTTCCAATCTTCCCATCCCTCCAAAAGGCCCCTGTTCAGCATAGCAGGTGAGGCCGCCTGGGCGAGGTACTGGTCATTCTCCCCAGTTGTATCCCCGACCAAGAGTCTGAAGCTCCAGGACACTGCCCTTGAGGCGGTAGAGGTGGGATCCCTCGCTGTGTCCGAGGGAAAAGCCGACCCTGGAGGGTAAACAGATGATGATGATGATGATGATGATAATTTCTACCACACATTTAAACGGAACCTAGCCAAATGCAACGCTCCAAACCTACGTTTAGGTGACCCAGCTACTAAACAGGTCGCCCACAATGACGGACAAAACTGTGAGATCTTACCAACATACTTTGACTCCCTTCTCTACTGTGATCCACCACAATCGACTTTTATCCCTAACCTGAATTCAGTTCCAACCAACCCTGATTCTTCCCCACCAGACTTTTATGAACTTCGAGAGAGCATCACTTTTCTAAAAAATAATAAAGCTTCAGACTCAGTGATCGCAGAATACTGGAAATCATTGGATGAAAATACGCTACAACTCCTTCTCCGAACTATCCAACAGATTTGGAAGATGACTCAGATACCTTCCAAATGGGTCACAACTTTTATTCATCCTCTTCATAAAGGTAAGGGTTATTCTGCCCGAAGGCAGGTCCGAACCTCCGCAGAGGTGTTCCTGTGCCGGAGTTTACGTACGGTAGGGTGGCAAGTTCCTTTCCGCTCCTCCATTCCCTTACCCCCCACCAACAGCGCGTGGCAACCCATCCAACTCCTGACCACGCCCAATGTTGGTTAACTTCGGAGATCTCACGGGATCCGGTGTTTCAACACGGCTACGGCCGTTGGCCCCTTCATAAAAAAGGTGATAAATCGGATGTCAATAATTATCGCGGCATCTCTCTTCCTCCTGTTACTTATAAAATCCTCTCCAAAGCCTTACTAACTAGAGATCTAGAACCACTTGACTCACAAATTAGGTAAATACCGAGCCGGCTTCCGAAAATCCATGTCCTGCACAGAACAGATCTAGAATCTAAAAATGACTATCGCCTACCTGAAACTCAGAGCCAGACCATTTGTCATCACTTTTGTAGATTTCCAGAAGGCGTACGATTCGATTGACCGCACAACCCTTTTCTAAGTTCTCCAGGAATTCGGCCTAGACAACATGACCCGACAGATCATTCAAAATACACTCACAGGCACGTGTTCCAAAGTGAAATTCAGATCTGAGATTTCTGAAGCCTTTCAAATCCAAACAGCAGTTTGGCAGGGAGATGGACTATCACCATTACTTTTCAACTGTGCTCTCGAGAGGGTCATCCGGCAATGGAGACATGTTCTTCAATATAAAGGAATTCCTAATTGAGTTTTAATATGCCGAACTCATAATTGTATCAATATTGACTGCCTTGCTTTTGCAGATGGCCTCGATCTCTTTACATCCTCTCGTGAACTAGCTACTCAACAAATCAATTACCTGCATATATGCGCAGTTAAGATTGGCCTCAAAATCTCCCATACCAAAACCGACTTTATTTCTAACATCATACATGCAACACCACATCTTCTGAGTATCCATGGTAAAAACTTGAAAATGGAATGATTGAAGTCCTTGATGAATGGATTGAATCTAGTAATTCTGAGAAGTTCGCCGTCTTAACACCTGTCAACAAGTTTGAAACAGCCTTTCGACTCACTCGAGACATATATAACAGAAGGCCCATCTCTCGAAATGCAAATGCAAATGTTTGACTGTATTTAGACCTGAAGTAGAATGTTGAACACTTCGAACGCATGGCCTACGTGAAAAACTGGGAATTAAGAACAGGAGGATCATCCGAAAAATTCTTGGTCCCAGTCTCAAAGATGATGTTTACAGACTTCGGAGGAACTTAGAAATATTCACCCACACTGAAAAGATATTAAGCGTAATCTGGAAGAGAAGGATAACCTTTCACGCTCACCTCTTCAGATTGCCAGCTGAAAGAATCTGTAAACGTGTGTTATCCTACTTCAGAAGTCTCAAAACGATTCCTCCTTGGTTGATGGAGATCGATAACGATCTTTTAAAGTATGGAATCTCAGAAACAGACATTCAACTCAGAGCAAAACTCAGACACAAACTTAGACAGTTTCACCAAGAAGAAGTTCCAACTCGACTGAAGAATGTCCATTCTGATGCATGGAATAAAGCACACTCCGAAAGGATGAAAACCTGGTGGGCCCGCAAGAAGACAAACGGTTGAGGTCTCGCGATCCTTAGTGGCCCTAACGATTAATAATACTGAAACATAACCATACTGTACAAGCAAAGACTATATTAGTTTAAAACTCAAGTTAAGCCTAAGTTTCATGACTGATTCTTGCATATTAATGTAGCAGACAGGTAGATAGAAGTAAAATCTTTATTAGCGCTAGGTACGAATTATTTCTTAATTTACATGAATTTTCGCTTCTTTCTTCCTACACGAAAAAAGCAATAAAAGTGTTCAAAATTTCAAGAAACATGTTTTTTTGCAAAGCAACGTTCAAACACCCATGTTTTCAGCGTATCTATTTGAGCTCAATGGAGTGTTGAGCGACGAATGTCAAACGAGACAAGGTCTAATTTGCATAATAGTGTTAGCATGTGCATGTTGAAATCGAACTGGGCCGTCGGACACAAAACAGAGTTTTGAATTGACTGTTAACTTTGGGTGTTATCGTGCTCTGTCAGACGACTGTGTGACTACAGAGATTAGCTATGTATGCAGTTACTTACTGTTGGCGTTGTCATTGTAATACTTTGAAGCATTGCATTCATCTCATAATAATAATAATAATAATAATAATAATAATAATAATAAAAATAATAATAATAATAGAGTTTCCAGGAATTCAAATACCTTGGAGAAATCATTCAACCTTCTGGATTAAATCGTGAAGCAAGTAAGGAGAGAATTACTAAGCATATCGAATCACTTGGAACACATATAACAAAATCATTATCTCGGAAAACAAAATTAAGACAGTAATAAAATCTGAAGTATTATACGCATCGTAAACCTATATCATTGGCGGTAGATCACTCATAAAAGATATGGAAAAGCAAGAAAGAAACATTTTACGGAACATTTTCGGCCCAGTCTGCACAGAGGTAGTATGGATGAAAAGGAAATCTCATGAAATTTGTTGCCATACTGAAAAAATCTCAGGCACTATCAGGAAAAGGAGGTTGAAATTCTATGGTCATATTCTCAGAATGAACAATGATAGACTGACCAAAAGAATTCTAAATCTTACCCTCACACTGAAAGTCAAGAACAACTGGCTAAATGAAATAGAATCAGATCTTCAGGAAATCAACATCAACCTGGAAACTGTGAAGAACATAGCCAAAAGCTAGAACTAATAAAACCTTGACAGAAGACGTAAGAAGAATTTCAGTGAGAGGATGAAGAGATTTTGAGATGTGAAGAAAGCAAAATCATCAGCTAAATAAGTTCAAGCGTGCTAATCAGTTGTGTATAACGATGTGAAAAAATGGAGTTTCATTAGATTTTTCCCCCCGGTTTACTGAGGAGCTCACCTGCTTGCTTAGAGCTGAGTCTAACATTACTTCTAATCCTTTGTTTCGAATTCTCAGTCAACGATCCTTCGTTATCATAGTTCATTTTAGCGAGCGTGTGTGTGTGCGGTTTGGATCACGTAGCTGTTAGCTTATATTCGGAAGGTAGTGGGATCGAACCCCACTGTACCGGGCGAGTTGGCCGTGCGGTTAGGGGAGCGCAGCTGTGAGCTTGCATCCGGGAGATAGTGGGTTCGAACCCCACTGTCAGCAGCCCTGAAAATGGTTTTCCGTGGTTTCCTATTTTCACACCAGGCAAATGCTGGGGCTGTACCTTAGTGAAGGCCACGGCCGATTCCTTCCCATTCCTATCCCGTCGTCGCCATTAGACCTATCTGTGTCGGTGCGACGTAAAGCGAATAACAAAAAAAAATCACTGTTGGCAGCCCTGAAGATGGCTTTTCACGGTTTCCTATTTTCTTACCAGGCTGCGCCTTAACCTTGCTTACTTTCAACTCCCAGCCCTTTCCTGTCCCATCGTCGCTAAAAGACATATCTTTTTCAGTGCGAGGTAAAAAGAAAAGCTCTTTTTAAGCATCCACGCTGTCAGGTTGCTGAAGATCACTTTGTTCCTAATTTTCTTCCGACAGTCTCGTACCTAGATGGGACAGAGGTCTTTATCTATAAACTACCTTAAATACATGTTAAATAAATAATTAGGTTTCACGACTAATTTTAAAAGAAGAAATCAAGATCATAAAATGCATATTCATATTTAGAACTTAACAAACAACGAAATCCATGGCGCTACAGCCCTGATGGGCGTTGGCCTACAAAGCAACCGCTACGCAGCCTAAAGTACTACAGATTACGAGGTGATGCATAGTCAGTGTGACGAATCCTCTCGACCGTTATTCTTGGTTTTCTAGACTGGAATCGCCATCTCACCATCAGATAGCTCCTCAATTGTAATCACGTAGGATGAGTGGACCTTGAACCTACCCTCAGGTCCAGGTAAAAATCCCTGACATGGACGAAAATCGAACCCGAGGCTTCAGAGTGAGGCGCAAGCACGCTACCTTAAGACTGCAAGGGCGGAATATTTAGTAATTAGCCATAACAAATATCTTGACACATTACATAAATTTTCTTTAACGACTGTTCTGTCTTTGAGCGTTCAGTCTGCAAGCTTCTGTGAATGAACTAAGCTCCGGTTCATCTCATATCGTAACTGGCACTCTAGCCTAGTTTAGTTCTACACATGTTACTTTTATATCATATAAAAATTGAGTCTAATCATTGTCAACTTGTTCTCTGTTTACCTTACCTTCCATCGCTGTGTCCATTATTCTCCTACGTAAACTATCCTCCTTCATTCTTCTCACATGACCGCACTACTGAAACTGGTTTCTTTTTATTCTAACTTGTCCTTTATTTATTAAATTCAAATACCCTCGTTCTTTGTTCTTTTGTTCAGGATGTGAAGAAATTAAGTATCGTGTTTGTAGAAACGCGGATGTACCCGTGGCGGTAATATTTGTATGTCAGTGCATTACAGGTGTATTGTAGATACTGGTGTAATCGGGATATTGGCTTCATGACTACAGGTCAACATGTGATCTGCTGTTACAGATTTCTGAACGTGCAGGATGATAAGCGTGCCAGAGAAGGTAGCCAGTGTGACGTGGAGGTTGCAAGGGCCATCCTACGTTAAGATTCCGACGAAATTTGATCGCCGATTCCATAATTCTTACCTACAACCAAACAATTCAACTGGTAATGAACAAGTTCAAGCGCACTGGGACCGTTAAGAACGATCCCGGACAAGGCCTTTTATCAAACTCTGATGGCAGAATTGGAGTCATTTCACATCTCGTGAAAGCAGTCCAAAATCGGAGTGGCGTTTGTCAAGGGAACTGAACATTCCACGCTCAACAGTGCATAAGACGTTGCGTTAAATCGTTGCCGTACCATTTGCAGGCTCTGAAATATTTACATGACGAAGATTTGGCAGAGCGTGTTCGCATGTGCGTGAATTTTCTTGCAGCAAATGGAAATAGCAAGATCTTCGATTATGCCTATTCAGCTACGAAGCAACCTTCCACATTTGTGGAAAGGTGAACAGTTATAATTACGCCATGTGGGCTGAAATACCACCAGTGGAGTGCTTGGAACTCCAGCGTGACACTCCCAAAGTTAATGTATAGATAGTAATGACCACTGATAAAAATTTTGCCCCGTTATTTTCGCTGAAAACACCATGAATGGGGTAATGTTACTGGATAAGCTGCAAGAGTTTCTGTTAACATTGGTTGTCAAGGATAAACGTGCAAACATCGTCTACTTCCAGGAGGGCGCGGCACTATGCCGTTATCACCTATAGGTTCACATATTTTTGAATGACATGTTTCGTGGAAGATGCATTGAGCGCACAGGACCCATGAGCTGGGCGGCGCGCTCTCCTGACCTCACACCAATGGACTTCTTTGTGTGGGTATTTATCAAGGAGCATACAGGTACGTTTCGCCTTCACATTACCACATGGGTGGAACTCCGAGACCGAATTCGACAAGCAACAAAATTTTGTCGAATGCAATAAATGCTCCAGAACATTTTTCGTGTCACAGTCGACGGATAGGAGGTGTGTTGCGATATGAACTGAGCTCATGTTGATCGTAACATGTGATAACCGAATACCATTACGAACATTAACAATTCCGTCACTATTTCAATGCAATCTAGGCTTAATTTCTGGACGCCCTGTATTTGCACCTGCGATTAAACTATTTTTACGTCCGTTACTTCCAGATCGTAGCTTGTGGTGTGGGTTTCTCCAGTCACAGCCTAGACTATGGACAACGATTGGGTGGCCTAGTAACTGGTCCTGGGAGTTGGGTTACCAGTTCCTATGGCATGCGAGTGGACGTCTTAGATATATTCTGAGTCGTCCTCCTTGTGCTCAGGTGACTACCACTACTCAATTCACTGATGGTCCCTGACCCGTCAAAGTGAATATTCTCACTGGGACTAAGACTATCTTATGTTTGGATTATTCACACAATGGCTTTTACGAGCCACGGACCTATGGGAGTGATGTTGGAGGTCCACTTTTATTTCACAACGTCAGGGACTCCTTCGAAATATCTTCATTATAAATACCGAGCTGAGGACCTCAGAGAGCTAGTCTTTAGTGCTCAGGTTGGCGGGTTCAATCCCAGCTCTGTTCGGTGGTACGTGAAGGTGTTGAAATACATCAGCATCGCGTGCCGGTAGATTAACTGGTAAACGAATAGCATTACGAACATTAAAATTCCGTCACTATTTCAACAAAATTTACGATTAATTTCTGGACACTCTGTATTTGCACCTGCGATCATTCTCACTATTTTTACGTCAGTTACTTCCAAGTCGTAGCCTCTGGTGTGGTTTATGCAGTCAAAGCCTAGTTTGTGGACCATGAACAACATTTGGGCGTCTCCGGAAACTGTAAAACCGTAAAAGTAGTCAATAAAGTGCAAAACACCTAACATTACATTTTATTATTCATGATATAGTAAATACGTATCTAAACGAATATCTCCTCTGGCAGTGACTTTCTAAATGACAAAAGCGCAGTTTCCTGTCACTGCTCTTCTTATTCGGATGCAACGGAATAACGGCAGCGTTTCATATGCAGTTGATCGGCTTGGTTGTCATCTCTCAAATTTAGGAAATGGCATTATTTTATACAGCACTATTTATGATATATGCCTGTACAAAACGCAAACTAAGTTAACAGTTTTGGCCTTCGTTTATGATGAGTGAACTGATATCCATACCTAATATCACTTCATTACTCTTCGGGAGATAGTGGGTTCGAACCCCACTGTCTGCAGCCCTGAAGATGGTTTTCCGTGGTTTTCCATTTTCACACCAGGCAAATGCTGGGGTTGTACCTTAATAGGGGCAACGGCTGCTTCCTTCTCATGCCTGTCCCGTCGTCGCCTTAAGACCTATCTGTGTTGGTGCGACGTGAAGCAACTTGTAAGAAATTTCATTACTCATTGCGTTTTCTAACAGGTTCTCGGGTTATTACAATTTTCTAATCCTAACCTTTAATTATGTCCGACTGCCTAATTTTAAGCGTGAAAAGATCTCTAGATGAATAATGATAATAATTGCTGTTTTGTGGTTGATGCCCCCTCACTCTTCCTTTCATTGGGTGCCTTCTTCCTCTTCTTAATTTGTCTTTTTTTCCTCGTATGGACGGCGATATTTAGGTATTTTATTGAAATTAATATCTTTTTCTCATGTTGTTTTAATTAGTAAATTTACCTGTAGTAGATTAAGTTATTTTAGCATTACTACCTTGTACGTACATTGTGGTTAATTTAATGTTCTTTTATGGGATATGTATCTAATATATATATATATGTTACTATAGTATTTTAATACTACTAGGTTAAGTTATTTTGTTGATATTATTATTTTTATTATATTCTTTCCTTTTTCTTCCTAGACAATTGTTATTGGCCTTATTTTAATGTAGCTGTTACTAGCATTTCCGATTTAGAAAGTCAAGAATAACGGCCGAGAGTATTCGTCGTGCTGACCACACAACACCTTGTAATCTGCAGGCCTCCGGGGTGAGCAGCGTTCGCTTCGTAGGCCAAGGCCCTTCAGGGTTGTAGTGCCATGGTGTTAGTTAGTTAGTAACTGGTACTAATATATTAGGTTAAGACAGATAATATATCCTTAACTTTAACAGGATAAAGAAAACATCTTATCTTCGACCTCTATTGGTGTTAAGAGATGGTGGCATGCCGAAATTTAGGCCTGGGAAGGGTTTCTTCTTCGGAGACAGTAAATCTACTCACATTTAAGCACTCTTATCTAACAATCGACTGCACTGGGCTTCAATTCCCTTTTATCTTACGCATACGAGATAAACACCTATACAACTTCTCTACATTGCCGGATAGTGTTGCCAGGTCTGCAAATGAAATGTCGGTAGATTGTACGTAAAAATTTCGGGAGTTTTAATAAAAATTCTGATAGTTTCTCGAGCACTGAAATGTTATAACTAAATTAAAGAATAGTCATGTGCAGTTTTATGAGAAAAATTTACCATTTCTTTCATCCGTACTCTCTGGCCGCTCTATGCTTCACTTCCCACTTTCCCTGTATATCTAGTTATTACTTAAGATGAAGTTATTCATCAGGTTTAGTAATTGTGAGGCGATTCTGAAGTCGTTGCAAGATGCAGATTTTGTAGTCTATATGCGGGTGTGGGATTTCCCTTCGAATGATGCAGTCAAGCGTGATTTTTGAGTGGGGGAGATTACGTAATTCGAGCCTGAAATGTATGCGATGAAGTACGTAACGAGTGATGCTATCGATTAAACGTCACACAGTGAGACAAGTAAAGAGTTTTTCAGCACAAATATATTATGTACCATTAATCATTGTTATTCACTTTCCTGAAATTTCGATTAGAAGAAATTTCAGGAGATTTTGTTTTCGGGTTTTCTGGTATGTTGCGAAAAATCGGGAGATCTCCTGAAATTTCGGTAGACCTGGCAACACTGTTGCCGGCTAATACAGATAAAGTCGGCTTTGGTCTGAGTGTCCGTCCCTAGTTACAGTTGATAGAGCTAACTACATCAAATCGAACCGTATTGAAAATCGGCCAAACTACGTAGCGATTCACTGGTTAATATACGATAGGGGAAGAGGATGGGGTTGTTACATCCCTACTTTTAATCCCTGAGTACAAATATATTTTGTAAACTACAGAAACTGTTAAATCTTTGGTTGATTGTAAGTCCCAACTGCAGCTTAACTATTGTGTTTGTAAGTCTAATGGTAGGTTGACAGCGGAGACGTTTCCTTCCAAACAGTGATTACGGTTTAGAACAGGACAAGTGACCAGTGTTGGTGGTGTGGCTTCCTCTTCAGGCTGTACGGTTCATATTGTGAATGCAAGACCTGTTGCAATAGACTCAGCAGCACACAGACAGTAAAGAGAGTTTATTAAGCCGCCTATTTAACGTGCAGTCTCTCCTCCCTGCCTTGCCCGTGCTCTCACAGTCCTTTTCATGTCAACAGCAGGGGGCGGGGCAAACGGGGGACGACAGCCAAAGATTAAACGCGAATACAGAGACATGAAGATAGAAGTAAACAAAAGCGGTTTTAGTGACAAAGACGAAATGGAACAGGTCTGGCGGAGGACAAGATAATATTAAACACGGAGAGAAGGGGTGACGAAATAACACACGCAAGAGACTGATGGAGGAAAAAGAAGAGGTGGGGGAGGTGATGGACGGAGCACAGGAAGCAAAACACTGCATCAGTTAAAAGTTAAATTACGACTTTGAGAGATGAGAAAAATATTATATGTATGTACACACATATTGTAGGCTACCACAAGGAGCAGAGGATGAAATGAATACTGCGAGACCATACAAATGTTGTAGAATACACAGGAGATTATGAAAACTCACTCACAGGCCACCGTTCTGCCCACTGTGGACTGGTTTGCGTTTAGAAATTGCGATTGGCAGCAGAAAGTGGCCGCTAGGTTTACTGCCGGGTTAATTCATGCTAAGTTCCACGCAGGAACTAGACACGGAGACAGCAAAAGCATTTTTTTTTTACCACGGGAGCAGATACAAAATGAATGGCATTCTAGAGAAGGGGTAATTGTATCTTAGAATAACTAAATCAACCTGAGCGAAACTTTAGAAAACAACTCCTTCTCAAGATAAAAATGATATATTTCCCTTCCTTCTCCAATTTGGAAATTCCAATTTCAGTTGTTTTAATCTTAACGATTTTCTCAATAATAAACTATCTCGTTTGCAAGTTATTTTTGCAAATTTGAAGAACAAACACGAGGTGTCGTCGTGTGGTCAGCACGACGAATCCTCTCGGCAGTTATTCTTGGCTTTCTAGACCGATAGATCGTAATCACTCAGTATAAATTACAGGTAATGTATGGAACGCACATGTTTACTAGTTTCAGTAAATGCATATTTCCCTTCATATTTTCGGGATATTCATTGTTATTTTTAAATTGTTTACTGGGATTTCTTTTGTCAATTTGTAAGTAATTTATTTGGCATTCATTAGGTCATCCAAATCTCGGCCTTGGTGATGAGTAAGAAGTGATGGAGTGACAGACTGGAACAGACAGTAACCATATTGTAATCGACCCGGCATAATTTGTCTAAGAGGTAATGATGATGATAATGATCATGGTGATTAACTCCACAGGAATATGAGAATAGTGCCCAACAGACCGCGGTCAACATAACATAAGCCGTTGTGATTGCGAAACCTACTATGTAAAACTGTTTCAGCCCAGGACTTTGGCCGATAAGGTTCCACCATTTTAGGCTCAATACTGTGCGAGTAATGTGGAAGAATTCTCGCTCTTGATGTTATAGGCCCTACTGTATGTGCGGCGGGTCAGTATTTCTCCCACAACAGTATCTTTTTCTTTTCCTACCGATTTTTCTCACACGTGTGTGGTCGCGGGTGCGAACTGCGTCGCATATATGGATTTGGCCCTGTTTTACGGCCGGATGCCTTCCTGTTGCCAACCCTATACGGGGTGATGGAATCACTATTGCGTGTTTCTGTGGTGGTTGGTACTGTCGTGTGTTGTGTGAATATGAAGAGGAGAGTGTTGGGACGGATAAAAACACCCGGTCCCCGAGCCAGAAGAATTAATTAGAAGCGATTAAAATCTCCGACCCGGCTGGGAATCGAACTCGGGACTCTCTGAACCGAAAGCCAGTACGCTGACCATTCAGACAACGAGTCGGACATTTTTCCCACTACAGTATCACATAGCGGTTTTCGCAGGTGCAACGACGATCTACAGGTGTATCAAAATTCAATACTCAAACCTGTAAGGTCCGACTCGTTGGCTGAATGGTCAGCGTACTGGCCTTCGATTCAGAGGGTCCCGGGTTCGATTCCCGGCCGGGTCGGGGATTTTAACCTTCATTGGTTAATTCCAATGGCCCGAGGGCTGGGTGTTTGTGATGTCCCCAACATCCCTAGGTGCATATGGCCCTGAGGTTCACTCAGCCTACACCAAAAATGAGTACCAGGTAAATTCCTGGGGGCAAAGGCGGCCGGGCGTGGAGGTAACCACTCTACCCCATCACGTGCCGCGGTTAACAATGGTTGAAGCCTTTACCTTCCACTCCTCCAAGGGGCCTTCATGGCCTGTACGGAGGTGACTTTGTCTTTGTGACTTTGTCCAACATCCCTACAACTCACACACCACACATAACACTATCCTCCACCACAATAACACGCAGTTACCTATACATGGCAGATGCCGCCCACCCTCATCGGAGGGTCTGTCTTACAAGAGCTGCACTCGGCTACAAATAACCACACGAAATTAAAAAAATTAAAAACCTCTAAGGATGGCAAAAAAAGAAACATTTTTTTATAAAATAACCATAGGTTGGAAATCAATAGTTTTGAGGTGGTTGAGAATGAAACTATTATATTTAAATTTAATTGTACTATTTTACAAAAACTGTACATGCTCTACAACGTCGTGCCATTTCCTGGCGTACACGTTTGAAAACCCTAGGCATGTTCTGTGGAGATCACAAAGCTGCAAGCCCGGGAGCGACGAGGTCTTCACTCGGACGCAATTGGAGTCTCATACACACTCTCGCTCTGCTCCAAACGAACGAAAACGTACTGCGTGTTGTCACAGCACAGACATTGCATTGTGAAGTTATGGCCTGTACAGTATGTAATATTGATGCTTTTGAAGAACGAGACATATACTTAATTTATACTCCTACACTACAGTTTCTGATTTTATCGGTCAATAATTCCTTTCAGACCCGTGAATATTTACAAAAAAGAGGTTTTTTCGGTCTCTTCTCTCAGCCTTACAAGCTGAAGTATTGAATTTTGACACATCTTGTATACCGTGAATTCCACACACCCCTTGTGCTCTAGATTTATACAACCTACCCTCTTTATTACAGTTCAAAAATACGTTGGCCCCTCTTCTTAAGAGCGGGCTAATATAACGAGATGTATGGCTACGGGCTAGAAAACAATCGAAATAGTGAACGCCACTATTAATTCATTATTGGTTCCCCGAATGAACCCGCAAAACAGAGATACGAAGAACACATACCCAACAGCAGTTGCACACACAGACCAGGGACATGTATTATAAGGCGTGATCAAAACGTTTCCGTTTGAGTGCGTTGCTGCAGCGGACATGTAGGCAAATGGATTAGTGTGGCAGTCGTGTCGTGGCGAGGTGCGTGCCACGTGAACTACAGTGCCGTTATTACCAAATGCGTCCAAACAGGACCAACGCGCTGTTATTCTGTTGTTGGCTGCCGAAGGACAATCACCGGTGGATATCCATCGGAGAATGAAGACTGTGTATGGGGCAGCATGTCTGTTGAAAACCACCGTTGTGGAATGGTGCACCAGGTTCTGTGCGGGTCACGTTTCGGCATAAGATGCCGGTCGATCTGGGACGCCAGCCTCATCCATCACGGACAACAAACGGGTGGCGGATTAGGTGACTAGGGCGGACCGGCGCATAACCATTCGTGCAAAGAATCTCGACATCAGCTTCGGTAGCGTCGACGCTTACTGTCGGATGAGGATGTGCAGCAGGCGGTTGTGGACTTCTTCACGCAGTAGGACACGGTGTTTCACCACACGGGGATCTTCAATCTGGTGCGTCGGTTCGATGAGTGTCTCAGTGCTCACGGTGATTTTGCCTGATTGGTATCCTGATTCAGGACTGTACGGCCGTCGAACGGAAACTTTTTGATCGCCCCTTATATGTGTGCTGGGATTTGTCCAATGCATGTCAAGCCTTGCAATAGCTCAGTTGATAGAAAAAAATAATCACCATCAGAATGTTGGTCGGCAGGGTAGAAGAGATGGTGATATACAATTTCTAATCACTAGATTGCGTGCCAAAAGCCTGGATTCGACTACAAATATCTCCGTAGATCTCACATAGAGCTGCTCATGGTGATTCGTCCGTCGGATGGAGACTTAGGGCTTTGAGCAGACCCCTTGGTGCTATTCGAGAGGAGTAGCCTACCTGTTGGCACAGGTTTTCACCCTCTCCCTTCCTACTATCATATATCATGTCATTCGTTTCATCTTATTAATACCTCTGATGAGGTCGACGTCAGGAAGGGCATCTGGTCTAAAAACTCGTTACGAAGATTCATCTATCTCCGTATCCGATCCCGTAGAGAAACAGGACAAGGGTTGGATATACATACAGTAGTATGTTGGTGGGGACGGTAAGAATAAAAACACGGTATCTCCTTCCTGTCATAAGAGGCAACTGAAAAGGGAAACCCCAGGGCCTTTCAACGAAGAAGCTCGAGATAGTGACCACTGGGTTCCTAGCTGAGTCTAGCATTGCTTTCCATTACTTGTGCCAGACTATTCGATTTCAAACTCCTTCGCGAACTCTCTTGGTCAAATTCTATTCTCTACAGATTTTGTCGGTATTAGGTGTGTGAGACGTGGAGAGTTGTTTCTTTTCACGTCGTTCGTGTTACCCTTTCCTTTAACCGATAGCATCATTTTTCGCAGGGTCGAATCTCTTCAATATTTTCCTCTGGTTGGTCTTAATAAAGAATGGTTGTCGAATTGTACTTCGTAAAACAATCATCACCACCATCACCACTCATCGAAACACGTATCTCAGCCACATACCTAATCAGATAGAGCTCACTTCCACAATTTTTATCTTGATGGCCAAAGTTCCTTAAACTAAGTTTTTCTTTTTGCTAGTGGCTTAACGTCGCACTGACACAACGAAGTTTTTCGGCTAAGTAAGGACGGAAATGGGCTAGTATTGGGAAAGTAGTGGTCACGGCCATAATTAAGGCACAGTCCCAGTATTTACCTGGAGTGAGAATGGGAAACAGAAGAAAAACATCCTCAAGGATGCTGAAGGTGGGATTCGAACTCACCATCTCACGAATGCTAATCCACAGCTATGTGACCCTAATCGCACGGCCAACTCGCTTGGTACGAAGAAATTACGTCTCCATTTCAGTGATTGAGTTAGCAGTCATCATCTTCATATCCGGCTCCTTGGATGAAGGGTAAGAATAGTGGCCTTCGATGCAGAGGGTACTGGATTCGATTCCCAGCCGTGTCGTGGATTTTCATCTTAAATGATTAATTCCCATGGTTCATTAACTGGTGTGTGTGTGTGGTGTGCTGTCTCCAACGTTCCTGCTATTCACACATCACACATAACGCTATCCTTCCCGAAAGTTACACGCAGTTTCCCATACACAACATATGCCATCCACGCTCCTCGGAGGGTTTAACTTACAAGGGCTGCGCCACGTTGCCAATAACCACATGAAATCATCATCATCACCACCACTATCATCATGGCAAAACTCAAGTTTCCACTGCTTAAATTAAGCATGTTAGCGTAAAACATATCCTAGTCATTTACATGGTTGAGGAAGACCGAAGGACACGGAAGCAGTAAAAAACGGAATTGGTTTAATTTGCGAAGCTGAAGGTTCATGTAGTAGGAGTATTACAACACAGGAAGGTTTGCTTCAGAATGGGGGAAAAAAGTTCACCGGTGCACCCGAGGGCATTTGGGAACAAGAAGCTGAGAGACGGAGGAGTTACGAATGTTCAGAGTGGCCGTATATTTTCCCTTTTTCCATTTGGAGTGATAGTGAGAATAATAAATTTCACTGGCAGTTTTTGAGCCTGAGATATTATTATGAATGGGAATAGAAAGTGAAACGGACAACTGATGAAAGATCACTTAATTACAAGGTTTTAACTACTCGTTGTAAATGTCCCTGCTAGGAGAGTTCTCACAACCATTTATTCAATAATATAGAGCTAGCAGTAGATTACTTAGCGATTAAAATACCTTTAAAACTTCAGATATTTCATTATATGATTAGCAGTCATCTCCGTACATGCCATGAAGACCCTAGGAGTGGTAGAAGGTAAAGGCTTCCACTATCCACAACCTCAGCACTTGGTTGGGGTAGAGTGATTAGCTCTACGTCCGGCCACGTTTGACCCAGGAATTAACTTGGTACTCATTTTTGGTGTAGGCTGAATTAACTTCAGGGCTATGTGCACCTCCATAAGTGGAAATATCGTTTCTTAAATTTTCGACTTCCTGACGGGGCATCAAACCCACGTCCTTCTGGTTGAACTAAAGGCGGTAGTGCCTAGCTTAATGTAGTCACCAACAACTATAAGTTACACAAATGAATAACTGACTGAGTCAATCTTTCAACACAATTTACCTTAGTGATTGAAATATTTATTATTATTTTTAAAAATAAATAAAGTACACGATTGTCTTGTAATTTTGGTGACAAATATCTTGTCTGTTACTAACTACTTCAGAAGGAATGTTATTTAAAGCCTGAATGTTTGTCATTGATCACTCGTTCCTAGGTCAATTAGGGCCATATAGGGGCGAGGGTCACAGTGACGAGGGGAGGCGAGCATTGTTCAGTCGTGCGGATCTCCTGTGCATACAAAATGATAAATCAAATGATATAATTTTACCGGGGTAGGATTGTACATTCCTGAGTTGCCTACAGACAAAGGGAGAACCAGCTCATTTTTCACTTTGTTCCCTCATGGGCATTGCAAACTCTAAAGCATCGTCAAATATCAACCTTAATTTTCGAGTGAGCGACATTTGTATCACACTTGTCTTGACATTATCACATATGATGTCACTCATACGAATCCCTATACTCTGCGATAAATAAGTCAAAATTGCCACAATATAAAATAATAATAATAATAATAATAATAATAATAATAATAATAATAATAATAATAATAATAATAATAATAATAATAATAATAATAATAACATACATACTCACATTATCATTGTAGACCGTCATGCCTTTCAGTGTTCAGTCTGCAAGCCTCTGTGAATTTACTAAACGTTGGCACAATTCTCTATTTGCAACTAGTGCTGTGGCCTCATTTACTTCCATATCCCTTATCTTTAAATCGCTAGAAACTGAGTCTAACCATCGTCGTCTTGGTCTCCCTCTACTTCTCTTACCCTCCATAACAGGGTCCATTATTCCCCTAGGAAACCTATCTTCCTCCATTCGCCTCACATGACTCCACCACCGAAACCGGTTTGTGCGTACAGCTTCATCCATCGAGTTCATTCCTAACTTAGCTTTTAGCTCCTTATTCCGAGTACCCTCCTGTCATTAGTCCCACCTATACTGCGTGAGATAACACTGTACAATATTAAATTTAGTCCGAGTAACCCAGAGTATTAGCGTAAACTTTAGTTTGATGTCAGCAATAACTTATTATCGTCACCTCTACAGTTCAATTCCTTGTAATTTTGTGCTATTATGGTTAAATTCTGTCATCAAATATGTTTTTGTCCTGGGGATGGATAAGCAGGATGATAACCTCTGCTTCGCTAATGAGGAAGTTTCACAGCTGCTGTGAGTAGACCCTTGATCCTTTAAGTTTGTGTTAAAACCTTCAAATGTAGGGCTGGTGAAGTGTGATAGGCTACAGTATGTGCTCTGTTGTATTACAGTGTATTTAGAGGGTATGTGGAAAATGCTACTCCTCAGGCGGAAAAATATTAGGCCTCGCTTTTCTTTGAGAAGTGTGCAGGCATGCCCGTGAGTTGTTTTGCGAGATATAATGTTCAATATAGGCTTCTATTATGAATGCCATTGAATTAGCAGAGTCTCCATGAAAGTTTGAGGGTCACAAGAGTTTGACAGTGTCCATGTTACGCAACATGTAACAAAAACGCACTGCTAGTGCGATGTCCTTATCCAATTTCATTCCCCATCATTCATTTTGTCTCCATTTCTCTTTCACTGCGGAAGGCGTCATGAGGGGCGTCCGGCCATAAGAAAGCCATTTGAATTCATCTCACCTCATCCCTGAAGCCGTATCAAGAAACTGTAGTAAAGGGTAGACATCCAAACACACACAAAATGGCACAAAATTATACAAATTATGATTTAAAATATTCCATTAGTAACGGAACCTAATTATTCCTACTGGGTTATACAGTATTTCACACATGGTTTACCAGAATATAATTTAAAATAGTTCATTACATAGGCCTATAGCGTTGCATAATAATTACAATGCAATTGGGGAGAAATCCACATATTAATTAACACAATGATTTACAGAGAACTGAGCGGTACCAACTACTAGCTTAACATTGTATTTACAACACCATCAGGCCGGCAGCCCTGCATATGGTCTTCCATGGTTTCCCATTTTCACACTAGGCTGTACCTTTTTTACCTCGACCACTACTTTTACAATTCTAGCCCTTTCCCACTCCGTCGTCACCAAAATTATCTTACATGTGTTAGTACGATGTTAATCCACTGTAAGGAAAAAGAAGGACCACCATCACACAGAAATTTATACAGAATTATCAGGAGTTGAAGTCTTCCCATGATGCATCTAACATTTCTCGGAAAGGATATAAGTACGTCTACCACTATACAACTCGTACCGCGTAGTCAATTCACACATGTACGAAAGCAAATTTTCTCATTACAGTTTTTCTTGTTAATGTTATCGGTAATTTGAACTACTTCCCGCTTGGCGCGTGAGCTTCTAGATGAATGAATACGAAACCGTCTTGTCCCCGATTCCAGATCCTCTCTAGCTCGACTATGTGACGTCCCTTTTGTGTCCCCTTCGCTTTCCCATCACTCCCTCTGTAGAGCCTTTCCAATCTTTTCCTCTCGCTTGTACTTCGTCTCCTTACGCGTCCCTACCTCCTGTTATAATCTACCTCTCTCATTTCCGACATTTGATCTCTTAATCTTCCCTTTGTGTCTTACTTGATTTTCACCCCCATACCCATGTCTTCTTACTGCGGCCCACTTCCCCCCAGCTCCTCATCTTTAAAGTTCCCTTATCTTGCTGCCTTTCAATTTCATTGCGAATATCTCTCTCCTCTTTTCAATCCCCCTCATTTTTCCATCTTATTCTTTTGAACTCTTCTAGTGCTCGCATTATTCAAAACAGTTTGAAGTGGATTCTAAATAGTCTGTTCTTTTCACGCATCACTGGGGTCGATCCCACCTCGTCTGCATTGAGCAAGCTCCTTCCTCAACTCTGTTAATGCCTTATTGTGTTTCTTTCAAAATATCGTAGATTTTCTTTTCTGAGTTTTGTTTTGTTCTTTTACTTTACTACCACTGTTTGTGGGTAAGACAAAGTAAAATGAAAGCCTGGAATTATTCAGACCTGTTCTCTTAAAGCCTTGGGCTGCTTGGTTTTGAAAACATTCGAGTCGGCCACAAGACTTCATGTCCGGAAATTAACTGCGGAATGAACCACATAGCAAGAAGCGGGCAAGACACTGGCTCTTTCCACTGCCAAGCTTACTCTCATTCAAGCAGAAGTAAAGTCACTGTGGTTAAGATCATCTGTGTGGATTCCTTTTTGCTCTGTGTTTTACGTTGCACCGACACAGACAGGTCTTATTGGCGACAATGGAATAGGGACTGGGAGGAAAGTGACCCTTGCCTTAATTAAGATACAGCCTCAGCATTTTCCTGGTGTGAAAATAGGAAACCATGGAAAACTATCCTCAGGGCTACCGACAGTGGATTTAGAACCCACCATCTCCCGAATAACAGCTTCATGACCCAAACCGTGTAGCCAACTCACTCGGCAAATATAAAATATTCAGAATTGAGAATAGGTTACGATTATTTTATGAACTCTGGATATACAAAATATTACACTGAATTTGTTATATAGACTACCTAGAAAAATGCTAGGATATATCAAATGGATTCATCTCTGCCAATGAAGTCATGTTTTAAAGGGTTCCAGTACATTGTTTCCTTTTCTTGAAAGTAAACATGACTCTAGAGGAGAGGTTTTCTCACTTCTATAAGATTGTAACCCTCACTCAAGACTAAAATCTCAATGTACTCACACGAAAAAACCTAAATAATATGTTTAAATAACTGAGTATTTGCAGTTTTATTTGATTGAAAACCGTTCTTTTAAGTAGACATCATAAACAAGTCATGGTCGTGAAGTACAATTTTCATAACACATAACAAGAGATTTATGAGCTTGTATCTATATCGAGTTTTATGCAATGATATTTAAAAAAAACATAGCATTTCCTGTTTGTATGAAAGTTTAACAGAGTATTGAAGTAATGAAGTGATTGGGTTTGTTATGAAGTTTAATTAGGTGGGGAGTTGATTCTGTTGTTAAGGTACTAGTTGTTAGGACAGCGGATAGCAGATCCATATTTTTTGTAAGTATATTTAAAAAATATAGATCTAAAATGGAAGCAACTGCTAAAATGATGGTAATAGATAGAAGGATAATTACAAGGTTTCTAAGAGAAGCATAAATAGTCATTAGAAGTCAAGGTTGCAAAACATAGACATTATTGCACTGTCATAAGACCAGGGGTTTTGTGTGCAGCGGAATGAATGCCTTGTTATGAACAAGAAAGGCGTGATAGAAACATTGGAAATTAAAGAAAGAAATTTCTTATAGAAAATTCTTGGCCTAGTTAAGGACCAAAATGAATATAGACGTCGGCATAACCGTGAGCTGTAAACTCATGTCTAGAAGATCTCTGATGTCATGGGGGGAAAGAGAATTGCATTTTATGGACACTTCCTAAGAATGAAACCCACACGATTATCGAACCAGCTCTTTGCCTATTTTAAAGATAAGAAGACCCAGCCAACTTGTTTCAAGGAGGTAGAAAGGGACCTACAGGAGATGGGGGATAATTTATGAAGATATACAAGAACGCAACCCACTCAGGAGGAAACTAAAAGACCACCAGAGTTTCAAGAAAGGCCAAAGTTTAAGACGGGAAAGACGTGAAAATAGCAACACCGGCTACGAATGAAGGAACACTGGGCAAAGATCAAAGCCCAGATAAGACAACTGAAGTAACGTGGTCCTTAGTAGGCCGATACGAACAAATAATAATAATAAAAATAATAATAATAATAATAATAATAATAATAATAATAATAATAATAATAATAATAATAGAACACGCGAATTTGAAGCTTGGTATGCATATCCACAGGAATGAAGTGTTGAGTTATTTGCTCAAGTTCCTGCTGCTAATTTTTGGGTTACCAGAAGGGATGGTTTAACTTGTTCGGAATGGAGGGAGATGATGAAGATGACCGCGATGGTTGCATCAATACGTACTCTGCCGGGACGTTCTACCAGCACAGGCCACTGCAGACACTGCAGTGAGTGTGTAACCTTACCACATGTGCTGGGGAGTGGCCCTCAAGGAGAACTGCTGAGGATCAAATGCCATAACATCATCATCAGAAACCTGATTGTTAATGCTTTTCGTCTCAAAAATCTAGAAGCGTACGAAGAAGTCCACTGCATCGCCGAAGGAGGCAGCACTCGCAGGATTGATATTATAGCGATTGACAGACGGAGGAACGAAGCCGAAATTATTGATCCTATGGTACGCTTTGAATCTTCAGCCTCTCAGCCTACTGACGTAGACAATGAGAAGATGATATCTATAATCCAACTATCCCTTTCTTTCTTGAGTCGTATAACCCTAAAAAAAGTGACTGTGACTGGACTTTTCTTTGGTGCGAGGGGAACGATTCCAAAATCTTCGTCACATGGCGACAAAAATATAAACTAGCGAGAAATCTACAAGATGAGATAATCGTCTCACTCATCAAATACTCCGTTTCGATTCTTCGTCACCATTTATATGGAGTTCATGCCATTTAATATGGTTAATTGTAACCTATCACTTTTTATACATTAATCTTCTTTATCTTCCCTCAAAATTGTTATTGTGTATTATTCTGTGTCTTATGGAAAATCTAGGGTGTCCTGGATCAGATTAAATAAATAATAAAATGTTACAGTATATCTAGGGGGTCGATAACCTAGATGTTAGGACACTTTATACAACAAGCATCAAACAAGCATATATCTAGGGGGTGGCTTGCATGTGAAGAGATAAGAAAATTAAAGGCAAGGATTCGAAAATTTACTATTCAGAGAGTAGTTTAGCATTACGCATTAATTTTGGGGGATTAGTGAGAAAATTATACTTTCCTCTAAGTTTCGGAACAGATACCTTAATATTGGTTTACAGCACCAGTGGTTTAATTAAACTAATAACTTTTAGCTAGCTGCTAGCTTCAATATCAATATAATAATAATTAATAATGAATCATTTTCATCTTAATTCTGGAATTCAGAGACATAAAGTTTCAACGGTATGTGTGTGCCTGCAGGGGGTGCCACAGTTTTCTGATGTGTGATAGTCCAGAAGAAACTTTCAAGCGCTGTATGACTCCAAATTTAGCTCACTGTGGTACCGTACTTATTTTTCACGTACACAATCGAAGAAAGCTGCCCACCCCGTGGTTTGCCTGGCTCTTACCCGGAAACCCTGGGTTCTATTCTCGGTCAGCTCAGGGACTTTTACCTGCATCTGAGGGTTGGTTCGAGGTCCACTCAGCCTGCGTGTTTGCAATTGTGGAACTATTTAATGATAAAATAGCGGCCCCAGTTTAGAAACCCAAAAATAACGGCTGAAGGAATTCGTCGTGCTGACCACACGACTACTGTAGGCTTTCGGGCTGATAAGTGGTGACTTGGTATGTCAAGGTCATTCGGGACTATTGCCTCATGAAGTTTGGGTTTTTCGATGGAAAAAACCCGATCTTGCACAGATGCCTTACTGGAAAACGGATCAGCGACAAGAGGATCTTTAAAAGTAAACATGTTTAACTTACTTCGTATTTCTGTCCATGTTTTCAATCTTCTTCAAATTTTCCCTTGAAGGCTGCTCACGTACCCCACTAAAAGTCTCAGACGTACCCCTAGGGTACGCATACTAAAGTTTGAGAACCATTGCTGTAGAGGGAAATAAATATGTCGTCATTGCGCCTCGAAATAACCGATATGTTGCTATGTTCAGGGTGTGTGTGTGAATACTGATCCGCAACACATGTATCACTTAGAACGAAAATTTGTTGATTTAGTTGATGCATTACTGAACCTAGCATGACATAACCTTGCTCGTCAGAGTTCTAAGCTGAAATATTATCACATAGCGGTTTTTATAGGTGCTATTTGCTTTACGTCGCACCGACACAGATATGTATTACGGCGACGATGGGATAGGAAAGGCCTAGGAATTGGAAGGAAGCGACCGTGGCCTTAATTAATGTACAGTCCCGGCATTTGCCTGGTGTGAAAATGGGAAACTTCGGAAAACCATCTTCAGAGCTGCCGACAGTGGGGCTCGAACTCACGATCTCCCGATTACTGGATACTGGCCGCACTTAAGCGACTGCAGCTATCGAGCTCGGTCATGGACGATATAGAGAAAGTCGTTGTATTATCCACATCTGTGGAGTGTCTGTTAGAAAAGCGCTATTTCCACCCTAAGAAAGTTGTGGAAAAACGCAAGGAAACGAATAACAAAAGGCATATGGAACATACCCATGATCGGGTATGGTTCCACTTTTAAGGAATTACATCTTTCTGGTCTGGATTGCTCATGGCGTTCGATAGTATTAAACTACTGCAATGGATGTGGACGAAATACTAAAGAAAAACTAAATTTGAAGTGGAAATAGCACATTTTAAACAAACACTCCACATCTGTTCACAGTTTTTGATGTAGAACACGTCTATCACTTCATTCAAGCTGGGTCCTTCAGAAAAAATCTGCGTGTCCCATAAAAATGTACACCATACTTCCTTCAATAATTTCAAAGTATAAAATCTACCAAAAATACAATTACTGACTCGAAAAGAGGAAGGTCCCTCGAGCTTGTCCAAATAGCTTTCAAGGACAGATGGCGCAACAATTTGCAGCGCTTGTATCGATCATGTGAAGTGAAGTCGGTGCTCGGTGCGTGCGGTAAAATTAGTACACGGTCACCGAAAAATAATACCCACATTTTAAAACATTGCTGCTTCGAGTAAAATAAATATATTGAGGTGATTACAGTCTTAAACTGAAGAAGAATTATGGGACGTATATACGTTTAAAAAAAGAAATCCCACGGTGCAACAGCCCCGAATGGCCATGGCCTATCAAGTGACCGCTGCTCAGCTTGAAGCCCTACAGATTACGAGGTGTCCTGTGGTCGGCACGACGAATTCTCTCGGCAATTATTCTTAGCTTTATACACCGGAGCCGCTATATCACCGCCAGAAATATCAATTGTAATGACGTATGCTAAATGGATCTCGAAGCAGCCCTCAGATCTAGGGAAAATCCTTGACCTGCCTGGGAATCGAATCCGGGGCCTCGGGGTAAGATTAAGGCACGCTACCCCTACACCATTGGAGCCGGCAGGTTTAATATATACCTTAATACATTTCTATATGTGCCCCGTTTGGGGCACAGCAGGCATCAAATCGATAATCAGTTTCTTGCTTCGAACGTTAGGGCATGTTTCGAGTGACAGTAGCGATGGCAGCAATGATCCTTTGTCTGAGGCACACTACGCCAGGTGTATTCTCACCATAAAAATGTTCTTAATGTATCCTCAGAAGAAGTCCATTGGAGTGAGGTCGGGTCTTCTAACCGGCCAAAATAGGTCCACCTTCACCAATCCACCCATTCGGAAGCTGAGCATTCAGCGCATACATTTGCTTTGAAATGCGAACACCGGTTTCTTGTTCACTTTATTGTATCCGGGGAAAAACAAACTGAGCTTTCAGCTGGGCGGTCCACATAGTAACGGCCTGGCTACAAGCACACTTGCTAAGCGCTAATGATAGCGATCATTACATCAGCCGGTCATGGTCAAGGTCAAGCAACGGCTACTAGCAGTGATTTCCAAAACATCTCCCTTCTTCCCTCTTCAGTTTGAGACCGCATTCGTCTTAACATGTCCACCCAACTTGAAGCAGCAATTTGAATAATATGGGTATTCTTTTCCGATCACCCTGTCTGATTCGGGGCTGCAACGTGATAGCACGTACCGCGAGGTGTCGCTCGTTTCATACACGAGAGTTCTATCGATGTTTATAATAATATGTTGAGAAAACTTGATCAACTGCGTGAAAAATTGTAGAATGCTCGATAATACTGAATTTAAAGATGGTCGAAGTCTACCGAATGTGAAAAAAAGTGGAAGGAATGAGTCAAATAATATCTAACAATCCCATGATGTCCGATGGTGGGCGTAAGAGAGTCAATGTAGAACGTAAAGAAGCCGAGATATCCGAACGCCATGAACCACAAATTACTGTTCTCGTCTAGCCTATTCTGAGAAAATTGAGACAGATAAGCCAGAACACACGCAAGTAGTAATCGAGTCACTGGAATTTGGTAATGGAATGACTTCGCAACATTAGACAAAGAAATTTTGTCAAAACGTAAACTCTACTAATTTACTTCATTTAACACCCATCCAACGCCCATGTGACATAATCACGCCCAGTAGATTTACAACCTTAGCTCAGACACAGCCCCGATCATTTTTTTAATTCATTTTATTTTGACAGGACTAAGAGAACCGCACTTTTAACTAACTCACACGAGAAATAAAAGTCTAACCAAAGTTAATGATGACATTAATTTATTTATATGACCCAAGTTATTTGGTGACTGACACAGAAGAGCACACAATCAATGTTTCTATTAAAAGTTACACGGATATTTAAAGGGAACAATACACTCAATCAGTCTACAAACATATGCAGGATGCAGAAGCAACAGGCTACACATTACGCATTGTATACGCCATACAGATGGGGTCGCGCTAGGGAGACAGTATAATAATGTGCGTCACGATTTCATCTTACAATTTTTTGTCTTATCTCTTTATTAATGCTGTCGGAATTGTAACCCTCGTTTGGTATACTTTCATAAAATTTTACTAATAACTAGGACCTTGGTTCATAAGAGTCCATTAATTTCCTTGGGTTACTCGTTGATCTGTTGGGAATATCACGTGCTCTGCACTACAGCTTCTTCAGCCGAATTATTTGGAATCCTTGCCCTCGTTCGCTGCCTTCTATATAAACAGCTCTTCAGTTGATCACAAGATGCTGAGTGAGAAATATTCTAATCTTCAATCCAGAATTAAAATCCTTGAATGAGTCGAAAAGTGTTGGTTTTGAAGCAAGTCGGAATCTCAACAATAAGTTAGTTTACCGGACATTTTGGGCGCTTATGAGATCTTTAATATACCGCTTTATTATATTCTTCATTCATATTCTTTTCGACCAGCAGGTATGAGAAGAGAGGGGAGGATACTTTCATATAGCGTGTGCGCTGTGAGTGGATAAAAAAGCAAGGTGACGTAGCATGATCTACTCTGCTAGTAGTGAATGCTCGCCACTGCAATAATAGGACAATTTGTGGCAACCTATACAATATTTGGCACTAGTGGGAGGAATCTCCTTCGTTTTATATAACTGCAAGTCATACTAGTAGTAAACAATCACGTGACAGCAAATACTCGTTACAAATGCCATACATAGGCCTGGGAAACTTCGTCCGTAAACAAGATGTTCACATTATTTAGAATGTGTATAAATACGTTAATAATATTAATAATACAAGAAGTCAATACCCAACAGTAGACGCATTTAACGCAAGAAGTTTCCACAAGACGCCTCACAGTATGAAACACCGACAAAGAAATTGCAGAATGGTTACAAAATTCTCCCAGACCGACTATTTTGATTGACATAAATCCAGTCAATTGTATATGAACTTCACCAGCAATGAATAACACCCACAATAGACAGAACGCTTTCGGAAGTCAGACGGAAGAGGGTAAACATAGAATGTCTGTGTCGTAGAACGGCGCTCTTCAATATGCGTGTGTGTGCAACCCTTATCCCTTTTCTATATGGGTCGGGTATGAAGGGAGATGAATATTCATAGCAAGTTTTTATGACCGGATGCCCCTCCTGACATTAAGCTCATCAGGAGAATTAATGGGATTAAAAGGAAAGAGTGGGTGAAAAGTGATGGTGCCGGAAAATACCCTACTCCTTTCGAATAATACCAAGGGATCTGATCAAGTCTTAACGGCGCCATCCGACGAACGAATCACCATCAGCAATATTATATGCCCTGACTCCATATCAACTCTGTGTAGGCCTTGGCATTGAATGCAGCCGTTGGCACGAAATCTAATGATTATAAATTCTATAACACCACCTCTCCTACCCTGTCGGCCAACAGACTGATAGTACAATTCTTTTCCAGCAACGGGAATCGATCCGGCTAACCACGGTGTCAGACCATATAGACTTGACGCCTCAACGATCAAGGAAACCAGGAGGGCGGCGCTGTTCAGTATACCGTTCTCAAATATGTTTTATTATGTATTATATAATATAACTCTTTGGATTGTTTTGAGGAGGATTCACTGTCGACCGTGCAACCTTACACTGCTTTTGCATCTTACATTTTGTGTCCCCATTTATCGTTGTCGTAATAGTAATAATTAATCTCTTATTCTGCATCAAACATCGGTTTTGATTATAGAGCTTTTGGTGAAAATTCCAATATTTTTAAGTTCTTTTATGATTACCTACGGCTCACGTTGATTCGCCTGTTGAAGACTCTGGAAGAATCGTCAGCAAATTAAATGGACAACGCCCCATATCATTCGCGTCTTCTGCAACACATGCCATGGAAAAGATGAGACTTAATGAAATTGATACCTGATTTCAACATTAAACTTTCCGCCCTACCACCAGTGTCAGTACTACAACTGCGGAAACTCATCAAAGAGCATGCAGCAAACACAAATAACGCGGTGATGATGACTACTTGCTAAGGATGGCCCCGTTGTTTTTGTAGATTCCCCCTATCATTTGTTCTCTGAATTCCATACAATATGTATGGCCAACGGTGAAACGAAACATTTTATCTCATAATGCACTGGGACGAATTTTTTTTTCTGAAATTAGGTCGTTAGACGAAAATACAGTAAAATATATCGAAAGCAAGAAACATTGGCCTAACTATTTGGTGAAGACAAAAGCCATTTAGAATGCCTGGAAGGAATGCATATCCACTTAACGGCATAGATGGACAAGTTGCCTGCTTAACTCCTAGCCATTCTAGTGCAAGGACACCTGTGTTATAGATGTTGTAGCGCGGGCTGAATGTCCCAGCTGTATAGATTGCAATGTGAACTGACTTATGTTCCCACCAGATATATAGCCTACAACATGTTGAATAAAAAATAATATCATTTATTCGAAGTTGTAATGGGAAACTACCAGGCCCTGATAATTCGTCTGCAAAACTACTGCGGGGGATGGCAATTAACGATATCTTAAAATTTCTTAACTTTTCGCCTGCTGACTAGGTGTTGTTAAAGTGCTAATATGTTGTACGTTTCGACCCCAAATATTAGCTCGCTGTTGGTAAATATACTCTTTATACATCGAATATACTACACTATAAAATCGTCTAACAAAGTAAACTTAGTTGTTACATAATGGATCTATCTGAATTTCAAATTTCGCTTGGTTACACTTGAAGCAGTTTATCAGAGCAAGGATTGTCGACAGCATTTATGTGCAGCAACGTGGTCATGTACAGTCAAACATAAGTAAGTTGACAACCTTTGGTCCCGCTAAATCAATCTGGTCAACGCTATAGAGGTGATCATGCTACACATTTTTTCCCAAAGACCTGCGAAAAAATAATTAAGCAGAGCTACGAAATGGATAGAACTTAGACGGATTTAAAATAGGAATAGAGATCCATTTATTATTTTGAACACTAATTAATGTTAGCATAATTAATACTGCGGATTATTACTACTACAGTATTATGCGAATTGCACCTGTTTCTCTTTCTTTATGGATGCAGTATACTTTCCACTGTCACTCGGCACAGGCCCGTTGAAAATGTAGCTTCCACCAAAATCACCTCCAAAGTTTTTGTGATTATACGAAAACCGTAAAAACGATTATGGTGGAGACCTACAAGACATGCTGAGGTCTGAGGTAGTTTTCCACTGATTTCTGCACTGGACCAGAAAGTGTCATTGTAGCACAACCGGCCCAATACTGTGACAGTATGGAAGCTGTCGAGGTATAGATTGGCATTGGGAGTGCTGCAAGGTTGTTTGGATGTTTTGAGAGGCGTTACGTATTGGGCCGGTTGTGCTACAATGACACTTTCTGGTCCAGTGCAGAAATCAGTGGAAAACTACCTCAGACCTCAGCATGTCTTGTAGGTCTCCACCGTAATCGTTTTTACGGTTTTCGTATAATCACAAAACCTTTGGAGGTGCTGTTTGAGGATTCATCCAGCTTCCGGGATGAAAACTAAACAGACACAGACATTAAGTAAATTAAATATGCAAAAGGCATACGTACACAGTTATTCAAAATCGTTTCGAATATTTTGCACTATTGAAATTCTTGCAATAAACTATTGAAAGCAACAGGTTGGGTTAAAACCTCATAATTTACTTACACGTTCTACTGCAGTGAAGGGTTGCGTGACCACTTGCAATAGCTTGCAGGTACCAGCTACTGTCAGTTGGTAGGTTCTGCAACCGTGCTAGAGGGGTCATGCCATATCCCGTGGGGAGACAGGGGTACTCTACCTGCTGACTACACTCAGTTTGAAAGGCTTTGGGTTGGAGTATGGTCAGGCGTACGCTGTGTTGCTTGTTTTCCGTTTCGGCAGTACCGCGCTGTCACCATAGCAGTTGGCTTGCTCGTCACCAGATGTTTACCTTTTCACGTGGCCAAGGAATGCCCAGCAACCGACATTAGTGTACTTCTGTTAACAAGCACATGTGGGTGTAAAAAATTGATAGTTACTTGCAAATTGATGTTGGCGCATTATTAGGAATGTCTATAAAGTATAAATTTTCAACAACTCCTCTTACAGCGTTCAAGTTCCACAGTAAAACATGCATAAGATAGTGGGTGTGTAAATAATATTTCATTTCACGCAACCACGAATATTCGCCTGATAAATCTGCATACCCGCTATCAGCTGAGGCAGGTAAGTTGACGAAATCATCACAATCAATGGTACAACAGTCAGCCGTTACAACTGTGATATCGGCAAGCACCTCTGGCTAGTTTACTTTATGTAATCATGGAATTTTTAGAGCTCATTTTAGGTATCTTATACTCTTTTGTTATCGCGGCCAAGCCAGAGGAAGAATTATACTGTTTATGACGAAGATTCTGAAACTGATCGGTCATGTCGGAATTTAATGTCCAAAATTTCAGTCTTGATATTTTTTCTTGTACTGGTAGATTTATGAATACTAATGTGGAAAGTCTGAATGAGTTGCCTGTCATCGACCGAAGTATAATATCAAATGAATTAGCACAGAATATGAATATATCATCCCGTAATATTATGAGGAACTGTCTGAAGAGGCTTGATTACATTCGCAGTGATGTGTGTGTGTACATCGTGAACCGAGTGAACAGAATTTGGCTTAGCGCGTTTCTGTTTGCGATTCATTTTTCATCCCAATCAACATAATTTCCTGAAACGATTGGTAACTAATGAACGAGAAATGGATTACGTAAAATAACGTAAAAATTAAATCGTGTAGCAAATATAGTTCGTAATCCAAATGTCTGTGATATAGTTATAAACCGAATTACTTACTTATCGTATGGCTGATAGTGCCGGAGTGACCGAGGACATGTTCAGCTCACTTGATCCAGGTCTTTCTATTTGACGCCCATGCGCGACTTGGGCGTGGGGTAATGATGACAATGGGGTAGGGAGAGGGTGAAACGCAATGTAGACATGTAGCCTACTCCTGTCGAATAACACCAACGGGTCCGCTCAAAGCTTTATGGCCCCATCCGACGGACGAATCGCCATCTAAAGCGCCATATGCCCTCATTCCATACGAACACTGCAGAGAGGTTTGGAAATGAATCTAGGCTTTTAGCACGCAATCTACTGATTAGAAATTGCATACCACCACCTGTCCTACCTTGCCGGCCAACATTCTGATAGTGAATATTTTTCGACTCGAACCGGCTAACCATAGTGTAAGACCATATAGACTTCACGCCTTAACGATCATGACTACCAGGCAAAACCGACTGAACAGCTATGTTGTTATACCGTTGGTTGCGTATACCTCGGCAACTTGTCTATCTCGGCTGTATAGCGGGTAGCCAACTTCGTCAGGCGAATATGCGTGGTTGTGCAATAAACGTATTTTGCCACCCAATATTATCAAACTGTGGTCAAGGTACAGATTAGTCAGATGGTCAATTTATAGAGTAAATGATACGAACTCTACCCTTGGAAACAATGCACCAAAATTGCCTTAGGCGATATGGTGGAATACAAACCAATGTGAATTTGCTAGTTGCATAAATGTGTGATCAATTAAGAAAAGTAGTTATACAGGATTACAGAGCTCGTTAACTTCAGTGGTTTTACCGTACATGAATATCTTCTGCTCCTCCAATCTACACCAAGTAGAAAAAATATTAAAGTTCCTTCTCTGTTACAATTTCTTTTGTTAGTTGGAGTGAGAATTACCTCTAGCAGTTAGTTTGGTCGAGTACAAGGGAAAGAGAAACAATGACTTACCACCCTTAAGGGAAACGAGGGCTTTCAATTTGGAGTGACGACTTACATGCCAGCTCAGCGCCTTCATAGTGAGCTGGCCTTAGGGAAGGTGTGTATTTCCTTCCGCAAAGCTTCGCTTCTTTGGGCCTCCTCCACTTCGGTGCGTATTTTCATTTTCCTGCACTTCGAAATTAATCTTCCTCCCTCACGTCCCCCAATAAAATAAGGGGAAGAATCGGCCTTGGTGTACAGTAGGTTTATCAGTTGAAGGTATCTGTGTGATACAACCTCTAAGACGCTCATCTCCTTTGCCCAAAGTTGTGGTATCGTATCCCCACACAGTCAATCGACGATATTCATTAGATCCACTGTCACGTTAAGGAAATCTTCCTAATGGCAGAATTTCAAAATATTGAATACTTCTTGATAACAATAGGTCCTATTTTATCGGGATCTTAGAAACATAGATTGATAATAGTAATAGCCAGACAGGGCATCGTGAAAATAGAAAGTAACAAAAGAAAGGTTATAGCGAAGATCCCCTCATCCCCCACCACTAAAATATGAAACAGAAAATGATTTCGCATTTCCCTTGAGACCAAACCAAGAGTTGTACTGAAAAGTTCGAGAATACCTCAACTACGATTAAGAAAAGTAGAATGCGGTGAAGATCCACACCTTCGAGAAGATCTGGAAAACATAAGCTCTTTTTTTGGGGAAAAAGTAGTTTATAAAGGTCTAAAAAAAGGTTAGGATCAAGACGTAAGACAGAAACATGTACAGAATGAAAACTGAAAAGCAAGCTGTCTATCCGAAGAGTAACGAATGAGAATAAATAGGGCACTGTGTAAACGCCACTCATAGTTGTATGAAAGGAATATTATCAATAATAATAATAATAATAATAATAATAATAATAATAATAATAATAATAATAATAATAAAAATTATCGTCAACATCGTAATCATCTTCCATCTTCCTTCAGCTATTGGAAGTACACAGCAGAAGCAGTGTTTGAAAATTAAACTTCGTTTGGGATAGATGTTATCCCCAATAATAACAGATCAGATGTCATCATTTGTGATAAGGTAAGGAATAATTTACGTTTCTCCTAGAAATTGTGTTCTTAAACACTTCCTAAATGCAGACAGCAGCAACAAAAATATCAAAGTACACGTAAATAGTAATAGGAATATAAGGCCTATGTGAACTTTACTCTGTAAAGCACTTCTATAATTTGATCAGGTTGTCTTTTTTTTTTTTTTTTAGAATTTGCTTTACGTCGCACCGACACAGATAGGTCTTATGGTGGGTGTCATTTCCAAGACGATGTATAATTCATTCGTTACACTCAGTCTACATCCATCCACATGTATAGAGTTTCAAAATGTTGCTTTCCTGAATAGCCGCCACATTGTCAGGGAGTTCCTAGATACGTGTTCTCTACATCAGATGTCTTCCCAGCGTGAGGATCCAGTGATATGGAAGGGACAACAGGCTAGCGTAAAAGTGAATCAAGCCCTAGCCCAAGTGTCATACGCAATAATATGTCAAATGTTAATGCGTGTGCACGCATGTGTGCCACTTGGATACGAGTCCACTGGCCTTGTTAATGGGTGGTTATGATCTTGCTTAGTTTGTACGCACCATAGGATTTAGTTACTCTTTGCCTCAGAGGCGAAGATCATTACCCGAGTGTAGCCTGAAACCTCGCTGCTGTGTCAAAACCACGAATGTTACAATCCTTGTCCTATCCATTATTTCCCTTAAGACTGGTCACGCCTCCCAGCCACATGCAATCCAACAGAACAATTTTCGCTGAGTTCATTTTCTATGCGCATGTGTAAAGGAAAATAAACCTTTCTGTGCCGTACTTAAGGAATGCATGTTACCGGGCGAGTTGGCCGTGTGGTTAGGGGCACGCGGCTGTGAGTTTGCATCCGGGAGATAGTGGGTTCGAACCCCACTGTCGGCAGCCCTGAAGATGGTTTTCCATGGTTTTCCATTTTCACACCAGGCAAATGGTGGGGCTGTACCTTAATGACACGGCAGCTTCCTTTCCAATCCTAGGCCTTTCCTGTCCCATCGTCGCCATAAGACCTATCTGTGTCGGTGCGACGTAAAGCAAATTGCAAAAAAGAAGGAATGCATGTTCGCATCACATTTTCCCACTCCTAGAGCATCATGTGTTTAAGGTTCATTTTCCATTACATGCTCAAAGAAAATTGTTCAGATAGATTGCATATCAATATGTGGCTGGGAGGCGTGATCACTCTTAGGGAAACAATGGATAGGAAGAGCACTGTCACATTCGCGGTTTTGGCACAACAGCGATGATATGTGTTTGTGTCCAATGTGATAACTGCATGCTATGTGTTGTTGATGATAATGATGAATCTTCTCCTGTCGAATAACAGCAAGGGGTCCACCCAGGTCTTAACGTCCACAAAATCATCATCAATAGCGCCATATGACCTCACTCCATACGCACTATGCGGAGAGTTTTGGAACTGAACTGAACTGAAGCATTTTCTTATTTTTAGAATTTTCTTTACGTCGCACAGAAACAGATAGGTCTTATGGCGACGATGGGATAGGAAAGGCCTAGGAGTGGGAAGGAAGCTACCGTGGCATTAATTAAGGTATATCCCCAGCATTTGCCTGGTGTGAAAATGGGAACCCACATCTCATAGATGTGCGCTCCTAACCGTACGGCCAACTCACCCGGTCTCAAGCATTTGACACGCAATCTAGTGATTATGAATTGTATACCACCACCTCTACTACTCCACCGGCCAACATACTGATAGTGAAAACTGCATTCCACCGACGGTACTCGAACAGGATAACCACAGTGTTTTACCATGAAGACTTGACCCCTTAGCGATCATGGCCACCATGACAGGTGACTCAGTAGTACGACGGAAACTGTACTGGTTTTATCCGTGAAAAATACATTTAAAAAACAATATTAGAAGTTTCAAGCTAAAAGTACATGGAGCTAATGGCGAACTTATCCTTTGAAGCAACATGGTAGCAGTACGTAAAGTACCTGTAGCGTAGTGGGTTCCCCTCTGGTCCTGCAGCAGGGTCAACGCGCTAGGCTGCCTCACGTAGCCTGCGCCACTCTAATTAGTGTATTCAGCCTGCGACGACAGGGGAGAGCGCGAAGGAGGGGACTTCAAAATAGAAAACGGGCTGCTTCACAAGGCTTTTGAATACATAACTACAGGCTAGCCCGTAAGCTAGCGACAACAGCGACCTGTAAACTCTGATGCGGAGTATTTCACAGTGCTTACCAAAGCAAACTCGTTATGAATAAATGTTAAAGCTGTACAAAGGGCAGTCTTGTATATATACAATACGAGAAGGATCCCGAAAACAAATTTTGATAATATTTTACCAAGAGAAATTTCCAAATAGCTGATACTGTTTCGAATTTGTATATTTTGAACTAATTTACATAATTTCTTATTAAGGTTCCAGTTCTTGTTTGATGCTTTGTAGAATGTTACCAAGAGCTTTCGGCGCCACGGGTCATCTACACTGATTAAATTCGTTACTCATCGATACGTCTCGATTTTGATTTTTTGCTAATTGTTTTGATCACGATGACGATGGGATGGGAAAGGTCTAGGACTGTAAAGGAAGCGACCGTTGCGTTAATAAAGGGACAGTTCTAGAATTTGCCTGTTGTGAAAATGGGAAACCACTGAAAAACATCTTCGCTAGTGGCTTTACGTCGCACCGACACAGATAGGTCTTATGGTGACGATGGGATAGGAAAGGCCTAGGAGTTGGAAGGAAGCGGCAGTAGCCTTAATTGAGGTGCAGCCCCAGCATTTGCCTGGTGTGAAAATGGGAAACCACGGAAACCATCTTCAGGGCTGCCGACAGTGGGATTCGAACCCACTATCTCCCGGATGCAAGCTCACAGCCGCGCGCCCCTAACCGCACGGCCAACTCGCCCGGGGAAGAAACATCTTCAGGGTTGCCAATAGCGGAGTTCGAACCCGCTCTCCCGAATGAAAGCTGACGGCTAGGTGACTCACACAGCGTAGGCAAGTCACTGGGTACGTCTTTCATGTCCTTACCGCACGAAATCATTGTCTTCATGATCATCAGAGTGAAGACAGCAATGTGGGCTCCGCCGTCCAGTTTTACATTCAGGAAACAGGTAATTGATCGCATTTTACAGGCAGTGGTTCGCTCATTGCACTAAAATGTTAAACCTTCTAAAGATTCGTCAACAACGTTTAGTTGTGGTATGTGTGCGCATATTCATGATCACAGAAATTTAGCGGTGATATTTAAACTCTCTCCTCTGTCCATGTAACATTCATAGGGTAAGGTGGCATGCCATATGCGGTTGCAGAGTTTACACACAAAACTATATGTAGGCCATTCTATTTAATCATAGACCATTTCGATCACCAAGATACGACGAGGCTTAAGCATCAATTTTACATGTTAATAACGAAAATTTGCTTTCTGGTATTTATTCATGTTAGTTAAAAGATTTAGATTTCTTTAGGGTAGCACATAGAAAATGCATACAGACTTCATCGACTTCTTTCGGAATGATGATGATCTGAAGGTTAATTAGAAAAAAATCCATCAGGCACTGAAAATAATACGCGTGATTTTCTTTATTCAATAAAGGTTGCATGCTTGCACATTGCTTCCATGAGTAAAATCGTCTTATTATTATCCGTTTCAGATTAAACAATTATAGTCTAACCGGGCGAGTTGGCTGTGCGGTTAGGGGCCCACACCTGTGAGCTTGTTTCCGATGGTGGGTTCGAGCCCCATTCTCGGTAGCCCTGAAGATGGTTTTCTGTAGTTTCCCGTTTTCACACCAGGCAAATGCTGGGGCTATACCTTAATTAAGTCCACGGCCGCTTCCTTCACACTCCTAGGCCTTTCCGCTCCCATCGTCAACATAAGACCTATCTGTGTCGGTGCGACGTAAAGCGAATTGTAAAAAAAAGAAATACAAAATATCGGAGACGGGAGATGTTATAATGAAAGTAAATGAATAATAGTGTTACATTTCTGCTTGCGATCCCACCACATGTCGAAAGCATCGTTGTCGATTTTCACGCACTTTCTTCTGGATCCACGCAACGCCAAATCGTTTCTTTTAACGTCTGCATTGGAAGCACAGTCCAATCTTGTGACGCCGGCAGAGCCTCTCAAAATATTTGTGTCCATGATGCTCAGTCGACGTTTTGCTTCTTACGTAGTTGGTCAACAAGACGCGATAGATCTTCGATTTCAGACGATCCTCCAACCGAAGACCATAGGTGGCGCCTGTCGTACCCGCCAATTTATCCAAGCTGTATTAAAAGTCACGTTTACCTTTTAAGTAAAGTCGGCCATCATCGGCAATCAGTAGGCCGAAATAGCCGGGCTAAGTGGCTCAAATGGTTGAGGCGCTGGCCTTCTGACCGTAACTGGGTAGGTTCGATCCTGGCTCAATCTGTTGGTATTTGAAGGTGCTAAAATACGTCAGCCTCGTGTCCGTAGATTTAATGGCACGTTAAAGAACTTCTGCGGGACTAAATTCCGGCACTTCGGCGTCTCTGAAAACCGTAAAAGTAGTTAGTGCGACGTAGAGACAATAACATTATTAAGTAGGCCGAAATATTTAAACTTCGTTTGTAACTGAAGATCCTTGCCATTATTTGTTCCGATTTCTTGTGGGTCTGGCGTAATATATTCGGTTTTCTTTTTTTCTTGAGTACCGGGCAAGTTGGCCGTGCGGTTAGAGTCGCGCACCTGTGAGCTTACACCCGGGAGGTAGTGGTTTCGAATACCACTGTCGGCAGCCCTGAAGATGGTTTTCCGTGGTCTCCCATTTTCACACCAGGCAAATGCTTGGGCTGTACCTTAATTAAGGCCACGGCCGCTTCCTTCCCATTCATAGGCCTTCCCTATCCCATCGTCGCCATAAGACCTATCTGTGTCGGAGCGACGTAAAACAAGTAGCAAATTTTTTTTTCTTGAGTTACAGCCCATATTACACCAATCGATCATTACATTCTTGGGTTTATAATACTACTACTACTGCTACTACTACTACTACTAATCATCATCATCAATCATTTTTTGTCTCTTTTTCAGCCGTGTACATTTTTTGTACACATTATTTGTGAAGAGAATTACTTGGCACACCATATGCTCTCGACGGAGATATCAACAGCGTTCCCTTCTTCAGCAGCCTAATGAAGGGAGAACTTCCTTCTCTGCTTTACAATTTAAAATATTGACGAAGTGGCTGGAGACACTTGTCAAGAAACCTTCACCACTCCCTACCACTATTTTCGCGAGTTCCTCATATATTTTTATTTTTCCACTGATGAGTTCCCTTCAAGAGGGTAGTAAATGTAATTTACCCCATTAGCCGTATATTCAACAAAATATTTTAAAAGACGTTCCTTCATGTTGATGTCTCAACATTAGCGGAGACTTATTACGAAGGTTGTTGCTCTACCATCAGTTTAGGTTTGGAGGAGTTTACTATTAAGCTCGCACGGTATAGTGAATAATAATAATAATAATAATAATAATAATAATAATAATAATAATAATAATAATAATAATAATAATAATAATAATAATAATAATAATAAAAATAATATATTGTAGGTACCAAAGGAATTTGTCATGAGTAAATGAAACTCTTCTAGGTACCCTAAAAACTTAAAATCTGTGAAACTACAGTGATATTCCAGCTAGAGCAAAGTGTTCTCCCACTATGAGGATACGTCACAACCACTTTACTCTATGGTATAGTAGAGAAAGTGTCCATATTCAATGCTATGTTTGCTAGGGGTGCATTTTTGATGTTTTTATTACAAATTTAGGAAAACAGTTACTTTCCTCTGATAATGTAGCCCTCGTCTCAGGCAGAATATGTTCATTATTTCTTAAAGTGGAGAAAAGTCCCGCTAGTTTATGGTTCTTTAATTTATGTTACATCCAAATTATGAATAAGGTACCCCGAATACACCAGGTTTTCACTCCCGTACAGGAAAGTATTTCTGCTAAGGAACGTTTTCAACAAAACATAAACCCTGATATTTCAGTTCGGTTCCTTGGCTGAATGGACAGAATTGTGGCCTTCCGTTCAGAGGGTTTTCAATTCCTGGCCGCATCTGGTTCATTTCTCCGGATCACGGGCTGTCGTATTCGTATTAATAATATTTATCATGGCACAAACCATGGCGGCTGTGAGCTTGCATCCGGGAGATAGTAGGTTCGAATCCCACTATCGGCAGCCCTGAAAATGGTTTTCCGTGGTTTCCTATTTTCACACTAGGCAAATGCTGGGGCTGTACCTTAATTATTTTGTTTTTGCTAGGGGCTTTACGTCGCACCGACACAGATAGGTCTTATGGCGACGATGGGATAGGAAAAGCCTAGGAGTTGGAAGGAAGCGGCCGTGGCCTTAATTAAGGTACAGCCCCAGCATTTGCCTGGTGTGAAAATGGGAAACCACGGAAAACCATTTTCAGGGCTGCCGACAGTGGGATTCGAACCTACTATCTCCCGGATGCAAGTGCACAGCCGCGCGCCTCTACGCACACGGCCAACTCGCCCGGTGTACCTTAATTAAGGCCACGGCCGCTTCCTTCCTTCCAACTCCTAGGCCTTTCCTATCCCATCGTCGCCATAAGGCCTATCTGTGTCGGTGCGACGTAAAACCCCTAGCAAAAAAAAAAAAGAAACAAAGAACGTCGAGGTGCATACCTCCACATAGGGTTGGCGTCCCGGCCAAAAAACTGGACTGAATCTACACGAATAGCCGATCCCGGTTAAGCTGGGGAAAATCCAGAAAGAAGAAGAAAACGAAGATGATGATGATGATGATGAAGAAGAGGACATTCGCTGATATTTTGAAATAACGATTGGTACGACAAGAAAGGAGTGTTACTTGGAATGGCGAAAGGCTTTCTTCGGAATTACATTGCTTACATGCCCACGAATAAGTTTCGCCGTCCTTTCTTTGGAAACTTAGAGCACTCTGGATCTTGCGCTGAGAATCGCGGCGATAAAGTTCACTTCTGTCACTAGAAATGGAAGAGGAGGTTAACTGAAGAGTCAAAGAAGGCCAAGTTTGTGGAATATCGAGAGGGAAGCAGGGAGCTACTCTCAGTAAGTTATGGGTGCGCGCGACCCACCATAGTCACCCTGCCGAGCTTGTAATAAAGTTAGGGAAAGTAAGTTTGCCAACTTTTATAGGTTTGTTTATCAAACACAAGCCTTTCCTGTAGTCAGAAGGCTTTACTTGTTATAACAATTGTAGCAATTTTGTTTGGTGTCCACAAGAGAGCATCAGCTTAAAGATTGAGGACATTCTTTACTTTTACCGTGAGCGTTTCTTCCTTAAGCCATTGTGAGTGCTTTGATTTTCAAGTATTTAGGTGGATTGTTTAATTCCAGATAAACGATTATTGTTTCAAATCTTCATATTCATCCAGGTGGAGTGGCTTAGACGGTAGTGTCGTAGCCTTTTAGCTCATGTGCTCAAATATATCCTGCGGAAAATTTCTGGCTGCTCGGTGTCTCCGAAAACAGCAAAAGTCACTAGCAGGACGTAAAACTGATATTATTATTATTATTATTATTATTATTATTATTATTATTATTATTATTATCTCGAATTTGGCCATCGAAGGAGCACGTGAAGTAACCCATTGCACTTATTAGCGTTATTTCATTTCCGCTTCTCTGTCTGTTCGCCAATAGTCCTTCATTCTTTCGCTTTCTTGTTCTCTCCACTCTTCCGTCCAGATGATACTTCTTTTCTTGCTTTTTTTCTCCCGGAGAACCTTAAAATCTCGCATCAACCTTCTAAACGTTCTTTTGTTCTGTATTATGTCTTCAGTTATCCCTATTTCTTTCATGTTTTTTCTTTATCTCTTGAACCCAATGGTTGCCATTCTTACACCTGAGAAACATGTTTACAATTTGTTTGGTAAGCTTTCTGTCATCCTTCCTCATTATGTGGGAAAAAGTATAAAAGAGAAAATAAAATCGTAACTCTCTTCTTTATGATCGTATCCGAATATTTCCGCTCTCATCGTTCTTGCAGAGATCTTCGTTCTTCCTGTACCTAAACTCTCCTTTTACTGTTTTCAGTGGTCCCCAAATTTTTCTTAGAATCTTCCTTTTATTTTTTCGACCTCTTCCATTTCTTCTGATTCTATGGCGAACATGCATTCCGTAGCACAACGGCTTTCTGGTTTTATTGCTGTTATTGTAATGCCTAATTTTAATTTTATTTGAATCTTCTTAATATAGATATGCCTAGACAGTTGGTGCTAGTTCCATGTTTATTATTTCCAAATATCATACGGCAATGAACAAGGCATGGAATTGCATAGAACTCCAATTGTCCGAGACTATGTAAACTAATACGTATTACCTCGCATTACCTCGGATAACTGAAAATTCGGATAATATTGATTTGTTTTATTAATATTATTAATATCATTAATTTGTTTACGCTCCAAGTTTGGTTTTTCCTTCGGACTCGGCGAAGGATCTCATCTCTACCGACTCAAGGGCAGTGTCTTGGAGCGGGAGACTTTCGGCCGGGGGATACAACAAGAAAGGAGGACCAGTAATTCGTCCAGGAGGCTTCACCTGCTATGCTGAACAGGGGCCTTGCGGGGCAATGGGAAGATCGGAAGGAAAGGCAAGGAAGAGGGAAGGAAGCGGCCGTGCCCCTAAGTTAGGTACCATCCCGTCAATTGCCTGGAGGAGAAGTGGAAAATCACGGAAAATCACTTCGAGGATGGCTGAGGAGGGAATAGAACCCCCTTTACTCATTTGACCTCCCGAGGCTGAGTGGACCCCGTTCCAGCCCTCGTACCACTTTTCAAATTTCGTGGCAGAGCCGGGAACCGAACCCGGGCCTCCGGGGGTGGCAGCTAATCACACTAACCTCTACACTACAGAGGCGGACATACAATAATAATAATAATAATAATAATAATAATAATAATAATAATAATAATAATAATAATAATAATAATAATAATAATAATAGTTTTACGTTCCATTAAATACTTTTTACGATTTTCGAGGCACTTAGGTGACGGCATTTTGTCCCACAGAAGTTCTTTAACGTGCCAGTAAATCTACCGACACCAGGCTGACGCATTTGAGCACCTTAAAATACCATTGGACTGGGCCGGGATCGAACACGCCAACTTGACCTCTGAAGGACAGCGCTCTACTGTCTGAACTACTCAGCCCAGATTGAGGACTTATCTTTTCAAATAATTATCGAATTATTGTGATACGCATTGTTCTGAGACCTGTCTGTGGCATTTGTATTTCTACTTAACCTCGTATTGGATTGGGAATACATTAAAGGGATCGTGGCCTAGAGAAAAGAGGAGGGGGATTTCTAATTGCACGTTACTGCTGATACCGTGATCATAGTCAGAGGACCTCCAGTTTTACAGGGAATTCGAACCATAGGGACGTGCCTTTTACGTTTCAAAATCCCACATACAGTATATTGGCTGGAATTCGAAGGCAGACGCTTCAGCGAAAAATCAGTGACAATGCTCCTTGGGGTATCAACCCCTTCTCCTTCCGCGTGGGCTATGGAAACGTATTACAGTATTACTAATTACGCAGAGTTGAAGTAGAAAACCACAAACACTTTTAAGAATAAACAATTATTACTCGATGTTCCAAGTGTGATTCTTTCATCGCTGGTAGTACTTAAGCATCCTTGATCTAAAATGTAGTGGAATTATATTTAGTGGCTACAGTATTTTAGGGGCTGCCTGGACGAGCCGGTAAAGGCGTGGTCGGTTCTCCCGGAAGGACGTGGGTTCGAATACCCGCCAGGAAGTCGTAAAACTTAAGAAACGAGATTTCCACTTCCATAGGTGCATATGGCCCTGACGTTCACTCAGCCTACACCAAAAATGAGTACCAGGTTAATTCCTGGTGGCAAAGGTGGCCGGACGTAGAGCTAACTACTCTACCCCAACAAGTGCCGAGGTTACGGATAGTGGAAGCCTTTACGTTTCGCCCCTCCAAGGGCCTTCATGGCCTGTACGGAGATGGCTTTTTTTTTTGCTTGTTGGCTACAGTATTTTGATAAGTAATAAACACTTAAGTTAATCTGGAGTTGTATTGGAATACAGACTGCGGTGGAACGCAGGTAATTTCACGTTGAGAAGTCCTGAAAAAATGGAATAATTTATCTGCAATCGATGAAATTAAATTATGGTTCCCATCTGGGAACTTACTTTTTGATGGAAACCTGAAACATATTTTGTCCGTCATTATGCAGAAGTGAGAGATTTAAATCCGTTCAGATCGAGTGTCCATTTTAATGTAGGCCTACACGTCAGTCTGTAATTCTTTCAACTTCGTCTTCAGTGACAACATTTGAAAAACCTGCACACTTTTCGGGAATGCTTCTGCATTTAGTAACATGTATCGCATATCAGAACTCTGTCGGAGCAAGAGGAAAAAAATTCATTTCCTTGTAGACATGTTTGATCATTCAGCATTTATGGCGATTCAATATTAGGTTCATAAAATTATAAATCACAGAACTAACCTCCACAGAAGCACGTAATAGTGAAAAATAATCCCTCCACATAGGGTTGGAGTCAGCAAGGATATTCGGTCGTAAATCTGGGCTGTAGCGCTGGCCCCTAGAGATTGCGAAAAGGCCAAGAAGGAAAGGAGGAATAATAATAATAATAATAATAATAATAATAATAATAATAATAATAATAAATTGCATTTATTTTGTATCCTGCGAGGATGACCAACTTCATTAAGACAAGTTTTAATTGCGTAAAAATATTCAGGCCCAAATGCTTTTTTGAAATCGTTCAGTATCAGATGTATATTACATGAATTTCAATGTACAGCGATGATAATTTTACAGGATTCCTACCTCATATATCAATTGCTGAAAACAGCCGCATAGAAAGGGAATGAAGGATTTTAAACGAAATAAATACTGTGCCGCCATAAGAAAGCACTGACGTCGCTTTGATTCCGTCAAAGAATACTGTAAATATTAATGTCCTTTACTGAGGCGAAATCGCATAAAAATATTATTTTGGCTCTGGGAAAAATCTGCCTTGTTTATGAAAGTTTTGGAAGATTATGTCCGGCTCCGTAGCTAAATGGTTAGTGTGTTGGCCTTTGGTCACATGGGCTCTGGGTTCGATTTCCGACAGTGTCGGGAATTTTAACCAAAATTAGTTAATTCCGCTGGCACGGGGGCTGGGTGTATGTGCCGTCTTTATCATAATTTCATCCTCATCACGACGCGCAGGTCGCCAACGGGAGTCAAATCAAAAGACTTGCACCTGGCGAGCCGTACTTGTCCTTGGACACTCGCGGCACTAAAGCCATACCTCATTTTATTTCATTTTTTGGAGGACTATGGCGGATATAAAACTATCATTCGAAAGTACTATTTTAACCCTTCAGAAGCGAATTTCGCGAAAATTTTGCCTTGTATGTGAGCCCAATCATTAGCGCATTTTCATAAGAAATGTATGAAATTTTATGCTTCATATTGATATTTGTTTATAATTAAGTTTCAGCATTTTCCTTTTCTCCCCTTTTACCTTGTGTTGGGAACCAGGATAGCGAAAACCGCGCCGCATAATCTCGAACAATGATCTTTGGCAAGGAGAGATGAGGGTAGCAACCAACCACCGTGTGATGAGTTGTACGACACGTGGGACTGTGAAACCGATCTCGTGAAGTGTGTCAGTTCAGGTTGCACTTTTAAATCAAGCCATGTTGATTGGTCATGTGACCCACCCCCGCCATCAGCCACCCTCCCTCTCTGATTATCTCGCCATTCTACTTCAAATCTGTCCCTTGCTCTCCCTTATTGTCTGTCATCCCAGCCCCCCTTCTGCCGGCGTCTCATTTATCAGGCGGGTAGCTGAGGGGAGATGCTGGTGACGTCACATCTAGTGTCGTCGCAGGTCAAGCATTAGCCACTCTTGGCCACACGAGGATCAGGAATAAAGAGCACGTGCCAACACACCTCACGATGCTCTGAGAAATGGGAATCTATTAGAGTGGCTTAAAGCACGAGTTCTCCGTGCCCCCTTTTTGTTTGAAATTAAATTTCTTCCTCTACCACCACCGCTTTTCCCAGACCTGTGGGGTCGTGGTTGCGAACTGAGTCACACCTGTTTTACGGCCGGAAACCCTTCCTGACGCCAACTGTAAGTGGAGGGATGTAATCACTATTGCGTGTTTTTGTGATGTTTGGGAGTGTGGTGCTTTGTCTGAATATGAAAAGGACAGTGTTGGGACAAACACAAACCCGAGCTAGAAGAATTAGTCAGACGCGATTAACCCTTAAATGCACAGCGTTGTGTATGTGCAAAGGAAAATTTATTTGCTTTTTTTTACCTTCTTTACGAGTCCACAACCGTGCATTTACTTCTGAAGTGCTGCAGTAGCTACAGTAATCGTACAGTTTTGCATGCACCATTACGTAAAACATTCAAAACTCTTAACATTTTACTGATCCAAATAAAGTTAGTCCGCCTCTATGGTGCAGTGGTTAACAGTAGTTAGTGGTTAGTAGTGGTTAGCGCGAGTAGCTGTAACCCCCAGAGGCTCGGGTTCGATTTGCGGCTCTGCCACGAAATTTGAAAAGTGGTACGAGGACTGGAACGGGATCCACTAAGCCAAGGGAGATCAACTGAATAGAGAAGAGTTCAATTCCCACCTCAGCCATCCTAGAAGTGGTTTTCCGTGGTTTCCCACTTCCCCTCCAGGCAAATGCCGGGAAGGTACCTAACTTAAGGCCACGGCCGCTTCCTTCCCTCTTCCTTGTCTATCCCCTCCACTCTTCCCATCCCCCCAAAAGGCACCCGTTCAGCATGGCAGGTGAGGCCGCCAGGGTGAGTTACTGGTCCTCCTCCCCAGTTATATCCCCCGGCCCAAAGTCCGAATCTCCGGGACACTGCCCTTGACGGGGTAGAGGTGAGATCCCTCACTGAGTCCGAGGGAAAAGCCATCCCTGGAGGGTAAACAGTTCAAAAAGGAAAGAATAAATACATAAATATATTGAAATATTTTTCTGATAATAATGCATTACTTGCGCAATGAAAAACCATAATATTTGAAATAAATAATAAATCGCGCGTTTAAAGGTTAAAATCACTGACACGGCCGGGAATGGAACACGGGACCCTCTGAACCGAAGAACTCAACACTGGCCATTCAGTCAACGCGTCATTCGAAATTAAACTCTTGTTGATATATTTGTTAAGAAAGTTACATCTCTGCAAACATAATGTTCGTTTTGTATAGCCTATATTGTTGCTAAAAAATAAATAAAGTAAAAGACACTTAATTTTAGTTATTACCAAACTATAATTCACCCCCTCCCCTTTATTTACAAATCTTGTAAATACCTACGATGAACATGTATAGGTTCAGCTGTTTCTGAGAAAAATAAATGTTGTCAAATTTTCCTTTGTGAATATCAATTGATCCATAAATATGTCTTTCAATAAATGAAACTCAAATCGATCACGATCAGTTTATTTACATCCAACAAATCGTCTTCGAGAGACACCTGTGCGGAATTTGGAGTCGACAAGCGAAGGATTCAGTGCATCGAAAGGGGAAAACTGATTCAGGGCCTATGAAAGAACTACGAATGCAATCATTTCTGTAGAGTATGATGAGATGAGGCCTCTTTGATTAAAGAGTCTTCTACATGTCTCTCAGTCATGGCCATCCATCAATATTCCAAATCACAGTCTGCGCGGTTGCTAGGTAACATCGCGTCACACATGGCATATCCATGATTTCGCGACGAACATTTTCCGACGACTTCCAAGCATAAGACATACTTATGTCAAATTGTAGTTGCGAGGAACTTAAACAGCACTCATTTTTTGAGTGACTGCATATTAGGAAAATGATAATTTTATTCAACTAAATAACAATAAAAATAAAGGTCGTGAGGCCTGTGAGATATAATGCTGATGTAAAATGTTCATTGTAACAAGGGAAGAGAAAAATAAAGTTGAATTTTGCAAACAATCTAAATCGTCCCTGATCTGTAGCCGAAATATGAGAGCTATGGAATCCTGACTTAGAGTGAGGAAAAGAAGAAAAGGAAACCGTTGAAAGAACAAAACTTGAAGAAAATGAAACGGCAGAAATCTTCAAGAAGATTATTGCACTGTTGGAAATCGCCTTAGATTAAAGAGCGAATACTCCAGAATGATGAAATACAGTATATTGCACTGAAGATGAGATGGAAATACAAGGATGGAAAACGAATAAGACGTAAAGGAGAGGTGCGGGGTCTACGAATGAGGCAGAGGAGGGGGGGGGGGGGGCGTGTAATGTCTGAAGAGAAAGGGAAAGAGGTACATCAGACGCAACTGAGTTCAGAAACGATATTCAATGAAATTTGCAACGTAATACCTTATGAAGAAATTAACAAACAGAAATGGTACACATATTGTTAGATTTGTCATTTCTTACCCTTTTCAACGATTGGGTAGCTATCTTACTTTCAAGTCCAACTAAGATTTATCGAAAAACTGGTTTTGGGAAACGAGGGTGAATTTTGACCCCTTGTACCGTACATTGAGCATTGAGTGGTGCTTAGGTGTTACTGCTGAGGAAGTATAATTGGGCAACCATCCTCTATTAACAATTATCAGAAGAAAAAGGAAGAGGCCAATTCCTTCGAAAAAATTAGCGTATTCGAAAAGGAAAGGGAGGGGCCATAATGAGCGTGAAAGTTGAAGACTCTCCAGGCCTCTAAAACCTAATACCGTCGGGGTAGGAAGAGAACAAGAATTAACCAAAGGAGGTTCAACAGGAAAGGTTAAAGTGAGGAGCGTGACACAACAGAGAGGAAGCAATGCCAGGACTCAGCTAAGTGCTCCGTTGTCGCCAACCCACCCTCCCAAGTTAAGAAACTCTGGGGACACTCTTATTCCCTTCTGACTACAGGGAGGGGATACAGTGGATATCATTCTACCGTACCCACCGACAGGCCCCTTGTACATTGAGACCCAGTGGTCAAATTTTAATTCTGCTCAAGATGTTTTAACATTTGGACCTTTGTGCTTTAAACGGCACCTACGTTTTTTGGTAAGTTAAGATTTGAGAATATTATATACTGAACACGATTGCCCAAAAAGTCTCTCTTGACCTTGCACCAGGATCTCCTAAATAATAATGAAAAATTAATTCTTCATTTAAAATCATACTGCTTTATTTAGGTTCACTTGGTAAGCTTCTACTTCAGAGTGGATGACGTGTTTAAAGATGAATGCAAATGTTACTGCAGTTCTAGCCATTCCTTAGACGGTTCTCGGTTCAGACTCGGCTGCGCGGGGACTGAAACACTGGCTCACATCTTGCGCAGTGTGACCTTGGAATGCTCGTTCGTAACTCACGTCACCACACTGTAAGGTCAAAGATAGCTGACGACCTGAGGAGGAAGGGCTAGACGGTAGATGAGGAAATTTCCTGCCTTCTTGTGAATGGATCAACTCGGAGGACTGCCATGATAGCGTACTACACTAACACAAAGCGAGGTGTAATTATTGTCGACCCCTTAATAATATTTAGGTTGGGAAATGAACAGGATACCGAGGTATGATAAGGGAAGAAGGCTATTTATGAACCTACAGTGAATTTCTTTAAGGATAAATATCGCTAGGATTGAACCGAGGTCTATGATCTTTTACTGGGATCTCGAGGTGCCATTAGAAGGTTTTTGAAAATTACAATCCCCTCTTAGAGGCAAGATTGTAGTAACGGTGTTCAAGAAATCCTGCCAAATAATAATCATCATCCCAATCCAAATATTTGAATACAATTTGCTAGAGCTTTTATATAACATTTATGTTAGTGAGGATACCTTCGTTGGAAGGCAGTTTTGTAATAATAAATGAAATAATACTATCTTTATTCTAGCATCATATAGAAATATCCAGCTTGGACGAGAACATTGGCAGTTCTCCAGATTTGCTGAGTAATTGACTTGCAGTGTTCATAAAATTTATAATCCCTCATCATTTATGGAGCTGTGAAGAAGGCGCAAGGAGGATACATGGTGATATATAAAGAAGGGTGAGGCTGGGAAGGGAGTAGGGACGTTGTGTAATCAGGAAGGGTGAGGAATGAGCCGTGACGAAACGAGCAAAACGTTTCTTTAAATTATTAGGAAGACTGGCCTCACGCTTGGCTGCCCTCCAGCCCTTTCCAGCACGCGCCCAGCTAATCAAAGACTTGAGACATCCCCGTTAATTACAGCAATATCCTGTTTTAAGACAACAAACTTTACCGTATTGTGCAGCTGCAGCCAGGTGATGTGCAAGAAATAAGCAGGAGAAGACACTGGTTGAACTCATCTAAGTACCAATTTTTTAATCAATATTGAGGGAGAGAGAAAAATGCTTTAATGAGGACACTCTTAGAATATTCCTCGTGATGATATCCTATGATCATTCAGAGTTTATCAAAAAGGGTCAATAATTCGTCTATATGTTTCCTTTTAACCAACTCTGCCTTTACAATGCCATACGGAACCACAGCCATGTTTAAATTGCTGAAGTGTGTCGCGTATTATAACTTTAACTTACCTTTTGCTCTTGCGGCTGAGTGAGTAGCAGTGAAACACGTCAACAAGTGAGCAATATTCCTGTAAATTTGTTATATTGAAGAGGACATGGAAGCTTATACTAAGTACAAATGACCATCTATTCACAACATGAGATTCACATACTCCTGAACATGCGACTTTTTAATTGCAATTCTTCATGCCTGCGAACCAACCACTGACACGAACTGGTGATCTTCACTGCGGCGCATACCTCAAGAGGCTAGCAATGCTGACTGAAATTTTAGACGCTCCCGTAGCAGGTCTACTTTAGGTCTTATTCGATGACTTATTGAGTATTGTTTCTTTTTTCAAACGTGGCTTTTACTCACTTATTGAAATGTTTCAACATTTTTTCAAATTATGCCAGCATTTTCAGTCTCAAAACATTCAATATATTTTATTTAGTCACATATTAATTTTTATGGTATCTCCTGATAGATCTCATCAAGTCAAATTGAATCAGACTGCACTCGCCTATGTGTAACATCTGCTATCCTAAACTACACGGCGCAGTAACTGACTTTCGACCACCAAACACATAGCCTAAAAGAACGGCCATCTTGTAATGACGTCATGCGCATTACGTTAGTTAACACGGTCACGTCTTGTGGACTCATCCTTCAACTATAAGATGATATTTAAACCGTATATATAATACTTTTTGGGCTACCATGAAAAGCGTCACACAGATTTTTCGCCAGAGACCCTAACTTGACGTTTCACGATGAAAAAATAAAAAGAAACCTGTGGAACATTCAGGCCATTAAGTGTATTGGCCTGCCAAGGCGACTGCCATCCATCCAGATGTCTTGCAGGTAATAGGGTGCACGTGGTTCGCGTGACGATATCCTAAGTCGTATTGCTTGCTCTCATGACCAAGACCTCTGCATATCGTATATCAGAGAGCTCTTACGAAGGGAGAATGATGTCATAACATTTCCCTACAAAGTAGGCCTATTTCAAACCTCCAAGGGAAAAACTTCAGGAATGAATTCCTCACACACATGTATAACAACATGGGCCCGAAAATGCATAATTGCAGAGTTATCCGATCTTTGCTTCGGCCACCACTTAAACCGTCAGGATTCATCTTTGGAGACACGTCAAGTCTGTCGTGCATTTGATGGTTATTCATAATGAACCAGCTCTCAATGCGCGCACTGTTACAGCTTAACAGACAGTAAGCACTATACCAGGCTTTTTTGATGATGTTTTGTATTTTAGGCAGAGGAGGTCACTTTGAACATTTCACCTGATTTGTGAATAGAGTGTTCCAACTGGCGTTTTACAGATGGGTTCAGTGTAGCAGTGTTGGGTGTGTCCGACTGCATTACGGCGCTGACTTTCTGAGCCCATGCAGGCAGGTTTGACCCTGGCTCAGCCGATTGTATTTGAAGGTGCTCAAATACGTCAGCCCCATGTCGGTAGATTTACTGGCACGTAAAAGAACTACAGCGGGACAAAATTCCGGCCGTAAAAGTAGTCAATGGGACGTGCGATCAGTAACATTATTATGATTACACTAAGGTTTCTAGAAATAGCCTCCGTGACACGGGCGGCAGCGACTCAAATCCCGGTGACTCCACGTGAGATTTGTGCTGGACAAAGCGAAGACGGGACAGGTTTTTCTCCGGGTACTCCGGTTTTTCCGGTCACCTTTCATTCCATCAAAACTCTCCAATATCATTTCATTTCATCTGTCAGTCATAAATCATTGCCCCAGATTAGTGCGACAGGCTTCGGCAGGCGGCACAATTCCGATCCTCGCCGCAAGATGGGAGCTTCATTAATGCCATCCCTGACCCAGCCACTGACTGGAAGACACGTTGTAGGTTTTCTCATTTTCTCTAAGTTTACTTGAGATGAGATAGTTCCGTAATTATGCATTTCCGGACCAAGTTTTCATATAGTCAGTAAAGAAACCAAACCTCGTATGTCACAATGCTCTTCCTATCCATTATGTTCCTTAAGACTGGTCACACTTCCCAGTCACATATGGATATGGAGTCCACCAGAACAATGTTCGTTGTGTTCATTTTCCTATGCTAACGTGTAAAAGAAAATGAACCTTAAATACAGTATGCTGTAGGAGTGAGAAAATTCATCACATAAACATACATTCCTACGGTACGCTAAGATAAGTTTCATTTTCCTTAAAAAAATAATGGACCGCATATCCGTATGAGGGATGTCTGCTCAAAAGGTGCTAGTTCCGCTTTAAGAAATATGTGGGAAAAGCGAAAGAAACGTAAAATAGAAGACACGTGGAACATATCCATGATCGAGTTTTGTACAATTTTTAAGGAATTACATCATTCTGGTCTGGACTGCTCATGACAATCATAATATTCAACTACTGTAATGCATGTGGACAAATGCGGCTGGGAGGCGTGACCAGTATTTAGGAACATAATGGATATTAAGTGCATTGTGATGTACGTAGTTTGATTTTTTCAACGACGATATCCTTTTGTATTCTCTCTGTAAGAGAAATCCATTATTTAAGCTTTGCCGTTTAGTTCTGATATACCTTGTATGGTATAAATGCAAATTCTGATTTTTGGGCTTTCTTAAAATAGCATGTTCATAGGGTCCATAGCAGAAGAAATGAAACATTTCAATCTGAGAAGGTTAGAACATCTCCTATTCAGAGACTGTGTGCACTATGTACGTATAACAGTGGAATTCGTAAAAATGACTCGATATTTCAATGAGGAAGCCTTTCGTATTCATCCGTCAAAACCGTACAGTAGCAGCTGTAACCCTTCATGACTTACCTACAAGTTTCGAATCTGATGTGAAAATTCCACATGAGATGTTTTAATTCCAGAAAGAAATTTCTTGCAATGCAGGTTTTAAATTATATTTATGAATTATATTTATGAACAGAATATGCATACATTTAGTTATTTTTAGCTTCTCTGATGAGACATGTCAGGCGACAAATCCTGTGACATACATTATAAGAGACAGTGCATTTTTAAAGTTATTTTTATTATTTCCCTAACGCTTAATGCTTGTCTCTTGACTTTTAATGCCTGCTGTGTCATCGTAATGGTTTTCACTGCGGCTATGTTGAGGACTAGTATTAAAAAAACAATTTATACTTGACGTATTTTATCTCCCCAGTTAAATGTATTTTTAAACTAAGAATTTCGTTATAGCCTACTTAGAGTAAGATAAGTGACTTTTTAATTGTGTTTCACGTTAATTTTTTTTGTACGACTTACATTTGAACATATCCAATACTACTACTATGGCCTTAGCTACCGTGTGCAAGCATTTTAATTTGACGCCATCTGGATGTATAGTCGTCAATTTCGACGTTCAGTTTAATTTAGGCCTAATAAATGACAGAGTAAGCCGAATCTCTCTTGACCTGAGTATTAATTAATTTTGTTAGGTAAACACCAAATGTGTTAACATAGATCTTTCACATGCCGACACTGTACGACATGAAGTATCGAATGGACTTCTTTCCATCCTTCAAAAATCCGACTACCTCTGCCGGATTTGAACCCGCTATCTTGGGATCTGGAGGCCGACACTCTACCACTATGTCATATGTCATCACAAGGAATAATTTCATATGAAAAATTGATAGTCTGATGTTCAGGATATGGGTTTTGAATCCACACCAAGAAATCGAGTAATTAAGAAGCGAAACTTCCACTCTTGGGAAGATGAATGATTCCGAGGTTCTCTCGGCTTTCTTAGACGCAAAGTTTGGTAACCTATACCATTGAGTACTGGGGTTATAAATACTGGATTCCTTTCCCTAACGAAGCGAGATGGTTACGCGGTTTGGGTCACGTAGTTGTCAGCTTCGTTTCGGGATATTGTGGGTTCAAACCCCACTGCCGGCAGCCCTGAAGATGGTTTTCAATGGCTCACCATTTTTTTCTTGCTATTTGCTTTACGTCCCACCGATACAGATAGGTCTTATGGCGACGATGGGACAGGAAAGGCCTAGAAGTGGGAAGGAAGCGGCCATGACCTTAATTAAGGTACAGCCCCAGCATTTACCTGGTGTGAAAATGGGACACCACGGAAAACCATCTTCAGGGTTGCCGACAGTGGGGTTCGAACCCAGTATCTCCCGGATGCAAGCTCACAGCTTCACGACCCTAACTGCACGGCCAACTCGCCCGGTACTCACCATTTTGACATCAGACAAATGCTAGGGCTGTACCTTAATTAAGGCGACGGGTACTTTCCTCCCAATCATAGACCCGTCGTATCCCATCATTGCTATCGCCTGTGCCAGTATGCCGTTAAACAAACAACAAACAACAAAATACCTCTGTTTTTCCGATGTTTTCTGGCAGCAGTCTTCGAGGCTAATCTAATATCACTCGTCTCTGTGTAACATCTACACTCCAAATCTACTCCTTATAGATCTTTACAGCCTATTCAAAGATTCAAAAACTGGAAAAAATCCAACGAAAAGCAGCTAGATTTGTTCTGGGCGATTTCCGATAAAACAGTAGCGTTACAAAAATGTTGCAAAGTTTGGGCTGGGAAAACTTGGGAGAAAGGAGACGAGCTGCTCGACTAAGTGGTATGTTCCGAGCTGTCAGTGGAGAGATGGCGTGAGAGGACATCAGTAGACGAATACGTTTGAGTGGTGTCTTTAAAAGTAGGAAAGATCACAATATGAAGATAAAGTTGGAATTCAAGAGAACAAAATGGGGCAAATATTCGTTTATAGGTAGGGGAGTTGGGGATTGGAATAATTTACCAAGGGATATATTCAATAAATTTCCAAATTCTTTGTAATCATTTAATAAAAGGCTAGGAATACAACAAATAGGGAATCTGCCACCTGGGCGACTTTCCAAAATGCAGATAAAATGTTGGTTGTTGCTTGGTTAGAAATTTCATTAGTTCCTCAACTGAGATTGGCATTAGAAAGGACATCCAGCGGAAAAAATTCCATATATTTTCACCCGTCCTCATTCCCGCCCCCTGTATCAGGAGACTGGACTAAGTGTTAGATAGACAATTTTAACGGTGAGGGCCATTTGTTTCTTAGGCTTTGAACTATATAATTGTATGATTCAATGTTAACGTTCGATGAGATTAAGTTTTTACAACAAATGAATCAGCTGTATGGATGGTAAGGGCATATTAATGGATCATTTAATCACTTCATGCCATCTCAAATATTGATTCTAAACTCTAAATGAAACAATAACGAGATTTAGTTTCGCTTTAATCAATCTCTAAATGTCGTGGAAGCAAATTCATTTAGCTATAAGTTACCAGACAGCTCATGTTCAACCACATATACCAAGACGAAATACTTGAGACAGATTTAATGTAATGGCCTGCAGTTCTCGAACATGAGAACAGTACCAGAGGAGTGGGTGGTTTATTGCTGAACGACTACTAAAACAATTTGACAAGAGGAGCGCTTCAGGTGTGCCAACTCGCACTTGAGGTCCCTGAGTGGCAGCTAATGGCAGCCCTGTTTCACTGGCAACAACAGTCAAGTAGTTGCATGTAACCGCAGCAGATTGCAATTAGCCAGGGCTCTTCAAGAGTGAAGAGCTCGCCTGAAGGCGCACACTACTGTAGTTTGCAGGAATTCAATTAGTCCACTAAGTACTTGAAATGGTCTGCCCATAATTTAGAGCTTGGTCCTACATTCCGATATCGAATTATTAAATTTGTAGACGAGGCAAAGTGGTGATCAGTGTGACTAACCCGAGTACTCGCGTATAAACCAGAAGCTGCTTGTGTAATGAAGCAAGTTATCAGTTCTGTTAAAACAAATATACTGCTTCCCAGGTCTTGGGTTAGCATAGTGACTTTCCACCAAAGCGACGGTGCTTTATCAATGGGATTTCTATAATAATAATAATAATAATAATAATAATAATAATAATAATAATAATAATAATAATAATAATAATAATAATAATAATAATAATAATAATAATAATAATAATAATAATAAATTATATACGGCCCAATAAACGAAGACAACCGAAGAAATCCTGAAAAAGTGGAAGTATTCTGGGACCAGTTAGAGAGCGAACTATAGAAAATTCCAAGCAACAATGTAAAAGCTCTTAAGGGTGATTTCAACGTACAAGTCAAAGGGAACGATATGTTCGAAAAATAGGCTTCTACCCGGCTCATAACAGAACAGGTTCACTGAACGTTGTGAAATGTTTCACCTTAAACCAGGGCCTCTCAGAGTGCATGCGCCTGGTGCATGCACTGTGCGCGGTGCAAAAGACGACTTCGCTTGGTTAACCAGAGTGCAGACCCCCCACTCCTCGATTTGGAGCAATAGCGTTTACTCTCTCTTTCCTCACGCCTATCTCGCTCGCACCCCCTGTCTCCCTCTTCCACACTTGCTACGTAGCGCTCCAAATCCGAACTGAGTTGCGCCGAGTAGAGCCGAGCTTAGGCGAGCTTAGCCGAGTAGCCCAGAGACGAAGGTTCGTCCGAGTCGAGCCGAGCGGGAACGATGCACAGTGCGCGGAGCTCTTGCGCCTCGATTTGCACGCGTGAGATTCTGGGCGTTTGAGAGGCCCTGCCTTAAATTAATGTCCACTTACTTCAAGAGACTTCCAAGGAAATAGAAAACGCGGTGATCTCCGCGAAAAGACCTCCGAGAATATCAACTGGACCACGCTGCCATCTCAGGACGAAACACTAGAGAAATATTATGAATGTAGTTCAGAAAGACCTAATTTAGACTCGGATCACTTCTTCACACACATAAAAATCAGACCTCTTTCATTAAACAAGAAAAGGGTGAGTTTGAATAGGGTCATAAAGGTAAACCATGAAAGTTGCAAGATAGCAGGGACGAGTTTCGAAGGCTGCTGCGGGAAAGGAAAATGGAGACCTGGGTGAATATAGGGAAAATATGGCAAATACAACCAATGACATTGCTCCATTACAACGTGCACGCGTACACCGGTAGTGGACCGAAGACTACGACGGGACCACTGACAGAGAAGCAGAGGCTTATATAGCATGGTATGCAGACAATGAATGGAAAATTCGAGACATAGAAAGCGGTGCGCAAGCAGACAGCAAAGACCTTCCGACAAGCCACAAGAAAACGAAATCTCTGACGAGATTTGTAGCATTGAGGCAGAATTTAAGAAGAACCATATTAGAACCTTCTACGGGACTGTCAAGCAACACTTGAATGGGCATCAAGCATCATGCTTGAGTTTTAGAAGGAAAGATAGAAAACTGGCAGTGAAATAGAATGAAAAATGTGAGATATTGGCCAGATGCTTCGAGAAACTGCTAAATGATAAAAATACAAATGCCTAGGAAAAATCCGGAGCTAAGATTCAGTCTCACCATATGAAACAGAACTTCTTAAAGTGATTGTGGAACTTAAGAATAAAAAAAGCCGCAGGCGAAAACTTAGTCGGAGAAGAGATGATGAAAAAGATCAAGAAATCAAAATGACAACTTTAGGGGATGAAATGGAAAAGATCTGGCAATCTGAAGTAATCCGTGATGACTGGAAAACTGCTGATTCATCCTTTACATAAGTGATAGAATGGGTCCCCATAAATATCGTGGCATTTTAATTTTCCCCGCAACGTATATGACACTATCCAAAGCACAGAAGACGAGGCTAGTGGAGCAAACAGATAATCCGTTTGGATTATTGAGAGTACTGGAAATCTGATCTTTGTAGACTTCAAAAAAGCATATGAATCGGTCGATAGGATAGTGCTGCTCGACATACTGGTTGAATTTGGAGTAGGCGCCTAAGCAACTGAAATTATCAAGCAGGTATTAACGGGCACTCGTTCACAGATAAAATTCATGGGGGAGCTCTCGAAGGAGTTTGAAATCAAAACAAAGGTCAGACAGGGTGATGGAATATCTCCGGTTATCTTCAACTGTCTTTTGGAGAAGATCATCCGTGAATGGGGAAAAGAACTGGACAAGAAAGAACCACTCAACCAAGGATACATTGGCGGATCGTAAAACGGCATCAAAATCAACTGCCTTGCATTGAAGGGTTGACAGCTTCAAGTATAGTTGAAAACTAGCGAAAGAGAAACCAGCTATACCAGACGAGAGAAGATGGCCGCTGCTTTTCACAGAAAACATGCTTTATACAAGAGAAAAGTCATCTCAAGGCGAACTAAACAGTATGACACAGTGATTATAACAGAGTGTCTGTTTGCTAGTGAATGCCTCTGAATGACGGGACTGTCGGGACTAAGCGAAGCCGAGAAACTTGATAGAAATATCCACCGCAAGAAAATGGGTGCAAAACCAGTATAGGTTACGAAGAAGGGGAGAACTATACCAGGAAAGTGAAAGATTGATTGAATCAATGAGGAAAAGTATACTCAACTTTTATGGAGTTTAGAATGGGTGAGAAGAGGCTGAAAGTAGACCTCAAGTCTGCGAAAAAGGGTTCAGGGAATTAAGGAAAGATCTTGAGCAATCTGGAATAAATAGTGAAAACATCCTAAACCAAATAAAGTATAGATTAGTGATTGACAGCTTGAGAGGATTCTATGACGATCTTGAACTGAATAAAGGATGGAAAGAGGAAAGAATCAATCAGTCACTACTGATCTACATTTAGGGCAGTCGCCCAGGTGGCAGATTCCCTATCTGTTGTTTTCCTAGCCTTTTCTTAAATGATTGCAAAGAAATTGGAAATTTATTGATCATCTCCCTTGGTAAGTTATTCCAATCCTTAACTCCCCTTGCTATAATCGAATATTTGCCCAATTTGTCCTCTTCAATTCTAACTTTATCTTCATATTGTGATCTTTCCTACTTTTGAAAACACCACTCAGACTTATTCGTCTACTGATGTCCTCCCACGCCATCTCTCCACTGACAGCTCGGAACATACCACTTAGTCGAGCAGCTCGTCTCCTTTCTCCCAAGTTTTCCCAGCCCAAACTTTGCAACATTTTTGTAACGCTACTCTTTTGTCGGAAATCACCCAGAACAAATCGAGCCGCTTTTCTTTGGATTTTTTTTCCAGTTTTTGAATCAAGTAATCCTGAACCATACTCTAGTTGTGGTCTTACCAGAGACTTATCAGACCAGAGACTTACCAGAAAACAGACTGTCGGAGAAAGAATGCAAAGATGTTGGGCTGCAAAGAAGGCTTCCAATAATGTGTGATTGTTGCTTAACTTGGTCTCAAATAGCCGCAAATGAATATAATAATAATAATAATAATAATAATAATAATAATAATAATAATAATAATAATAATAATAATAATAATAATAATAATAATAATACCGTGAGAGTCTTTTGAGTTGACAGCCTGAATGTTTTGAATGGCAGTTTCTCTTCATGGTAACAATGGTCCTAATTGAAAATCAAGCCTATTTAGGTAGTTTAGAATGCTGTGATAATTTAGCTGAGTGAACACGCAATTCATTCAGCTCGGATCGAATCTATGCTCTAGGGTAGGCCTACAAGCATGCTAATTCCTCGACAAGCAACGTTGGTTATAGAGTAGGAAGTTTTATGTAGATTTGCTAGTATGTCAAAATGATGACGACATCCTCCGTTGACAAAAAAATGGAACTCACAGTGGATAAAAAATGCTCCTAACGTACATGAAGCAAAGAGAACCGCAAAGTTTTCGGCAGCGTGTAAAGAGTGTATGTATGTATGTATGTATGTATGTATGTATGTACTAAGGTTGGTTGGATCCTCAACAGATGCACTATCAGCTGAAGAGGTATATTAGGGAAATCATGAGTTCCGGTTGCTTTCCTTGCCGAGCCAGAAGGTGCTGTTACATATCATTCTGCCAAGTCCACTGAAATAAATTCCACTATCCCACCCTATGGAAAACACCTTAGCATCGTTTTTCAGACGAGTGAGTCCAGTCACATTGCGCTGGCCTAACGGGCGCCAGCTGCGCAACTCTGATCTAGCCTTTACCAGGAGATTACCAGGAGATTAACTAAAAAATTAAGAATAATTTACTCCCTCACCGAATACTTGATTTCGTAGTACAGTAAAGCTTTGGATTACAAACAACTTGCCGTGTGAGTATTTTGCAAAACGAGCAAAGCTTTTGAATGAATTCTAATTGATGAAAGGGCGTAGTTTTGCACTATGATTAGTACTAATCTGTCAGCTGAGAGTCACAGTACCTCTCTCATATTGTCAACATTCATATGACCGTATACGAACTCTGTCGAATACTGTAGCATTGCAGTCACGTGTGTGTAAGTTATTTGTGTCCAAGTACAGTGACTGCTTTTTAGTAACCGAACTTTACTTCAGTGAAGGTCCCCGACAGAAGAATGTTGAAGAAGAAGACAGTAAGAAGGGGATGATTACAGTGAAAGTTACGAACTAAATCATCGAGAAGTATGAGCAAGATGTGCCCGATATCGCGAGTTTTTACACAAAGTCTACATAAACTACTTGTACAATATTTAAAAGTAATGAAGAACTAAATTGTCTGGATGCAGCAAAAGGAGTCAGGCATTATCAAGGCAGCGGCCACGTAAGCTACTCTAGTAAATGTAGGAAAGTTGCATCTTCTGGATTATTTATAACAATACGTATTTTTGAGTTGTGGAACGAATATCTAAATTTCATTTATTTCTTATGGGAAACTACCTTTGATATACTCGTGCCTTGTATTACAAGTATGTTTACAGAACGAATTGTGCTCGCAATCCAAGGCGTTACTATATTATCGCACTTTACACTTTCCCTTGCTATTGCCTCATGAATTTCACAAAGGTCAATAGACTTTACAAATTATTTGCGAAGTCATAAAAATCACTTATCTTTACCTCGGAACCTGTGCACACTTAACAACCATCACGTAACTATTAATTATTAGCACAGCAACGATTTTATTTATTAAAATAGATATCAAAAACTTACTTATTGACCTAATAACTCACTTACAATGCGCGCCCTCATATCACGCTTCACATCATTTGGTAGGTATTCTAATGAACTAAGTACACCTTAGAGACTCAGAACAATTTTAGCTGCTTTTATTTGGATTTTCTCCAGTTTTGTGTTCTGTTTGGCTGTGGTATCACGTATAGCCAAAAATACGTAGTCATACGTCTTGTTATTCATTCGGAAGTATCTCCAGTAATATTCTTCGTCATTCCGAACATCCTCATATAGCATATTCGATTCTCCTTACTTCGAACGATCAACATTCAAGCCCTGAAGGAAATAAAATTTCCTTTCTCTACCAATTTCCCGCCATGGATTATCTAGGAGCAATAAAACAGCGGTGGTAGAGACATGCCCATGCCCCAGTTCTCGGACATGAACTGTTTTGACCGACCGATTGGTGCGGCTTGTGTGAATACTCACTCGCTAGGCTCGGTCTCGCTCGGTCTCGCCCTGTTCGGCCACGCTCCGCTTCGCATGCAGTGTGAAAGCCGCCTTAGCCGTGCGCGATGGAGAGAGTTTAGTAAAGAGTTGCCAACATGAATTTTTTTTTGTATGAGCGGGAAGATTTAAGTACGAATGTAAACATGGAAAGCTTCACACATAAATGTATATATTACCATAGCAAGAATATAGAATCTATTAAAATAAACATATAAAAAGTGAAGTATCCCCAAAAGCAACAGCACAGCCTGACGTGGTCATGCCCATAGTTATTTCTCTACCCGTGTTCATGATCGCGGGCGATAGTATCGTCTCCAAATATGATAACACTTCAAAATCGTTGGTGCTGTCTCATTTTCTTCTGTACTCTTTGCTGATAATTTTTTCTGCAAAATTATATGCAATTAATTCGTGACTGCAGTTTATAAATTAGTTTGATAGGCTAAAACTGAATGATTATAACAGTGAAAGTCTGCCAGACGAAGTGTAGGAAGCAGCTAAAACTGCAATATTAACTGTGGTCTCTATCAAATTGTTTTGCAATTTGCTTTACGTCACACAGAATATATAGGTTTTTGGTGAAGATGGGGTAGGAAAGCTCTAGGAGTGGGAAGTAATTGGCTGTGGCCTTAATTAAGGTACAGTCCCAGCATTTTCCTGGTGTGAAAATGGTAAACCACGGAAAACCATCTTCAGGGCTGCCGAAAGTTGGGTTCGGATTCACTACCTCCCCGATGCAAGCTCACAGCTGCAGGTCCCTAACGCAGGGCCAACTCACCCGGTCTCTATAAAAATAGAGTATTTAAAGGAATAGCGCAATGTCTGTAATCACCTTCAGAAATGCATAGTTAACGCTAATTATGTGGGGTAAAACTAACAAAATAATGTGTTTAATTATTCACATTTCTTCAATGCATAATAGGCTGACTTGTTCTGTTTAACCTGAATATGGTTATGTATAACATATACGAATTTTTAGGATTTTTCGTTACGTTTATATAGCTGGCGGGACCTAGTGTTTACAGTGCACTATGTCTTCTGGTATGGGCTAGAGCAATCTTGTTACTTTCATTGATCTGTCTCAGCTTTATCCTTGGCTTTGACAAAATGAAAGTGACTGAGGTATGAGTGATGCTAGTAATGCCATTCCTTCTGCAGCCAGTCCCTGCTGTGAATGGTGTGAAAATATTGCTCATAGGGTCGGTTGGTGCATGCATTTCAGTGGGCTTGGCAGACTGATATGTAATAGCAACTTCTGGCTCGGTGAGGAAAGCAACGGGAAACTACCTCACTCCTCATTTCCCTAGTACGCCTCTTCAGTGATGCCTAGGCCATCTATGACAGCTGATGGCAGAGCTGTTGAGGATCCAACCAGCCTTCGGGCTGAGGACTAAACATACATCATCATCATCTGTTTACCCTCCAGGTTCGGCTGTTCCCTCGGACTCAGCGAGGGATCCCACCTCTACCGCCTCAAGGGCAGTGTCCCGGAGCTTCAGACTCTTGGTCAGGGGATACAACTGGGGAGAATGACCAGTACCTCGCCCAGGCGGCCTCACCTGCTATGCTGAACAGGGGCCTTGTGGAGGGATGGGAAGATTGGAAGGGATAGGCACGGAAGAGGGAAGGAAACGGCCGTGGCCTTAAGGTAGGTACCATCCCGGCATTCGCCTGGAGGAGAAGTGGGAAACCACGGAAAACCACTTCCAGGATGGCTGAGGTGGGAATCGAACCCACCTCTACTCAGTTGACCTCCCGAGGCTGAGTGGACCCCGTTCCAGCCCTCGTACCACTGTTCAAATTTCGTGGCAGAGCCGGGAATCGAACCCGGACCTCCGGGAGTGGCAGCTAATCACGCTAACCACTACACCACAGAGGCGGACCTAAACATACATACAGGACATAATTATGTACTGTTTGCTATTATGTGTCATAATTGCGTGTATTTTGCTTAAATCACCGCGTTAGTTATCAATTTATTTGAAAGGGAAATATTTTTACAATTTACTTTACGTCGTACCGACACAGACGGGTCTTACGGCGACGTTGGGTTAGGAAAGGGATATGAATGGGAAGGAAGTGGCCATGGGCCTTAATTAAGGTACAGACCCAGCATTTGCCTGGTGTGAAAGTGGAAAAGCACTGAAACCATCTTCAGGGCTGCCGACACTGAGATTCGAACCTACTCTCTGCGAAGCCGAGCTGACTGCTACGTGACCCAAACCACGCAGCCAGTCGCTCGGTGAAAGGGGAATAGTCACTAACTTCGTGATGTAGGCTCATTGAGAAGACAGTGATGTTATACGGTAGGTTATGAAAGTTTTTTTTTTTTTTTTTTTTTTGCTAGGGGCTTTACGTCGCATCGACACAGATAGGTCTTATGGCGACGATGGGATAGGAAAGGCCTAGGAGTTGAAAGGAAGCGGCCGTGGCCTTAATTAAGGTGCCGATAGTGGGACTCGAACCTACTATCTCCCGGATGCAAGCTCACAGCCGCGCGCCTCTACGCGCACGGCCAACTCGCCCGGTAGGTTATGAAAGTTTGTGGTAACAGTACTTAATCGCACATGTGAGGAAAAATAACTTTATTTCACAGTGTCCGGAAAACACGTACTTTTGAAATGCAAAGCTATTTAGAAACGGCCAGTTTTTGTGGTGGTAATAGATAAAATAAATAGATATCGTTTCATGGTTTGTTGTGACTTCCTTTTTTTTCATTTGCAAACAAAGTAACTTTTTAAAATGTGCATGATATCTAGGACTTGTTCTTAGCTATAATTGGAAAGAAATGCAGATGTGCCTAATTGCACGAACTTAATTTTTCTCTTATAATAAGGTTTAGCCTATTCCTGTTTACTGTGTGGATAAACGGAACCCATAACAGTAGAGATTGGAGCTGTACTTTACTGAAATAAGTTGGATGGTTATTCAATCTCATTGTTAGCTTACGTTGCGTATGGACGGCAGAACTAAAACCGTTAAATCAGTTAAATCGGATTACAATATGTTTGCAGTGCAAACGAAGAGAACTCGCTCACAATATTAATAAAACTAAAAATGTTTATTCTTCTTGGTGTAAAACATCTCACGATTAATACTATATATTCCAAGAGAAGGTAGTAGTTGCGGAAGAGACTAAATCCAATTAATTTACTTGTACGTGAGCACAAAACCGTCGACAGTGAGACAGACTGACAATGTCTGTGTTACGAAGAGGGAGACAAAATATGGAATTCAGTGGGCCGTAGCCGCTTGAAGCTTCGCTGCGCATGTATGCTCCCTTGTTAATTCGCAGGGCGCATTCAAGCGGACGAATACATGCGGTACGGGGAACCAACTTTCTCATCACTGTGGGAATCGTGTTCAAAGTATGAGTAGGATCTTCGAATACAATCAGACATAATAAATATACTAGTTTTATCGACGATAGGCCTACTCTCGATTTTCATTGTTGTAGTCAGGTGTTCCCAATATCACAAGGAAAAGTCTGTATCGCTGGGAACACGAATTTTATTGATCTTTCGCGAGGTTGATTTACATGAGTACAAAGTGACAATTTTGAAAAATCGTCTAAATAAACTGCATTTTGTCAGTCTATGAAATATTTCATCTACATTTGATGAGAACTGATGGTAGAATGACTTCTTGATTCAAGGTACTTAGAAGGGGTTGTGCAAGGTTGTAACCTTTGACCTTTGTTGTTCATAGTTTGCATGGGTCATCTATTTATTTTCTGCTTTTTGCTTTACGTCGCACTGACACAGATAGGTCTTATGGCGACGATGGGATAGGAAAGGCCTTGGAATGGGAGGGAAGTGGCGGTGGCCTTAATTAATGTACACCTCCAACACTTGCCTGGTATGTAAATGGGAAACCACGGGAAACCATCTTCAGGGCTGCTGACAGTGGGATCATCTAATGAAAGGCATGAAGTAGCTGGAAAGATTCAGTTTGGTGGAAAAGTAGTAAGCAGTTTGGCCTCTGCCAACGACTTGGTCTTAATGGAAGACTGTGCTGAAATTCTGCATTGTAATATTCTGAAAGTTGAAAATAATTGTAATGAGTATGATGTGATATGAAAATAACCATTGCCAGGACTAAAGTGATGAATATACAGAATAAAAAGCTACGAGTACAAAATGCCAGATTAGGAATACGGAACTGGAAATGGTAGATCATTTTTTAGTATTGAGGATGTGTGTTATCCCAGGATGGTAGTATAGTGATATTGAATCAAGTTGCAGCAAAGCTAATACAGTGAGCTAGCAGTTTCGGTCAAGAGTACTCTGGAAGAAAGAAGTCAGCTCCTGGATGAAACTATCTTTATACCGGTCTGTTTTCAGACCAACTTTAATGTATGGGAGTGACAGATTGGTGGACTCCGAATATCTTATAAATAAGTAGTTAGAAGTAACAGACATGAAAGTAGCGAGAATTATCGCCGGTACAAGAAGGTGGGAACAATTGTAGGAGGGTAGTCGGATTGAGGAAATAAAGGCCAAGTTATCAACGAACTTGAAGGATGAAGCTATACGCACAAACCGGTTTCCGTGTTGGGGTCATATGAGATGAATGGGGGAGGATAGGTTACATAGGAGAGTAATGGACTCGGTCGTGGAGGGTAAGAACAGTAAAGGAAGACCAAGACAACGATGGTTAGACTCGGTTTCTAATAATCACCAAGGTAAGAGGTATAGAAGTAAAACAAGGCCACAGAGCAAATAGAGGATTGTGGAGGCATTTAGTAGATTCAGAGATGCTTGCAAACTGACCGCGTTACCGAGCTCGATAGCTGCAGTCGCTTAAGTGCGGCCAGTATCCAGTATTCGGGAGATAGTAGGTTCGAACCCCACTGTCGGCAGCCCTGAAGATGGTTTTCCGTGGTTTCCCATTTTCACACCAGGCAAGTGCTGGGGCTATACCTTAATTAAGGCCACGGCCGCTTCCTTCCCACTCCTAGCCCTTTCCTATCCCATCGTCGCCATAAGACCTATCTGTGTCGGTGCGACGTAAAACAACTAGCAAACTGACCGCTGTAGGGTAACAATAGTCCATAATGAGGATATATGCATGATATTATTACTATTCTTCTTCTTCTTATTATTATTATTCATGATAGAGTATAACACTTTAAAAAAATTCAACGTTTTTTAATGATATCACGTATCAAAAAAGCCGAATTTAACTACTGCAACGCCCCCGGGCCCAAACAATTTTGCCCCCCCCCATCACTTAAACTTCGTAAGGCAAAATTGCAATTGATTGATTGATTGATTGATTGATTGTTTTCTTCTAGTGGCTTTACGTCGCGCCGACACAGATAGGTCTTATGGCGACGATGAGATAGGAAATGCCTCTGAGTTGGAAGGAAGCGGCCGTGGCCTTAATTAAGGTACAGTCCCACCGTTTACCTGGTGTAAAAGTGGGAAACCACGGAAAACCATCTTCAGGGCTGCCGACTGTGGGATTCGAACCCACTATCTCCCGGGCGTAAGCTCACAGCCGCGCGCTCCTAACCGCACGGCCAGCTCGCCCAGTTTGATTGATTGATTATAACATAACAACACAGTAGAAGTAATCGCGGAGAACTTTCTGATGGGTAATTAAATGCTGAGGGAGGGAGAGAAAGGATGGCCTACGCTCGTGAAGTCTTGATGTACAGATGACGAAGTGGACCGTCAGTATGCGGTAATCCGTACGACCCGAGTCCTGAAAGTAATTCTTGCGAGAAATAACTCCTGACAAAGTCTACATCAGCTCTGAGAGAGTTGACAGGGCATTACCTTGACAGCATTAGCGCTACTAAGGGCAAAATATATCTCATGGGACGGTATACCTCAATTAGTCCTTGAGTAGTTGTCTGGAAACACAAGACCAGCATTTCTTTCATTGCGGCTGCTGATTCGCTACTGTACCATCACCCAAAAAAGAAATAAAGTATATCTTTGTTAATAAATTAAAATGTTAAATGGATTTACGTCCCATTAACTACTTTTACGGTTTTTGGAGACTTCGAAGTGCCGGAATTTAGTCCCGCAGGAGTTGTTTTACGTGCCAGTAAATCTACTGACACGAGGCTGACGTATTTGAGCACCTTCAAATACCACCGGACTGAGCCAGGATCGAACCTGCCAAGTTGGGGCCAGAAGGCCAGCGCCACTCAACCCGGCCTACTTCTTTGTATTTAAAGAGTTGAAATGATGAACCATGTAAGTGACAGAAAATCGAACACGTAATTTTACGGAGGGATTCCAAGCAAAACAATTTTGAATGTTCTTTAAATCTTACCATTTCTTCTCCATTACTACCGAAGCTAGTAATAACAACAACAACAACAACAACAACAACAACGGCGTATGGCCTCCGGAGAGGTTAAGGAAAAGGCAAACGGCCCTTAGAGTGCTGTAGTAAAATACGAAGAAAGAACAAACAGAAACTAAAAACAACAACAACTACAACAAACATCTCCATTATATCCATAACAGTCTAGTTATTCTTTCCAGCGTTCAGTCTGTAAGCTTTTTCTCGTAGACGGCCTATAATAGGCGACCTGCATGTCTGTGAGGATGGTGCTTTGCCTAAGATAGATGGCTTCTAATAATGAAGACCCCCGCCCCCCCCACACACACACAGCTCCCAGCCAAGCGAATTAACCAAATGAGGCTAACATTCTTGACTCAGTCGGGAATGGAACGCGGGAACCCCTGGACCGAAGGCCAGAGTGCTGGTCACTTAGGTTTAATGATTGGTAATTATTGTCTAATTGTTGGGTTACATTTTGAGTTTCCACACATACAGCTAATAAAACTGGCTTGCCTTTTAAGTTAAAATTATACTGTATTTTGAAATATTTGTATTAAATTTGCTGCTAATTTGTAAAAGTTATCATCATCTCATTAATGCAATATAACGGATAAGTCCGGCTACACAACTGAATTGTCGGCGTAGTTGTCTTCAGTTCAGAGGGCACTGTGTTCGATTCCCAACCGAGCCAGGGATTTTAAGTGCGTATCGGCAATTCCTCCAGCTCGCGGACAATTTTTTTTGGTGTTAGTCTTCATTTACATACAACACGACACACCACAGAAACACACATTGGTGAATACATACCTCCATTTAGGGTTGGTGTCACGAAGGGCATCCGATCGTAATAATGGGTCAAGTACACATACGTGACACAGACTGGAGCAGCAACTGCACCATAGTGTGGGAAAACGACCGAGAAACCTGTGTACCTCGCGTTACGAAGTCAGCGCTTTGACCACGATGTGAAGAGAAGGCCAGGAATAATAATAATAATAATAATAATAATAATAATAATAATAATAATAATAATAATAATAATAATAATAATAATAATAATGTGTGCACATGTTTCTCATTATTAGGTTTAATCCGTCAGAAGCAAAATAAATAAATAAACTACGAGTAAACTGCTATCGGACGAGGAGGTTCGAATGGCGAATTTACGGATCTGAGGTCTGGTACGTTCTCTATATTTTGTAGGCTTGTGTTTTACATTTACATACATGATTACAATAGCTAGCTATGTGACGGTTAGACAGCGGCCCCGGTCTAGAATGCCAAGTATAACGGCCGAGGGGATTCGTCGTGCCGACCACACGACACCTCGTAATCTGCAGGTCTTCGGGCTGAGCAGCAGTCGCTAGGCAGGCCATCGCTGTTGCGCCGTGGGGTTAGGTTTTGGTTTGAATGGATGCTAGTACAGTACATTTTCGTCACATGTTCAGCGATGGTCATTATGCAGCTAGGCGTGCATTTTTCAGAAAGGGAAAATGTATCTGTGCTGCATTATGGGTATCATCCTATTTTTGGGCATCATGGGCTAGAACGGCAAGTGGGAAGCAATTTCAACGATAAATGTGTTCTTTTTATCATTGTTCTTGTTATCAGTATTTTCTCTATAATTTTAGGCTTGTGTTTTATTTCCACGATGGTGTTATTGATGTTTTGTTTCATAGCGCTATTAAATATATAGTGGAAGATGTTATATCCGGTAGTATTGGTACCAATCCCTGATAATACAGAAGGGAGAATGGCTGATCTAAGGGCGAACACCGACATTGAACAGCTGTTACCCCATGAGACTATCAGCAAGTATTACCAGTATACACTACCCTCTAATGGAAAGGAGAGTCCGGGTGCCTGGCACCTAAAGCGAGTTATGGTAACACTAACAGAAGGCCTCCATGGTCCTACAAGCTGGGTATTGAGAGTGATATCAAGAACTCTGTCTGTCTCTGTCAAGAACATAATTGTTACGAAATCAAATCAGCAGTCTCGGATAGAGGATGGATATAATGAAACGGGAGATGTCTCCCCCAGTGGGTGGGGCAGTAAAATGACATCTACGGTATCCCATGCCTGTTGTAAGAGGCGACGAAATGGGGGCCCAGGGGATCTTATATTGGCGACAGAGGGGGCCCGTAGCTGAATCCTGGCATTGTTTCCACTTACTGTACTTGTGCCATTCTCTTCAGTTTCATATTATATGATCTCTTTTGAACAACTCTTGCTCTTTTCCGACCCCAATTGCCGTCGAAGCCTAGATATATTTTCACGCCCTTCGTGGCCCTTGTCTCCCTTTCGCCGATACCTTCATTTTACGAAGTGCCGGATCCCTTCCATATTTCCCTATTTTCCATCCCTTCCATATTTTCCAGTTGTACTTCCTCTTAATAACCACCACCAGCACCACCACCACCTGTATAATCGGTCAAGAAGATGGGAGACTAGTTAAGGAAGAGGCGAACGGCCCTTAGAGTGTTGTAGAAAAATACGATGAAAAAACAACAAAACAACAACAACAAACATCTCCATTATAGACTGTTATACCTTTGTGTGTTCAGTCTGTAAGCTTATGTGAATTTACTAAACGCCTCCACAATCCTCTATTTGTAACGAGCTCTGTGGCTGCATTTAGTTCCATACCTTAGGTTTACGTCATTATAAACTGAGTCTAAACATCGTCGTATTGGTCTCCCTTTACGTTTTTACCCTCCATGACCGAGCCCATCTTCCTCCATTCGCCTCACATGATCCCACAACCAAATCCGTTTTAGGAGTACAGCTTCATCATTCGAGTTCATTCCCAACTTAGCCTTTATCTTTTCATTCCGAGTACCCTTCTTCCATTGTTTCCATCTAGTTGTACCAGCGATCATTCTCGCTATGAGACAGAGTAAGTTTCAGACAATAAGCTGTACATTTAGCCAAACCTGGACTTTAGAGGCCTACTCAGTGCTCCCAGTTAGGCCGCGGGTGCGAGTGACAAGGCACACACAGATGGAGTTTACTTGCGGTAGGATGACTTGTTCCCTTCCGCTCGTCCCTCTAGCAGATGGACAACTAATCCAAGTGGTGACCGTGCCCAATATAGCTTAATTTCGGAGAAGCACGCAAAATTTTCAAGACATCAATTATAACGTTTCTGAGGACATATTTTATAACCTCTATATTTGATATTTTGCGTGTGTCCAGCCCTTGTCTCGTTTTTCTACGTGGTGCGTTATGAAGAGAAGTAGTGAGTCTTACGACCGCATGCCCTTTCTGACGTCAACATCATCAGAGGAACAAATGAGATGAAATGAATGACGTGATGTATGATAGTAGGAAGGGAGAGGGCGAAACCCGATGGCTGCATATAACCTACTCCTATCGAATAGCACAAAAAAGGTGTCTGATTAAGGCTTAACTTCCCCATCCGATGGACGAATCACCATCAAGAGTGTCATATGCCTTCACTCCATATGAACACGGCAGAGAGGTTTGGGATTGAATCCCGGCATTTGGCACGCAATCTAGTGATCAGAAGTTGTATACCACCACGTCTTCTACCCTGCAAACCAACATATTCGACCAACGAGACTAGAACCGACTGAACACGGTGTCAGACCATACAGACTTGGCACCTTAAACAGTCATAGCAACCAGATGGGCTCTATATTTGGTATTTTCAAGTGTCATTAACGGCCTCCTCTCGAATGATAATTTTGGGTTCCATGCGAATCGTTCTCGATAGGGAAAACTTCTAAAATCTGTGTATTCTTCCATAATAAAGTATTTAGTTCTTCAAATCTATCACAGATATTGCAACATTTTGTAACACTGTTTGCTTTTATTTTGTAAGTAAAGTAGGTTATTGTTTGAAAGTTGTGTTTTATTTCAAACTCGTGACACGTTACTCTGAGTTAAAATATGATCACAATTATATTTTCGTCACGATACCGAGCACGCGTCCATAAAAATGGGGTGGCAGAAATGTCAAAAATGTCACCTTTGCGTGGCTGCACTGATCGCTGTTGAGATCACCGTACAAAATAAATGGAGTATTAGATTAACATGCAGAATACCTAGCGTATGATAAGTTTTTATCGAAGTAAAGAATTCTATTAATTTTCTTTCCCACTTGGAGGCTGCTTAGGACAATAGAATACACTAAAACGATTTCGTTATACAATAATTTAATTAAAAGTCCATGTTCTCAGTCCGGCAAGTACAAGTTATATGTGAGGATCAGAAAAGAACCGCTCCGTATTTTCATCCCCTAGTCGATGAACTCCTTGGTACTCATGTTGAAGGTCTACAGCGGCTCTATCCCCACCTACCTCGTATTATTTTATTCTTAAAATACGGTGCTGTAGGCAGGAAGTTGGATTTATTTTCTCTGTCTACTTCGTCTGGTTGGTCAGTGTGTGTTTCAAATTTTACTATGGGGTCTAATATATACCTTTTTTTCTCTTCAATTGCGATTATGTTTGCCATTGTTTCCATCACTGGGGCAGTGAATGGGCCCCATTTGCGTGTCACCTCACGACGCTTTGTCGTTTTAAACTGAGACGCTCCCCAGACTCTCGGCATTGGTAATTTTGGACGTTTTTGAATTTTGACAAGCCGGTCCCGCGGTGTAGGGGCAGCGCACTTGCCTCTTACCTGAAGGCCCTTCGTTCGATTCCCATCCAGGTACGGGTTTTTTTCCTGGATCTGCGGGTTGGTACAAGGTTTACTTAGGCTATGTGATTACAATTGAGAGTTATGCGAGGTTGAAACAGCGACCCCGGTCTAGAAAGCCAAGAATAGCGTCTTGGTGGATTTATCGTGCTAAGCACATGACACCTCGTAATCTGCAGACCTTCAGACTGAGCAGCAGTCATTTTCTAGGCCACAGATCTTTGGGGCTGTTGCACCATGATATTTAGTTTGTTTTGGAATTCTGGCAATTTGTTCTATTTTATCGAATGTGTTTTCCATAATTTTGAGACCATTTATTGTCTACATATCGCGACATTTTGTGAAAGAAATGGTTCACTCTTCTTCGTATCACAGTTTTCACTATTTGAATTCTTCCGCCGTATACTTGTAGAACTCATATGGACGAATCAAATAACACTTCACACGACCTTTTATCATACTGGAGTCCGGATCTATCCGCACGGGATGGCGACTGTAGTATCTGAAAATGATGATACTAATGAATCACCCGCCCGAAAGTAACCAGATTTAGTCGACAGTGACTCTGCTGTTACGGCTCTTGACCAAACTTCAAAAACGTGCCAGTCAGGTCTCCAGTGTTGCACAGCTGCACGCAGTTCTGTCTAGTCTATTTGCCGACTCTCAGTGGCTATATAATTAAAAGTTAAGAATTGACGACGTTATGTATCTAGTTGGAGATATCCTAGCACTCCGTGGACAAGAACTGTGAACACAGCCGACCAGCTAGGCTTCAAAAGCGTGCCGGTCGTTAAGGAGGAAACTGAAAGAACTATACATTGGTCATTCGATATGTTATCTTGACATTTTTTCGATTTAAGAAGTGTCGTGTTTTCGCACCCGTCACCGGCCCACATACGGTTCTGAAACTGTACATGTGCTCTGCATCAAAAGCCTCTCTCCTGTGAATCTATGAAAGTTTATCTTGCCCTCACACGAAAGCTCCTATTATAAATGAGTTACGAAAGCGCACACATGCAAGTGCTCTGGATGAACAAATAGGGAGCATATGGCTTTTAAGTGCATTAGTAATGCTCCAGAAATAGTTTCCATTCCCCACCTAACATTTCATGCTATCGAGAAAGCTTTTACAGTACTTGTTACGGCAACAAAGACTCTCACCAGTGCAATGTTATGAGATGGGCAACGGAGGGATAGCGGGTAATCTAATGTTCACATCCATTAACCGACCTCCCACCCATTCCCCCTCTCAGTTTCAATCTCTTACCCTCTCTTCTCCATGCTGTCGAACCCTCGACACTGTGAAACGTTGTAGTATAGTGCCTGAAGCTTGAAACATCCCTGGAAGCATCATGTCATCATCAAACAGCTAGAAAATAAACAGCAGGATTCCAGATGCCTCCCTTTCATCTGAGAGATTTCAATATGTTATCACGAGCTTGCTAATCCTCATCTCATGTCTATGTGTGTGTTATTAGTGTATGGTTCCACTTTCAGCTTAAGGTACAAGCTAACCAGAGGGTTCCTATTAGTAGTAATTACCTGGCCTCTAGAGTACAGTGGTGGACCGCAGCAGTGAACTGGGGAGTCTAATGTGATAACAATACCCAAGTTGGTTCTCTTGAGTTAATTCTGATAACAACAGGCGCTACCTAGCCAAGAGGGTTCTCGGTTAATCGGAAAGGATGTGGGTTCAATTTGCCGTTAGGAAGTCGAGAAAGAAACATGTCTTTTCGGGAGGCTCGTGACCCTGGTTTCACTCAGAAATACGTACTACGTTCATTTCCGGTGGCAAAGGAGGTATGGCATAGAACTAACCATTCTATATCAATTAATGCCAAAGCTACAGTTAGTAGAAGCCTTCAATATCCATTCTTTCATGGCCTGTACGGAGATGGCAAAACAAAAAAAGAGAAAAAGACAGCTCAGGACAAGGATATTATATCAATGTTTTCACATTGTGTACATTGTGACAGTGGAAAACACTGCCTACACAAATATAATCTTCTTTTGAAAATTAGACACTCGCCCTGTCATAAATAAAGACATAAACGGCGAGACTGCGAAACTACTGCTTTGTTAGTATTTATCATACCTGCATAGTTTACATTTTTTCTGGATGTGTAATAGCAAGAAACGAAATATGCCCAAGTGCTTATTTATTATTAATAAATGCATATTATCTATTAACGAAAAAGCGTATTCCTTCAAAAAAATTAAAACATGTATTTCATACTGAAGAGCAGATTTTATTTTCATTGCTTTAAAAATGAATAATTGATAGTGATAACCGATGAAATAAACTTTTTGCTCATATGAAATTCTTTGCTCTCGTACACTTTCTCTGATACACAGAAAATCATAGAATCACGGATATCTATTTTGGGTTTAGAAGATGAGAAAGCATGTCCACAATTCTGTTTTTCCGTGTAGCAGAGAAAGTGTACAACTGGGAAGTGCGAGTGTCTGTAATAGAATTGATGGAATGGAACAAAACTAGACCTACACATTAATAATAATAATAATAATAATAATAATAATAATAATAATAATAATAATAATAATAGTATGGCCTCAGCTACCGTGAGCAAGCACATTTAATTTAACACCAACTGGCTGCTTGCTCGTTAATTTCGAAGTTTGTTTTACTCTAGGCCTACTAGATGGCAGAGTAAGCCGAATCTCTCTTGGGCGTCTGTGACTGACAATGAGTTTCAATTGTTTTTGTTTGGTAAACATCAAAAGTTTCACCGGAGATCTTTCACATGCTGACATTGTACGACATGGAATGTCGAATGGACTTTCCTCCGCCCTTCAAAAATACGACTATCTCTGCCGAGTTACAATCCGCTATATTAGGATCCGGAGGCCGACACTCTACCATTTATCCACTGATACACATTACTGTACAGACATAGATTTGGGTACATTAGTTATACTCAGTAATGGACAGTGATAGAAGTACGAACTCGTACTGTTGGGTTGTTAAGCGGTTTACATGGCGACTGAACACAGCATCGGTTCAAGTACTAGGCTTGCTCCTCGTAGTAGAAATGACTGGGTCGTTGTTTAATTCCAGGGTGAACGTATCACGCATCCGGCCAGAGAGTGGGTGTTGCCCTCTGGGTGGCCCGCCTCACCCCTCCAGGGTGAGGAATGAAAGCAACATTTAAAAAATCACGCGTAAAGGAGAGAAACTCTTGACCAGGCGCCAACTTCAGATCGATGTTCGAATCACCACCAAGTACAATAGATAGTAAATGGTACTTCTTCTCATGAAGTTTTCGTTCTTGTAACAACGTATAGATGACGTACTGAGCTATATATATATATATATATATATATATATATATATATATAGATGACGAACAATGGTTGCCATGGTTACAATGGTGTCGGGAAAATAATGAGGCTAATTATTCCAGAGAGACCCACAGCCGAAAAACATATCAATGTTAAAACAAATAATCATCCGCTTTTGAATGAAAAATGGCATAAATCATTGGCGAAATACATTTTTTACCCATATGAAGTTTTGTCCATAGATGTAACTATACAAAATAGTGGAAGTATGGTTTCACTAATTTTGCTTTCCTCACCTCCGGCGTACGCTCGCCGAGGCAGGGAGATGAGAAATGGAAAGTCCTGACTATACTGTAGAGAAGTGAATAAGTTTCTCTTTGTCCCAGCTTGTTCTATACATCGGAAGGAGTGACATACAAATTATACCAGAGACCAATAATAATAATAATAATAATAATAATAATAATAATAATAATAATAATAATAATAATAATAATAATAATCATATGGCCTCAGCTACCGTGTGCAGACATTTCAATTTGACGCCATCTGGCTGTCTGCTCGTCAATTTCGACGTTCCGTTTTACTCTAGGCCCCCACTAGATGGCAGACCGAATAAACCGAAACTCTCTTGGGCGTCTATGGCTGAGATTTAATGAATTTTGTCGGGTAAACACCAAATGTGTCACCAGAGATCTTTTACATGCCGACATCGTACGACATGGAGTGTCGAATGGACTTTTTTCCACCCTTCAAAAATCCGACTACCTCTGCCGGGTTTGAACCTGCTATCTTGGGATCCGGAGGCCAACACTCTACCGCTGATCCACAGAGGCAGCTACCAGAGACCAATCAAATAAGTATGTATCAGCATTCCATCAAAGTTTGTGGTGCCGAGCTCACCCTGCCAATAGGCGGGACAAACACACACAAACAGGGAAAAAATTCTTAAAACTAAAAGTTACAAACTTCCACCATACTTCTCCTTTAGTCAAAACATTAGAGCAAAAACAAGAGCAAAATTTATAAATATGCTGGCGGCGGAGGACTATGTCGCTGGAATACAAAAACTCGTCCCACGTTATGACAAATGCCTAAATTTGCTTGGAGATTATGTGGAGAAATAGTGTAAAGTATGCTCTTTCCAATAAAAATGTGTATATTTGTTAATATTTACTCCTGTGTCTTTATTGATCATTCATCCAAGAAGAAAATCAAGTTTGTATCATTCTGAAGTAGACGGGGCTGTAGACCTACATATCCCACGCTTTTCACATGAAGCAGCAGCAGATATTTATGGATAACATCCCTGGCTCTCATTTGATTTAATTTATGGCTTAATACAGGATTTTCATCCCAATTTTCTTTTTTAAATTTCGCTTGGCTATTTCTAGCCGAATGCAGCCCTTGTAAGGCAGACCCTCCGATGAGGGTGGGTGGCATCTGGCATTTGTAGGTAACTGCGTGTTATTGTGGTGGAGGATAGTGTTATGTGTGGTGTGTGAGTTGCAAGGATGTTGGCGACAGCACAAACACCCAGCCCCCGGGCCAGTGGAATTAACCAATTAAGGTTAAAATCCCCGACCCAGCCGGGAATCGAACCCGGGACCTCAGAACCGAAGGCCAGTACGCTGACAATTCAGCCAACGAGTCGGACTTTTTACAGCAGTATTCTTTGTGATGCAAAGTGAAATTACAAATAATTACTACTTAATATTACCTAGCCTAACTTAATTAAATCTAATATAATTAATCTAATCCTGTCTCTTAAATGTAGTTCCTCTAACAAGGGGACTACATTGGTTCAATTAAGTAGATCTCAATGAAATTTGGATTAATGATCAATTAGCGAATCCTAAATTCATTTATAATAAACCGTAAAATCAACGACAGTATTATAATTAATTGCTGAAAGATAACTGGGCGGCTGAGAGCTTTTGATGATGTCGAACACACTTTAGAAATATAGGTCTATCGATAGTTTTACTCGTATTTTAATTGTTTATCAAACAATTAGCCTCCGTGGCTAAGGCAGCAACTCGCAGGCCTCCAACCGCTGGGTTCCGTGGTTCAAATCCCGGTCACTCCATGTGAGATTTGTGCTGGACAAAGCGGAGGCGGAAAAGGTTTTTCTCCGATACAGCCTCCCTGTAGCCGGTGCCAATTTTATATATTTTCATGTTACTATAAGTCAGGGGCAAGTGTCCTCAAGTTTACAGGTAAAACTATCTATCTATCTATCTATCTATCTATCTATCTATCTAGGTAGCTGTCTGCTAACACCCAATTGCCTCGTTATGAATTATTATTATCATTATTATTATTATTATTATTATTATTATTATTATTATTATTATTATTATTATTATTTAATCCGTTAACCCTCCAGGGTTGATTTTTTGTTTTCCGGACTCAGCGAGTGATCCTACCTCTACCGCCTCAAGGACAGTGTCCTGGAGCGTGATGCATTTGGAAAGGAGGATCATTACCTTGTCCAAGCGGCTTCACCTGATATGCTGAACAGAGGTTTTGTGGGGAATGGAAAAATTAGGAGAAATATGAAAGGAAGAAAAAAGGAAGCTTCCGGGCCCGTAAGTTAGGTACCATCCCGGAATTTTCCTGGAGGAGAAGTAGGAAACCACGGTAAACTACTTCGAAGATGGCTGAGGTGGGAATCGAAACCTCTATACTCATTTGACCATCCGAGACTGAGTGGACCGCATACCAGTCCCCGTACCACTTTTCAAATTTCGTGGAATAGTCTGGAATCGAATTCGGACTTTCGGGGGTGGCAGCTATTGACACTAACCACTACACCACGAAGGCGGGCATGTCAAAATATTACGGTTTTAATCTGTATCGTTTGTAATAGATGCTAAAATATTTTATAGTATACATCTGGGACATCTATACTGTATATTCACATCTCTGGTATCATAATCTTACCGAGCGAGTTGGCCGTGCGGTTAGGGGTGCGCAGCTGTGAGCTTGCATTCGGGAGATAGTGGGTTCGAATCTCACTGTCGGCATCCCTGAAAAATGGTTTTCCGTGGTTTCCCATTTTCACATCACTAAGGTCACGGAAGCTTCCATCCCAGTCGTAGCCCGTTCCCATCCCACCGTCGCCATAAGACCTATCTGTTTCGGTGCGACGTAAAACCAAGCCAATTGTAAAAAAGAATATAGTCTTTTATTAACACAAACGAGGAAAACGCCGGTTTCCTGATCAGAACCACACATTTTGTCATGCTACAGAGAGCCCACGTAACAACAGCAGGCGTCCAGCTATGTTCTTATGTCTTTTAATTGATTATCCTACCAAGTTTAAGTGCGATCGGTTTGGTCCAACTCAAACAGTTCACGTACAGCAAAGGGAATAACGATAATGGAGAAGAAAAAAGTAAAGGAGGAACGATAGTACTGTACTATGAAAACAATTGTTTGTCCTCGTAATAGTGCAATATCATTTTGTGCGTGGTGGATATACAAACAGAGGAGTACCGCAGGGAGAGAGGTCACTTAGAGGAACCGGTCGAATACAAAGTGCACATAAGTGAGCAATAAAAGTGAACGAGCTGAGACCCTGAGAATGGAGTTCGGAAGAAGAACACGTGAAGAGAGGAGTATAATGGAAGCTCAAAATAGAGACAACGCGAAAAGGGACCATATTTCACAACACAATACATTATATATATTGCTCCAAAGAAGGCGAGGGAAGTTGCTTTCCATGTAGGCTTACATATAATATAAATAAGTGGATGACTGTATTAATTATATATATTTTTCATAACTGTTAGGTTCTTCAGTCTGTTGAAACTAATTTATGAATAAATACACACTGAGCGAGTTGTCAGTGCGATTAGGGGTGCGCTGCTGTGAATTTGCATTCCGGAGATAGTGGGTTTGGTAGCCCGGTAGAAGGTTTTCCGTGGTTTTCCTATTTTCGCACCAGAAAAATGCTGGGGCTGTGAGTTAAGGCCGCGGCCGCTTCCTTCCCACTTCTAGCTCTTTCCTATTTCATCATCGTTGTAAAAGCTATCTGTGTCGGCGCGACAGTGAGGTTCGAACCCACTACCTCCTGAATGCAAGCTCATAGCTGCGCAGGGGAACTATAGACAGGGATATAGCTGGAGTCAACAAGATATGGGGAGAGTTGAAAGCATTGGTAGTAGGTAGAAAGTTAGAGAAATTTGGTGGAGGCCGTATGTTCCATGTAGGGGTAACTCAAGTCTATTAGATTTAGTATTTCTTCCTGTTATTACTATCAGAGGACGCTATTGTTTGTTTATATGCATCATGATTATTTATTCTCTCATTTTATGGTTCATTTCAGCGACCTATTTTATTAAACCCGCATCTTTATCACCGTTGTTGGAAATATTGTGGGCCCTCATAAACAATACGTCGCAACATCGGATGATCACACGATACAGCCTTCCTGTAGCCGATGCCAATTTGATACATCTTCATGTAAGTACAAGACAGGGGCAAGTGTCCGTAAGTTGCCAGGTAAAATTATCTATCTATCTAGGTAGCTGTCTACTAACACCCAACTGCCTCGTTTTGAATTGTCCTTGGGGATGTGTAATAAAAGTATATTGTAAATGGTGGCGAAAGAATTGTACCCACCGCTGATCGAACAGGAAATCAGCTGACTTGGCTATAAGATTACAGCCGCGAGATGATGGTCGAGATCACTGAAGATGGATTTCTGTGTTTTCCCAGTTTTTCACCATGTGCATGCCGGAGCCATCCATACCTTAGTTCAGGCTACGATCTCTAACACCTTTACTCATCTCCCCATTGTCGAAAACCTGTTTGTATATGTGCGATGCTTAACGACTAGAGAAAAATATATTGATTAATGATTGATTAAATCATTAATCCTGGCAAGAGGCCAGATGGCCTTCTCTTACATCTAACCATTTCAATACTCTATTTACAGCAAGTTGCTCACGACTATATAGGTCTGAAAATGAAAACCCACAACCTGTTTTCCAGTCTTTGACCGGGTCAGGGATGTAATGAATGAATCATATATAGGCTGTTATTACGATGGGGTCGCCACTCCCAAAGTAATTTATATTAATGAGTGATAGATGCTATGAAATGAGAATGGAGAGTGTTGCTGGAATGAAAGATGACAGGGAAAACCGGAGTACCCGGAGAAAAACCTGTCCCGCCTCCGCTTTGTCCAGCACAAATCTCACATGGAGTGACCGGGATTTGAACCACGGTATCCAGCGGTGAGAGGCCGACGCGCTGCCGTCTGAGCCACGGAGGCTCCATACTATATAGGTCTACTGTACATTAAAATTACATGTGAACTGAAATAATTAAAACCACATTTATATGAAGACATAATAATAATAATAATTTCGTGTGGCTATTTCTAGCCGGATGCAGCCCTTGTAAGGCAGACCCTCCGATGAGGGTGGGCGGCATCTGCCATGTGCAGGTAACTGCGTGTTATTGTGGTGGAGGATAGTGTTAGGTGTGGTGTGTGTGAGTTGCAGGGATGTTGGGGACAGCACAAACACCCAGCCCCAGGCCATTGAAGGTAAAAATCCCCGACCCAGCCGGGAATCGAACCCGGGACCCTCTGAACCGAAGGCCAGTACGCTGACCGTTCAGCCAACGAGTCGGACTATGAAGACATGATTTTGTGTCTTACTTACTAAACAATTTAAAATGATTATGCATACTCTAACTAAATAGTAATTAATAATATCATATAGGTAATTATTGAGTAATTAATAACTGACTGGAGCTGTTCTCCGCAGTTTTTCCAGACGAACTGTATTTATATTCACTTTATGATTGTAAATACACGTTTCTCTCTCATACTACTGATATCTGATAATCGCCATGAATTAATATCACGTTCAAATGCAGGCTCTAGTTGTGAATGTGCAGGGTCGCTCTAGATTGATTGTAAGGAAATGGGCGTGACATCCCTCCCTAGTGACAACATGTGTGCTGGGGTTGGGTTACAGTTATCTGATCCTCAACGGGTACTCTTATTGACTGACAATTCAAATGCTTGTTTAAAGTAATATGCAAATGTTGGTATATATGAGTTAATTCAATGAATACCATTAGCTGAGGACTCAAGGAGAAAGGGCAACTTCAATGGATAGAGAAGGTCATGTTGCTGCTTTTAGAGACATGAGTCATACATAGGACACACAATAAGTCAAGTAAAGAAGAGTGTTATCTACTGAATCGTCGTTTGGTCTTCTAGGTTACGAGGTAGTCTTTCGAACCTAGCTCTGATCTATGGCATAAAACGGTGATTCAGTGCCAAAAAATTATGACAATGGATTTGTAAAGACATAACATTTCGTTTTCAGAACACAATCTCATCAATGTAGTGACTCAGAAAGTATTACGTAGTGCAATTGGTTAGGCGATGTTCACCTATGGTGAAGATGATGTTATCAATTCCCGACACAACAGGTAGATAATAATAATAATAATAATAATAATAATAATAATAATAATAATAATAATAATAATAATAATAATAATAATAATAATAATAATAATAATGTCTGTTCATTACTCAGAATTTAAAAGGAATGGTATTCCTGTATCGACCATATCCACAGAAAGAACGAAATATAGCTTTTAATAATCTGTCATCTCTGTCTGTCTGTCTGACTGCATGTGGGAGAATCACGAGAAAATGTCTAAAAAATTTAATGAAAATCGGTATTCAAAGTCGGGGATTAAGGATTAAGGATCAGGCTATAAATAATTTTGTTTACGCTGAGTGAAATGGTAGTTTAGGGAAAGGCCTACAATTTAATTCTCAAATATCTATGTTATTAGTGGTCTTATCGATACATACTACACCGAGCGAGTTGGTCGTGCTTCCAGGGGTGCGCAGCTGTGAGCTTGCATTCGGGAGATCATGAGTTCAAACCCCACTTTGGCAGCCGTAAATATGGTTTTCCGTGGTTTCCCATTTTCCACCAGGCAAATGCTGGGGATGTACTTTAATAATAACAATAATAATAATGAGCCGGGATCGAACCCGACAACTTCATCTCCAAAGGACAGTGATCTACCGTTTGAGCCTCTCAGCCCGGCGAACATATAATTAAAAGGAACGAACAGTTGAAAGGATGATGATCATCATGAGACAAATTCTAAAAGTTTCGAACTAGAATTTCTCACAGCTCTTAATGGTTATTTCTTCTGAGTTTGGAGTAACTTGTTTTCTTCAGTAGGCTATGATTGTTAGACTTCTATCTTGCCTCAGATCGAAGAGCTATGATATTTACCAATCTTGACCTTATATTTCCTTGGATAAACTTAGCTTTTTTTTAATTTAAAATTTTGCGTCATTATTGATATCATAATCATAGCTACCGGTCCTTCAACTGTACGTAGAATATGAATCTCAGCGGAGCGACTTTTCAATACAACAAAACTCACATGCTTTGGCCGGAATTTGAACTACAGCTACTTTGATGAGACCGAGCTCGATAGCTGCAGTCGCTGAAGTGCGGCAGTATCCAGTAATCGGGAGATAGTGGGTTCGAGTTCCACTGTCGGCAGCCCTGATGATGGTTTTCCGTGGTTTCCCATTTTCACACCAGGCAAATGCTGGGGCTGTACCTTAATTAAGGCCACGGCCGCTTCCTTCCAATTCCTAGGAATTTCCACTCCCATCGTCGCCATAAGACTTATCTGTGTCGGTGCGACGTAAAGCAAAAAACAAAAAATTAAAGAACTTTGATGAGAAATGAGTAACAGTGTCAGTAGGCCATCATACCCTCCAACTAGAGATGAAGTTGGTCATCTTTTACATCCACGCAAACTGCTCCGACGGAGCAAGGCTTTTCGCTATTTCCAATTTCTATGAAAGTACAGTCGAAACCGCTTATTGCGACATCGCTTTTAACGACGTATTGGATATAAAGGCAAAATCTAACGCTCCCGTCTAAATCCTATATCAACACTGTATTTAAAATATCGCTTATTAAGACATCGCTTATTACGACATCGCTTATTACAACATTTTTCGTGTAAAACGGCGTATTGTTATCACATTTTTGGAGACATGTATCGATTATAACGTCCAATGCTGATTTTTGTTACGTATTTGAGGATTGATGATAACTATGGAAAGCTTATTTTCAAAATTTTGTATTCAGTACATTTCAGTAGATTTCAAATGTCTGTTAAACAGTCAAGCCGGCCCCCGTGGTGTAGGGGTAGCGTTCCTTCCTCTTACCCGGAGGCCCCGGGTTCGATTCCCGGCCAGGTCAGGGATTTTTACCTGGACCTGAGGGCTGGTTCGAGGTCCACTCAGCCTACGATATTAGAATTGAGGAGCTAACTGACGGTGAGATAGCGGCCCCGGTCTAGAAAGCCAAGAATAACGGCCGAGAGGATTCGTCGTGCTGACCACATGACACCCCGTAATATGCAGGCCTTCGGGCTGAACAGCGGTCGCTTGGTAGGCCAACGTCCTTCAAGGGCTGTAGTGCCATGGGGTTTGGTTTTGTTTGGTTTGGTTAAACAGTCAAGGCAAGCATCGCTGTGGAGATGTCGGAAAAGAAATAGAAAGTGTTAATATTGAAGAAAAATCACAAACCATAAACGATTGCAAAATGGGGAAACAAACGTTACCATCGCGAAGGAGTTCGCTCTATCACCTCAACGATTTCTACAGTTTGGAAGCACTGAGAGAACGTGTCATTTATTAGCCAAAACCGTGTGCGACATTACCGATCAATTTGCGTTGTTGCTACTTCCTTGCTCACTCATTAGTTTATATTTTACTGACATATTACTGCTGTACGTACCATGTAAACATGAGAAGAAAAGCTCCTCTCATTGCCACTCCACAAGTTCTGTATAGCAATTTTACTTGCTTTTTTTTAAAGTTTAAACCTAATTCTGTTAATTAACAATGTAAGTATGCAGCCCAACAATTACAGATATAATATCCCGGGCCGAGTGGTTCAGACGGTTGAGGCGCTGGTCTTCTGACCCCAACTTGGCAGGTTCGATCCTGGCTCAATCTGGCGAAGATGCTCAAATACGTCAGTCTCGTCTCGGTAGATTTATTGGCACGTACAAGAACTGTTGCGGGACTAAATTCCGGCACTTCGGCGTCTCCGGAAATCGTAAAAGTGGTTAGTTGGACGTAAATCCACTAACAGTATTATTATTAAATACAGATACTACATTTTTAGCAACAAAAAAAATCGATTTCTGCAACTTTCGCCTATAATGACCGTTAATAGACGGTCACTTCGGAATCGTTATAATAGGCTTCAACTGTATATCATTGTTCTAGAAAGTGTAAAGCAAACTAATTGCCTTCAATCAGCATGTAGCCTGTTCGATTGTTCAATCAAGAGAATGGCATTAATATCAGCGGGTAAGTAATTCACAATTGCAATTCACCCTCTGACGAGAGTTTAATTAATATGAAATGCTAGTAGTTACGAGAACGCTGCTGTCCAGTAAACCGTGGCAGGTATACGGATATATCCCCTGGTTGCTTACAGTGCGAAGCGTTCCTGGAGAAGATGTTCATTGCACATTCACCCTTCTGCCTGTCACTCGCCATACACAAATCATCTGACTTAATAACCAGGGTTTAGGAAGGAAGCTGTAAAATCCATTATCAACTATTTATGAAGCCTAGGCTATTGAGCGATCCTCTTTCTCCACGGTGGCGGACAAGTGAATTAGATCAGAGAGAAAGAGGATAATATTAATTTGTACACTAGATTCTACTCATCGTCTACTACCGGACTCATCATCTTATCTTCCCTTCATATGTTTGCAAGGCTGTCGCATTGTGCTGAATTTGCTACTTTCATTGCAGTTAATTGATTCGTATTTATTTCTCTTCGCGTTTAGTACGGTGAGAGGAGATAAGGGGAAGGGGCAGAATATCCAGTTGGAGAATTCTTCAAGATGAATTAATACGGGTGTACTCGTAAGTCAACACTTTAGATTTTATCTTAGTTTTGGTGGTGGTGATTGTTGTGTCTTTCGCTGCGGCACTAAACAAGTGATATTTGTAGTTCAGTGTGTACTTTTAAGCCAATTTTCAAAGTTTTACATACTACTTAATACTTTTAAATTTCACATAATATAAGCATAGAGTACTGTTTTAAAACTCTTGGCACTTTTTCCTTATACCTAATACTGACAAGAAAGTCATGCTTGGTATGCTATGTCTTTTATCATGGGACAGGGCACCTGCCGGATTTTCTGGACAACCCTTTATGTGAATTATCACTCAACATATCAATAACACTTTCATTAATATTAACATACACTTCGGTGACAGAATCCACCACTAAGAGCTGATATATATGATCTTAATCCTTATAGTAAGGTCACCGTGCCATGTGCGTTTACTACTGTAGTTGTCAAAGTAGAGAGTATACACCACCTCTGATCACGAAAGAATACTGCTCTATAATCTTCCCCAGCTTCTAAATATACTCAACAGATGGCAGAACGTTGATAATAACAGACTTCAGTGCTGCTAAGAGAAAATAGTCGACGTACGCAATGTCGGAAAAGTTTCATGTCGACTTTAATCATCATCATCATCATAATAATAATAATAATAATAATAATAATAATAATAATAATTATAATAATAATAATAATAATAATAATGATAATAATAATAATAACTCTATTTCCAGCTCCTACTCGGCCCACCAATTTATGAACTCCGTTTGGATTCATAAATAGTTGTTGGAATTTCAAGATTATCTTATACTGAAAATACGTAACACAAGAAGCTATGATCAAAGAAAGTCGTTATGAGAATGTATACAATGAAGCATTCAGTTCCTAACCAAGTAATGCACTAAAATCAGTCATTATTTGACAGTATCAACAACTTCTTAAACAAATCGTGGGAACGAAAACTGCACATATCAGTTGGTTTAGGAAATGGAATAATATTTAACCGTATATTACTATACGCCAGAAACGTGTTTCTCGAGTTAATAAATGATTATGACATTTATTTTCTTTTTCGTTTTACAATCTGCTTTTCGTCTCATGGGGACGAAGGGATAGAAAAGGGCTAAGAATGGGAAGGAAGCGATCGTGGCCTTAATTAAGCTACAGCCCCAGCATTTGCCTGGTATGAAAATTGAAAACCGAGGATAACCATCTTCTGGGCGGTCGAGAGTGACATTTGAACCAGCTACCACGGGAGTTACCTTCCCAAATTATTGTTCATAAAATAAAATGATATGATGTTTCAAGAGACTTTTGACTAATTTTGCTGAAATTTACGGTGCTTACAACTTGATTCAGACGTAGGCTGCATAGAGTTTATGTACAAATACCCGATAAGTTCAGATTTAATACGTTGATGTTTCGTTTCTAGACCATTTTGCACGAACTTATGGTTTTCATTTTGTTAACAATAGCTAATGAATTCAGTGTTAGGTATGGCACAGATTTACTGGATGGTTGAGTTTTACCTCAGCCGGAATCGAAACCACTAACTTGAGAATAGAAGGCCAATGACTATCTGAATGAACCTCTATGGTTTGCATAAAATAATGAATCGCAAAAACTAATAAAATTTAAAATTATAACTTTTAATAATTAAAGTTATGTCACATTTAGTGTTGTGTTCTTCGAAATAGTTTTGAAAATCTGGCCCATTGTTTGTAACGCATATGATACGATCATTTCTAGTTTGTTTCTTTACTTTTTTAAAATGTTCATCATTGTAGGAAGCCCGAACTCACAGAGATAGGCCTATATGTTGCGGAGAGAGGAATGACAACTAGAAAATATGCTGATAACAATTCCAGAGCATTCCGTCTTCCTTTGAAGCCAGAACTCATCCAATTCCTCACTGCGGGATTGTAATTGTAACGATTTGTCAGCAGATATCTCAATCAAATAGTCGTGAGTTTGTGAACTCAGCTCTGTCTTCTCCACTGCTCATTCAGCGTAATCAGTAGTCTGAAGGTCAAGTAGGGCCTATGATTTTAAGTGACAGAAAGAAACCCGTGGCACTCACTGCCTATGGGATCTGTCAAGACGACTTCTACCCAACTATTTTAGATAGCGTTCAGATATTGGAGTGTCACGAGGTCAGAAAAGAAAGCAGATGTACGGCGTGAATTTTATGCAACTGATTGCATGTTAAATTACGAACGGATGGGTGCAGTCTATGAAGTGAGGCATGTAGTCACAAGGTTCGTGGTCCATGGTTTCCACCAGAAACTGTGTGCTAGAAGACGGTTCCACCAGGCGAGCGTTCAATGCAAGTGTTTCAGGTGTGGTCGACTTTGCGAATGGTGCAACGTCCTGAAGTGCGAACGAAGAGGGTTGTCTCTGAAACCGGGAAGACAGGCAACAAATGCCTTTGGATGCGGCGAGCCCACCGTGCAAGAAGTGGATGGAGGCCAATGATCCACTGCTCGACCCAGGAGGTCCCAGAATAATAATAATAATAATAATAATAATAATAATAATAATAATAATAATAATAATAATAATAATAATTGCGGCTCATAATAAACTTGCACCTAATATATAATAACGAAAAAAAAGCATGTCTGATTAAAATTATGAGTACAGTTTACGTGTCTACAGCTTTAACGACATCCTCAGCCTTATTTCTTGGCTTTCATTGTCGGGGCTTTAAGAGACCGATTATTATTATTATTATTATTATTATTATTATTATTATTATTATTATTATTATTATTATTATTATTGTTCATATAGTAATAATAGCGTCTCGCCTCTGGAAAGACCTGGGGCAAGAATCTCGAGTTGACGCCTTATGGGCGACTGCGCGTCCGTGATAATGGGGCTGTTCCTATGGAGAATTCTAACTCTGGATAGGCACAAACACCCAGCCCCCGAGGCCCACCAGAATAAGCCAATGAAGGTTAAGAATCCCCGTTCCAACGGGGAATTGAACCAGGGACCACTTGTCCCAAAAGCCAGCAAGCTAACAATTTAGCCATTATTATTATTATTATTATTATTATTATTATTATTATTATTATTGTAACTTGAATACTTGCAAACAAAAGAGAAATATTTTGCATAAGTGAAATAGAAACGCAAGAAATTTTCAAGGAGCTCGTGATAGGAAAGATAAGCTTTGGTGATGTGACTAGGAAACATCCAGTTCAAATCTGATAATGCTGCGACTTACTGCAGTATAGAGGCACCAGAGACACCACATCGAATGGGAAATCATACCAACAATTCGCAACACAGTACTCCAGGTTAAGTAGCTATTCAATTCCTCCTCTTCATCTCTCCCACTCCGTCCGTCTCTTCCCCACCCTTCTTTTTGGATACCAACGTTCTGGCATCTTTCACACACAGTATTATGATAGCCAAACTCGTTCCAAACTTAACACTTCTTCTTCGGGTTTGCTATACTTCCTGGACTTCCCGGGACAGTTCAGGATGACAGTCATCCCTCCCAGTGCCCAGAAAGTGCTTTTCGGAGCATATAAATGTTCCGACTTTGATTAGAATAGAAAAAAATTGCACAAAATATTAAAAATTACCACATATAGGCCCCTATGCACAGTGTCTGTTGTGTGTGTTACTACAGAGTACAAGTATATCGAAACGATGAAAGATTCGGAAGCATTTCACAAACGAGTCCGTTATCGAGCTATTGTTATAATATAAAATCTTAAAACTGATTAGCTCGTTGTTAGCAAATCAGGTGTTATTTCAACGCGAATTCAATTAAACTGTTCTGAAGCAACGACAACGGTCAACAGTTCTTCACTCTAGCCAATGAAACGTGTTTCCTGGCAATATGTTACATTTATTATTATTATTATTATTATTATTATTATTATTATTATTATTATTATTATTATCCAGAGTCACCGGGCGAGTTGGCCATGCGGTCAGGGGCGCTTAGCTGTGAGTTTGCATCCGGCAGATAGTGGCTTCGAACCGTACTGTCGGCAGCCCTGAATATGGTTTTCCGTGGTTTCTCATTTTCACGCCAGGCAAATGCTGGGGGTGTACCAAGTTAAGGCCACGGCTGCTTCCTACCCAATTCCTAGGCCTTACCTTGCCCATCGTCACCATAAGACCTATCTGTGTCGGTGTGACGTAAAGCAAACTGTAAAAACTTCTAGAGTTGACTTTTCCCTCGGATTCAGTAGGGATCCCACTTCTACCGCCTCAAGGGCAGTGTCCAGGAGCGTGAGACTTTGGGTCGGAGATACAACTTGGGGAGGAGGACCAGTATCTCACCCAAGCGGTCTCACTTGCTCTGCTGCACAAGGGCCTTGTGGGGGGATGGGAAGATCCGAAGGGATAGACAGAGAAGAGGGAAGGAAATGGCCGTGGCCTTAGGTACCATCCCTGCATTTGCCTGAAAGAGAAGTGGGAAAGCACGAAAAACCAATTCGAGGGTTGCTGAGAAGGGAATCGAAATCCCCCTCTACTCTGTTGACTCCCAAGGCTGAGTGGACATCGTTCCTGCCCTCGTACCACTTTCAGGTGTTGTGGCAGAGCCGGGAATCGAACCCGGGCCTCCGGGGGTGACAGCTAATCATACTAACCACTACATCACGGAGGCGGACATTATTATTATTATTATTATTATTATTATTATTATTATTATTATTATTATTATTATTATTATTATTATTATTATTATTATTCAGGCGGACAAATTGGGGCAAATATGGGAAAAAGGAATTAGGCATCGGAATAATTTACCCCAAGGATGATGCTCCAGAAATTTTCAACTCCTTCGGAATTATTTAAGGGGAAATATGACTAGAAATTTGCCACCCGAGTGACAGCCCTCAATGCATATCCATGGTGACTGATCGACTGACTGATCTTTTTTTAAAAAAAATTGCTTTACGTCGCACCGACACGGATAGGTCTTACGGCGACGATGGGATGGGAAAGGCCTAGGAATAGGAAGGAAGCGGCCTTGGCTTTAATTAAGGTACAGACACAGAATTTTCCTTGTGTGAAAATGGGAAACCACGGAAAACATCTTCAGAACTACCGACAGTGGGGTTCGAATTCACCATCTCCCGGATGCTTGCTCACAGCTGCGCGCCCCTAACCGCACGGTCAACTCGCCCGTGACCGACAGATTGATTGACACACACACACACACACACACACACACAAATAAATACATTTTCTTCGATATATTTGGCCAAGTAGGCCTACCGATAAACTCTGTTTTACTTATATAGACGCTAATATTACGCGTACTAGCAGTAGAAATTTACTGTTCTAAATGGTTTCAACGTATTTCCGTTACGCTATATGAATACAGCCTCTGTTCACTGTACTTCACGTCATTGCCTTCGTCTCGGCTGAGGGGCACGATGTAATGCAATGCTCCAGGGTAAATAATAGGAGCGGGTTTGTGTTGATCGTGTTAAGGGTCACTCCGACTCAACTTGCTTCATGCGGAACATGGAACGGAAATGGAAATCCACTCTCATTATAGGTATGTTTGTACGAGGATTACACCAGGCTGAACACAGCTATTGACATTTTGAGCAGACTGCGTCTTTGTCAGGACCATACTACTTTCTATTGTTTCTCTATCTGTGCAACTTATTTCTAAATCCTTTCCAATAATTAATTTTCAGTTTCTTTCCACTGAGAGTTTTTGTACTCGATTTAAATCGCCCCCTGTGTGTGGGGACGGTAGGATACATCCACAGCCGGTCGTGGTGGAGACTAAGAGGGGAAACCAGGTGCTCACAATTTAGGAGTGTGGGTGGCAACCAAGGGTCTCCTGGCTGAGTCTGGCACTGTTTCTACTTACTCAAGCCTGGCTGTTTATTATTATATTTTCTCTCCCACCTCCTTTGGTCAACTCTTCTTCCCTTCCGACCCTGACGATATTAGGTTTGCGAGGCCTAGGGAATATTTCGTATTAACGTGTCCTTTTACCATTCTTTTACCAATACCTTCTCTTCTGGACGGGTTCTACCTCTTCCATTTTTCCTCTGGATGTTATAATTGCGTTTGGCTATTGATAGCCTGGTGCAGCCCTTGTAAGGCAGACACTCCGACGGGGGTGGGTGGCATCCACCGTGTATTGGAAAATACGTGTTATTGTGTTGTATGTGGTTTGTGATTTGCAGGGATGATGGGGACAGTATAAACACCCAGTCCCCGAGCATGGTGAATTAATTATTTAAGATTAAAATCGCTGACCCGGCCGGCAACCGAATCCGGGGCCCTCTGAACCGAAGGCGTCTACGCTGACCATTCAGACAAGGAGTCGGATGACCAGTTGTACTTCCCCTTAAAACAATAATCACCATTACTACCGCCGATAATCTGCTTATTATCAATCAATCAATCAATCAATCAATCAATCAATCAATCAATCAATCAATCAATCAATCAATCAATCAATCAATCAATCAATCAATCAATCAATCAATCAATCAATCAATCAATCAATCAATCAATCAATCAATCAATCAATCAATCAATCAATCAATCAATCAATCACCACTGATATGCATTTAGGGCTACGTGGCAGATTGCCGGTCGTTTGTTTACCTACCCTCTTCTTAAATAATATCAAAGACGCTGGAGATCTACCAAACATCTTCCTTGGTAAATTATTCTAAATCAAGCGAGTTGGCCGTGTGGTTAATGGCGCGCAGCTGTCTTTGCATTCGGTAAATAGTAGGTTCGAACCCCACTGTCGGCAGCCCTGATGATGGCTTTCCGTGGTTTCCCATTTTCACACCAGGTAAATGCTGGTGCTGTACCTTAATTAAGACCACGGCCGCTTCCTTCCCATTCCTAGGCCTTTTTTTTATCTCATAGTCACCATAAGACCTGTCTGTGTCAGTGCGACGTAAAGCAATTGATAAAATAAAAACTATTCTAATCCCTGATTCCTCTTTCTGTAAGGTAAGGGTTATTCTGCCCGAAGGCAGGTCGGAGCCTCCGCAGAGGTGTCCTGAGCCGGAGTTTACGTACGGTAGGGTGGCCAGTTCCTTTCCGCTCCTCCATTCCCTTACCTCCCACCAACAGCGCGTGGCAACCCATCCAACTCCTGACCACGCCCAATGTTGCTTAACTTCGGAGATCTCACGGGGTCCGGTGTTTTAACACGGCTACGGCCGTTGGCCCTCTTTCTATAAACGAGTATTTTTTCCCTGTTTGCCCTCTTCAATTCTAACTTTGTCCTGATATTGTGATCTTTCCTTACTTTTAAAAACTAAAGTTTATTCGTATACCAATGTCTCTCCAAGCCATCTCTCCACTGACAGCACGAGTCATTCGTCTTAGTCGAGCTGTTCGTCTCCTTACACCCGTATCTTCCGAGCCTAAAGTTTGCAACATTTTAGTTTGTCGGAAATGACCCAGAACAAATCGTGCTGCTTTCCTTTCGACCTTTTCCAGTTCTCGAATTAATCCTGGTGTGTGTCCCACACACTAGGACCATACTCTAATTAAGGCCTTACTAGTGACTTATATATGCCTTATCCTTTACATCCATTAAGACCACGGCGCCTTTCTTCCCTCTCCTAGGCCTTTCCTATCCCATCATCACTATAAGACGTATCTGTGTCGGCGCGACGTAAAAGAAGCAAAAAAAAAAAAAAAAAAAAAAAAAGCTTTTATATCCGTATTACAACTCTTAAGTACCCTTAGGATACTCGTATGAAGAGATCTGTAACTTTATTTACAGCCCTATTTATGTGATTACCCCAGTGAAGATTTTTCCTTATATTAACACCTAGGTATTTACAGAGATTCCCGTGAGTTACTGTCCTCTCCTTGAGGTTTCCTTCTTTCATCATCTCTGAGAAATAATAATAATAATAATAATAATAATAATAATAATAATAATAATAATAATAATAATAATAATAATAATAATAATTTTTCTACTTACGCTTTTTCCACACCTTGGCGAAATGTTTTTACTATTACGTGGTTTTTTTGCTACTTACTTTACGTCGCACCGACACAGATATGTCTTATGGCGACGATGGGATAGGAGAGGCCTAGGAAGTTGAAGGAAGCGGCCGTGGCCTTAATTAAGGTACAGCCCCGGTATTTGCCTGGTGTGAAAATAGGAAACCACGGAAAACCATCCTCAGGGCTGCCGACAGTGGGGCTCGAACCCACAATCTCCCGATTACTGGATACTGGCCGCACTTAAGCGACTGCAGCTATCGAGCTCGGTTTACGTGTTTTGGGGGGTAGTTGTAGTGTGATGTGTTGTGTGTATGCAAATAGATGTGCTTTGAGACAAGCACAAGCACCTAGTCCCCATAGTCCCCAAGCCAGAGAATTAACCAGACGCCGCTAAGAAGAAGGAAAAAATTTCAAATTAACTACTGTATATCAAATCAAAATGCAGACCCCGATTAACTGTCGAGCAGCTGTTGACGCATTTGGAAATAGTGTTAACTAATAACTCTCCAGGGTTGGTTTTTCCCTCGCACTCAGCGAGGGATCCCACCTCTACCGCCTCAAGGGCAGTGTCCTGGAGCGTGGGACTTTAGGTCGTGGGATAAAACTGGGAAGGAGGACCAGTACCTCGCCCAGACAGCCTCACCTGTTATTCTGAACAGGGGCCTTGTGGGGGCACGGGAACATTGGAAGGGACAGACAAGGAAGAGGGAAAAAGTGACCGTAGCCTTAAGTTAGATACCATCCCGGCATTAGCCTGGAGGAGAAGTGGGAAACCACGGAAAAACACTTCGAGGATGGCTGAGGTGGTAATCGAAATCCCCTCTACTCAGTTGACCTCCCGAAGCTGACTGGATCCCGTTCCAGCCCTCGTACCACTTTACAAATTTCGAGGCAGAGCCGGGAATCGAACCCAGGCCTCCGGGAGTGGCAGCTAATCACATTAAGCACTACACCACCGAGGTGGAATAATTGGAAATACTGGCATAAATTAAGCAAACATAGCCAACATTCTAGCTGCAAATAATCTCAGTTCCATGAGTGCAACAACTCAGAAATGTTTTCGTACGCTTCTTTTGTGCTATGGCGACTTCTCTACTGGAAATGTGCCATTGTCCTACACTGACATAGGCTATTTAGGTTTATGATAAGAAAGAGTTAAGGACGAATAGACACTGACCACGTACAGTGCCATCTCTTGTAGTCTGTACGATGGTTAAGGAAGTGATGTCCGTCCAATTGTGCAAACCGTTCAGTGAATTTGCAAATGATTCAACGACTGTAAAACAAGATGTCCACCTATGAATATTAGGCGTGTTCGTTAGTTCCATTGATGAAATGGCGCAGCGGATGGGATGTGTCAAGCCGACGTAGGTAGAGTTGCATTTCAATCTACTGCACGGTTCTGTGTGGGGCATTTCCTTTGACCACTCACTTAGAACCTTAACCAATTTCCCACTATTACTGCGGCTAAATTCCGTCAAATTGCAAGATGTAACTGTGTGCTACCTAGCAGAGTGTTACGTGCTAGAGGTGCATTATGTTACATCAGTGCGTACAATAATTTGTTTCAAACTAGGAGACTGACTGCAGACTGGCCGTGTTAAGTACACGAGCGGTATGAAAATGGACAATCTCCTAAACCTTCCACGTAATAATGAAAATGGTAAGCAATGTCTATTTGACAATTTTAGGAGGCTTCCTCAACTAGTTTCTGTTGTTCGTGACAAACATATACGAATTCTGTTTTTTTATTCTATCGCTTTCCTTACACCTATGGAGTCGTGGGTGAGACCTGCGTCGCTCATGTGGATTTTGTTCTGTTTTACGACCGGATGCTCTTCCTATATGGAGGGATGTAGTCGCTATTACGTGTTTCTGTGAAGGTTAGTAGTGTAGTGTGGTTGTCTGAATATGAAGAAGAAAGTATTGGGACAGAGGCCGTAATTATTAATCAGGCGCGACTAAAATCACCGACCCTGCCGGAAATCGAACCCGGTACCCTCTGAAGCGAAGGCCTCAACGCTGACCATTCATCAATGAGTTTCCTTGAAAGGACTATATGGAGCTAAAATCTGCCTTGGAAACTATACTGAACACAGAAAGGGGTATTATTAAAAGAGAAAGTAGACGCGTGTACTTCTCTTCAGTGCAATTCATTATTAATTCAAGCTCCTCCTCTGTCATTTCGGTACAGATTTGTACAGAGTTGAACATTATTATCGAGTTGCAATTCGATTACCTGCACACAGTTTCAAGTATCATTCGTGAAATTTTATAACAAGAATAAACTATCAAGAAATTCCCTCGCAGTAGGGATTGATGTTATTTTTCTTTACGTCAGTATTATTTGTTTACAAATGATATCCTTTCATATTTTTGGACCATTACTATTAGGTGAAACAGCAAAGCAAACTTTTAATTTTACGATATGTTTGATATCGTGGGACGTTTATGCTGAATCCGAACTACAAGGAAGTCGTTTTTTTCAGAATCCTACATGCAATGGTTGAGCTTCGTATCGTGGGCGTCTTGTTCTTCGGTATTTATTTTCCACTGCTTGAAGCTTGCCAACGGCCGTAGCCGTGTTGAAACACCGGATACCGTGAGATCTCCGAAGTTAAGCAACATTGGGCGTGGTCAGGAGTTGGATGGGTTGCCACGCGCTGTTGGTGCGGGGTAAGGGAATGGAGGAGCGGAAAGGAACTGGCCACCCTACCGTACGTAAACTCCGGCTCAGGAACACCTCTGCGGAGGTTCGGACCTGCCTTCGGCCAGAATAACCGTTACCTTACCCTTGAAGCTTGCTAATGTCTCCGCTGTTGTAATAATTTCGTTTGGCTGTCCTTCCGCGATGTTGTCCTTGTAAGGCAGACCCTACGACGAAAGTGGCGGCATCTACCGTGTGTAAGAAACTACATGTTATTGTAGTGGAGATGGTGTTGTACGTGGTGTGTGAGTTGCAGGAATGCTTTGGACATCACAAACACCCATTCTCCGAGCCAATGGATTTAAGTTTAAAATCCCTTCTTACCCGACCAGAGATCGAATTCGGGGCCCTCTGAACCGGAGACCACTACGCGGGCTCTCTGCCAGTTAGAGAACAAGTTTCAAGTCTTATTATGTTGTGTACATTTCTAACCAGGCATTTACAAAACAGAAAGGAGAATAGTGTGTTTATAATTAGTCAGTAGCAACAATTTACCTGTACAGAGTCATGAAGGCCCTTGGAGGAGTGGAAGGTAAATGCTTGTTTCACTATTCTTAACCTTGGCACTAAGTAGAGTATAGTGGTTAGCTCTATGCCTTTGCTCCGAGAAATTTACCTGGTACTCAATTTTGGTGTAGGCTGAGTGAACCTCACGGTCATGCACTGCTGCAGATGTGGAAAACTCCTTTCCTAAATTTACTTCCTGGCGGGGAAATGAACCCCTATCCTTTCGGGTGAACCGAGCACGCCTTTACCACCTCGACTAGGCAACCCTAAATCTCCGGCAGTACCATGATTCGAACCCAGTCCTCAGAGGACGGCAGCTAATAGATTTTTTAAATTTTGCTTTACGTCGCGCTGACACAGACAGGCCTTATGGCGACGATGGGATAGGAAAGGGTTAGGAATGGGGAGGAAGTAGCCGTGGCCTTAATTAATGCACAGCCCCAGCATTTTCCTGGTGTGAAAATGGGAAAGCAAGGAAAACCATCTTCAGGGCTGCCGACAGCGGGGTTCAAACCCACTATCTCCTGAATACTAGCTCACAGTTGCGCGACCCTAACCGCACGGCCAACTCGCTCGGTGCAGTTAATAGTGCTAACCAGTTCGTTAAGGAGGTGAACCTTAGTGGCAAGAAATGAAAATAAGTGAAGTTAGTCGTGTGATTGTGACGGATGCTGAGAAGATTTTCAAATTCAATATCACATTTGTCTCCATTATTTATCATGGCAGCCAGTGTACACCTTTCATCTCTAATGTTGTTCATGAGATGGGTCAGAGCTAGCTGCTATTACAACAGTCATTTGTGTGTCTCGGAGCTCATCTAAAGACCAGTCCTGTGATAAGAGAGCTGTTCTAATTAGTCATTCACACTTCCGTTATAAAGGTTAGGATGTATTGTGAGATACGCTTTACTTGTTAACGTTTGAAGATAGTGAAAATGGGGGAAATCCTTCATCGACATGCAGTTATTTCTGAAACAAACGTCAAAAAGTGCTCATCGTCTCGTCCTTAACTGTTATCGGTTTATTAAGAGAAGATAGAATGTGACAAGCGATGTACTGAGTATGTCTCCATAACGACTGGCGGAGAACAACAAGATAGCGGGTTCAAACTCGGCAGAGGTAGTCGGATTTTTGAAGGGCGGAAAAAAATCCATTCGACACTCCATGTCGTACGATGTCGGCATGTAAAAGATCTCTGGTGATACATTTGGTATTTACCCGACAAAATTAATTAAATCTCAGCCATAGACGCCCAAGAGAGATCCGGTTTACTCTAGGCCCGCTAGATGGCAGAGTAAACCGGAACGTCGAAATTGACGAGCAGACAGCCAGATGGCGTCAAATCGAAATGTCTGCAAACGGTAGCTGAGGCCATACGATTATTATTATTATTATTACGGAACTACGTTTACATTTACAAATATGAATTTTTTTGATAATTTTTAATAAAGAAGAGTGCTGTGATTGGGATGCTACACAGAGGGAAGTCGAAATAATAATGGTGTAATGCATCAGGTATTCGAAAACTTTTCTAACGCAATCCCATTACAAATAGGCTATGGCATTTTCGCAAACAAAGATTTATCTGAAAATGGCTGTTTCAGAGACTCCTGATGGGTTTAATTAATTAAAATTCTAGAATGTAGCGAACTTTCGGATTTTTCCATTCCTACTGTTAACTATCCGTAATACTGAAGGAAGTCTACTAATGGACAAGGATTTTTTTCAAGAAAAGGTTTAGTGGATATTCTGGAAACTCCTGATCGAGTTAGGTCATTAATGACTGGCTGATGACAGTAGAAACGCAAGGATTTATCCGTTTCCAAACTCGGAAATTTTCACCTCAAAATTGATTTATTTCAGTTTGTTGCAGGGTACCTAGGTGATAGCCTAGTTTTTCTAGTCCTTTGTATTGCACCCATAAGCGCCTTGAAGGGCACAGTATGTATTGGCATATTACTGTATATCATGTTTATAATTCTAGAATTCGATCTCGGATAAAGTATTTTTTTTTTTTACAATTCGCTTTACGTCGCACCGACACAGATAGGTCTTATGGCGACGATGGGATGGAAAAGGGCTAGGATTGTGAAGGAAGCGACCGTGGCCTTAATTAACGTACAGCCCCAGCATTTGCCCGGTGTGAAAATGGGAAACCACAAAAAACTATCTTCAGGTTTGCCGACAGTGCGGTTCGAACCCATTATCTTCCGAATACAAGCTGATAGTTACCTGACCCAAATCTCGCATCCACCTGCTTGGTGAAACAAAATAAATGTACTCTCTCGTGTATATTCAAACGTTAGCAAATCATTCTCTAGCTCCCATTTATAAATGTAAAACACGCTCCTTCATTTTTAGCCAGCCCCGCGGTGTAGGGGTAGCGTGCCTGCCTCTTACCTGGAGGCCCCGGGTTCGATTCTCGGACAGGTCAGGGAATTTTAAATGCATCTGAGAGTTGGTTCGAGATCCACTTAGCCTACGTGATTACAATTGTGGAGCTATCTTAGGATGAGATAGCGGCCCCGGTCTAGAAAGTCAAGGATAGCGGCCGACGTGTTGACCACACGGCACCTCGTAATCTGTAGGCCTTCGGGCTGAGCAGCGGTCGCTTGATAAGCCATGGTCCTTCGGGGCTGTTGCGCTATGGGTTTGGTTTTTCCCCCTTATTTTTTAAGGTTACAAGTTGCTTTACGTCGCACCAACACAGGTAGGTCTTATGGCGATGACGGGAGAGGAAAGGACTAGGAGTGGGAAGCAAACGGTCGTGGTCTTAATTAAGGTATAGCCCAAGCATTTGCCTGGTGTGAAAATGGGAAACAAGGGAAAACCATCTTCTGGGATGCCGACAGTGGGGTTCGAACCCACTATCTCCCGAATACTGGATACTGGCCTCACTTAAGCGACTGCAGCTATCGAGCTCGATGCTCTTTCTTTTGGTTGCGCTAAAACGATTCAGAAGTGTCCATCCATGGCATCTTAATAGTAGCCATGTGGTTGGGCACTTGGATCTTGGACCTGATGGTCATTTGTGGATAGTTAAGAATTCCATATTTATTTTTCTTTTGTAATTTTTTCGTAAAGAAACGCTAGACATGGTACGATCAGCTAACCGTGGAGATGTTCGCCTCCGTAGTGTCACAGTTAGCGCTGTGCCGTAACTTTTGCTGTAATCGAATGACGAACAGGGAGTGAAATGCAATTTCTCTGCAATCTCGACCAAGGCTGTGCCCCTAGACATGCAAAGACATCATCACTGAAAAGCAATAATCAAATTTAGAGAGGGACTTCCTTAAGTTCAAATTCTGACGATCGATATCGATCTCTTATGCCTTGTCCGTTTTAGGGAGATGAAGGTGATTGAGAGGAGAAATTGTTAAAAGTAGGAAGGGGAGTAAGGGAGAGTGGCGGTGCAATTTGCTCACCAGTAATCTAATGTTTGCGTCCATTACCAAACTACCCTTCACCTTCACCCCTCCACTAGCCTCTCTTTGACCTGCAGCTTCAGTTTCCTGCACTTCACTGTTAACTTTCAAATTAATATTTTCTTTTTTGCTATCGTGTACTGTGAGTGCTTTGGTTTAAAACCACGACAAAGTCGAGATCTAATTTGGTATAAGGAGCGCCTGCGAGTAGTCCACTGTTTTGAGGCAGTCGTGCTCATAGAGAAGTGGTTGCTTGTAACTAACTAGCTAGTCTTTAATTGACCAAGCTCGATAGCTGCAGTCGCTTAAGTGCGCCCAGTATCCAGTATTCGGGAGATAGTAGGTTCGAATCCCACTGTCGGCAGCCCTGAAAATGGTTTTCCGTGGTTTCCCATTTTTACACCAGGCAAATGCTGGGGATGTACCTTAATTAAGGCCACGGCAGCTTCCTTCCCACTCCTAGCCCTTTCCTGTCCCATCGTCGCCATAAGACCTATCTGTGTCGGTGCGACGTAAAGCAACTAGCAAAGAAAAAAGTCTTTAATTGAGACCAAATATTATAATTGCGAAGGAATTACGATTTCAAGAATCAAAGTAAAACTGTAATATTGGAATGGCTAGTAGGCGAACGTGTCTAATGGAGCAACTATTTTTAATATAGAAAGATTGAAATCATTTTATTGGCTAGAGTAATTCTATTTACATTATACAGGTGTTGGCTGATAGACAAAGGTAGCATACAAATAGTGAAAAAGGTTGGTGAACATTTATTTTTCTTCAAGTTCCTTCTCTTGACAGAAGGTAGGCAACTGACATGAATTAATTATTCCTATTCTGCGCTTTTCATATCAGAGTTACAGTATCGTGGATGTCGAACCACTTTCGCACAGTGGTTAAATTGTCTACCTTCTTTTTTTTTAAGGAAGCGGCCGTGGCCTTAATTAAGATACAGCCCAAGCATTTGATTGGTGTGAAAATGGTAAACCACGGAAAATCATCTTCAGGGCTGCCGACAGTGGGGTTCGAACTCACTGTCTCCCGGTTGCAAGCTCACAGCTGCGCGTCCCTAACTGCACGGTCAACTCGCCTGGTAATTGTCCATCTGGCTGGAATAAAATACCATTCTCCATATACCTCACCCTAGGTATACGGGATCTTGGAGATATAGAATACGAATCTGAAATTGAATTGACCTTACTCAGCCAAAGGGACGAAAAAGAATGCTTAATTTTGGCTAGTGGCGACGCAAGGATGGGGAAAGGGTGGGACTAACGACCGTGGCCTTATTTAGGGTATAGACCCAGCGTTTGCCTCGTGTGAAGATGGGAAACCACGGAAAACCATCTTCAGGGCTGCCGACTGTGGGATTCGAACCCACCATCTCCCGAATGCAGCCTCACAGCTACGCGACCCATAAGAACGTTTGGGGTGTGGATTGGGGATATTGAGTGTAGGAGAGGGAACAAACTATACAAACTAAATGTAAGACAGGTTTACAAAACAAAGTGCGGTATTGGATAAATAATGAATACTGTATAATTTTTATTGTAAACATAGAAAAGTGAATATTTTGCCAAATCATCTCTCAGAATTTGCTACATTTATATAGAAGTTTAGAAGCACCCAAGTCAACAACTGCTTACAATTACAGCATACAAGTTCACGAAGTAAACTGATTAATTCAGGAGAATAAGAATTAGTTAGATGTTCGTCTATAAAGAATCCACTTGCTTTCAGTAAAAAGAGAAGTAATGATGGGATCTAACGTGTACAAGTCCTCAATATTGTTCAGGCATGAAATGTTTCTGGTGAGGTACGCCCTACATCCTCGGATATTTCTACCTTCTACAGCCTCTTCTGACATAATCCCAATAGGAGTTGAGCAGCACTTGATAATCTCTGAAGAATGGACAAGAAGGTTATGCATATTTTGCAGCAATGCGGTACCATGTGTAAAGTTCTATGAACGTGTAACATTCATGTGTCTTTACAATTCGTATCAAACGGTTCCATATTTACTGCGCAGTCTCTTGAAACACGCCTAAGAATTGGTATTTTTTTAAACTTTTTTTTTGCTAGTTGCTTTACGTCGCACCGACACAGATAGGTCTTATGGCGACAATGGGACAGAAAAGGGCTAGGAGTGGGAAGGAAGTGGCCGTGGCCTTAATTAAGGTACAGCCCCAGTATTTGCCTGATGTGAAAATGGGAAACCACGGAAAACCATTTTCAGGGCTGCCGACAGTGGGGTTCGAACCTACTATCTCCCGAATACTGGATACTGGCCGTACTTAAGCGACTGCAACTATCGAGCTCGGTAATTGGTAAATTCAGCCTTCGTAATAAATGTTCGTCCGGTTTTGTTACTGAAGATAAAATATTCGAGTTACAACATTGCCGTCATTGGTCGTACTATATCCTAGTTTCGGCATATCCACCAGCAAACGCATTTCCGGTTTAAGCGTGTCGTTGTTTTTTCTCAACGGCGTCTACTAACCTGATAGTTGTGTGGTCCAGTAAAGCCTTAAGATGCATTTCTTCAACAATAAAGCTATCACAGTCGGTGGACAATGCGATGGCGAGAGAATCCCGTGGTCTACTTCACCTGCACTTGCGCAGTGAAAGCCTAGAACCGTAAAAAGGTCACTGATTGGTCCTACAGCTACCTGTTAACGTGCCTACATGTCCAGTAATCCTATTGGTTGACTTCAGTTTTATGAATTTTGTCCAGCTACGTTGATGATTTTGACTACTTCCTTACGTTTCGCGAGAGTTAGGACTTCCCATGATTTCCCGACACGGCGAAGTACGCCAAGGTAACTTTATAATTCTGCGATACATCCACAAAGCCTACAGTCGGTATATAGATGGAACCTAATTCAAATGGCGTATGGCTTTTAGCGCCTGGAGTGTCCGAGGACAAGTCTTCGTCACAATGAAAATGACATCAGGAGGTTAGGATACGAAGATAAAGTTGGATGCTATCTATTTGTAATATGATGTTCAACATGAAGGCTGGTTAGTGCAGTATCTCGCTTAAAAGACAGACAGTCGACTGATCGCTTGAATACTTTTGTACTCAGATCCCCGATGATATTAGACTGATCGCCGGATCAATCAATCAATCAATCAATCAATCAATCAATCAATCAATCAATCAATCAATCAATCAATCAATCAATCAATCAATCAATCAATCAATCAATCAATCAATCAATCAATCAATCAATCAATCAATCAATCAATCAATCAATCAATCAATCAATCAATCAATCAATCAATCAATCAATCAATCAATCAATCAATCAATCAATCAATCAATCAATCAATCAATCAATCAATCAATCAATCAATCAATCAATCAATCAATCAATCAATCAATCAATCAATCAATCAATCTTCATTTAGGCCTACGGCTGTCAACCAGGTCCCAGATTCCTTCCCAATTGTTTACTTAGTATTTTAAAGAATGATTTCAAAGAAGATAGAATTTTATGAAACCCTTGGTACATTATTCCAATCCCTAATTCCTCTTCCTACAAACGCATATTTGCTCTAATTTGTCCTTTTGAAATCCAACTTATCTTCATATTAAGTTATATACTACGGTATTTTCGAAAACATTAATCAAGTTTATTCGTCTACAAATTCCATTTCTCCACTGACAGGTTGAAACGTACTGTTTAGTCGAGAAACTCGTCTCCTTCCTCCCAAGTCTTCCTAGCTCAAAGTTTGCAAAATTTTCGAAAATCACCCAGAAAAAATGTGCTGCTTTCCTTCAGATCTTTTCCACTTCCCGAATCAAGTAACCCTGGTGCGGGTCGCGTACGCTGGAACCATGCCGTAATTGTTCAGAGGATCGGACCCCTTCCACTTTTTAATGTGAAGGGAGTATTAAGAGAGGATGCTTGCCCATTTGTTCTCTCTCTTAAAGTCACCACCACCGTCACTTCACATACAAGGGAGCGAGCTGGCCATGCGATTAGGATCATACAGCTGTGAGGTTGCATTCGGGAGATAGTGAGATCGAATCCTACCGACGGCATCCCTGAAGTTGGATTTCCGTGGATTCCCATTTTCACACCAGGGAAATGATGGGACTATAGCTTAATTAAAGACATGAACGTTACTTCCCAACCCTAGCCCTTACCCATCACTCCGTCAACGAAAACCTTCCTTGTGTTAGTGCGACGTTAGGCGTGTATAAAAAACACAAACAAACAAAAATAGACATTACAGTACATACAAAGGGTTTCTCCTCTTCAACCCTAGTTGTTTTACACATATCTCTTATCCGCCTCCGACGATCTTGTTTATACTTCCCAGATTCATTAGGAAGGCGGGTTTCAACCCTCACTGAGGGACTACGTTGAGAGTTCTCCAGTGTGTACCGCATAAACAAAATACTGTATTGATAGAAGGGTGGGAACACACAGCAAGATTTGCACAGTGGAAGGTCACAGCGGGAAGAGGGATCTTATACCGTTCCTATATTTGTATACAATTGTGTTTTACGGGTTACAATGTCGAATTATAGTCTTTCTAGTTAACTTATACTAGTGAACTAGTAGATACAGGTGAACTACAAACATGAGTATGTACACATATAAACTGTTTCCTAATTTTGTCCTATACTCTAATATTAGTATTAATAATATTTTAACAACCCTGAAAACAGCGCGTTTAAATATATACTTACCACATACTGCTATATGTGGAGGACGCCAGCAAACATTTGCTGACATTTGCATGTTTGTAACTCTTAGCTTGTCGACAGTGTGTACATAGCGAATAGTGTACTCTTCTTCCTACTGAACGGATGGTCAACACTTCTTACTGATATTATAACGATGTGACAGAAAAGTGAGGGGAAGGCCTAGAAGATGTTTTCTTAAGAACAATAGGAATTGACTGGGAAAACACGTATTTCAATTATTGAATCGTGATTTTTGTGCCTATATGTAATTTTAATTTTTGCGCGTTGTTTATCATTGTAATAATACGGGTGCTTTCCGCCGAAACTGAATTACGATAGAGCTACGAATGACCTTAATTAGTTTCTTGTGTGAAATTAATCACAGAGAGCTGTCAATAATGGGATTAGAACCTATGGTGTCTATAAGTTTGTATAAGTGACGAGTTTCGGTTTTACTGCACTATGACTGCGGATACGTCATTTTCAGACCTATTCTCTAAAGTCACAAAGGTAAGTGTATGTTTTATGCCGCGATCTTCGAAATACTCTATTTTTCTTAATGTCAGAGCGGAGAATTCTTGTCAACGCATATACCTTCATGAGAATGGAATAAGGCAGGCGTAATTAAGCTCGTTGAACATTTTGAAGACAGTTGACGAAAAAATGCATGCACGAGGCAGGGGATTAAATAACTGACCTCTCTACCTCATTATACTCTTGTTTTGTATCTACTTATCTTCAATACTTATAATACTTATAATCAAGTATCCTACGTATCCCGAAGGGACACATAATCTATGTTATTATTATTATTATTATTATTATTATTATTATTATTATTATTATTATTGTGCCATTCCACTATTCCAGAAATAAAAATCAATCGAGTTGCAATGAGCGCGATTACTGACAACGAAATTAAACATAATGAATGACATTATAAAATGCCATGGAAGTTCAGAGTAACGCAATGTCGAAATATGTATGATCGTAATGGCAGTGAAAGACAAAGTAAGAATTCGAATTGTTAAAGAACCAACACTGTACAAATGACACAAATGAAGAAACAAGCTTGGAAAGCAGACGTATTACGACAGAGAAGCAAACTGAATCTTTTAAAATATCAAGAAAGAGGATAATTTATGAAAAAGTTATTATCATCGATAAAATAGCAAAATAACGCAAAACGGAGAAGGGTATTAATATAAAGCGCGTTATATGTATATTTAAGTTACGTGACAAAACCTATTTATCAGCCATACTATAGGCGGAAAGAAAAAGGTTTCGGCCAGAAACAAGCAATTAATATAACGCAATATCATTGCACCATTCATAAAGCAATTTTAAACGACGCATAAACTTAGATAATTGCAAAAATCTTGGAGGTCTGATGGAAATCAGAATTACGCAAAGCAATCTTAAATGAAATCTAATTGTTATAGTATGTTAGAAGGCTTCGATATCCTTCGTGTGCTTCTGCTGATTTAATCAATGTATATTATCTTTGTAATTGAGCAATTCAAGATCGATATGGCTCTCTAAGAAGAGATGAGTCAGGTTACCTGGATAAACCTGAGCTGGACCCACACCGCAGACGGTACATAGATGATCAGTCACGCAAGACGAACATCACCTACGACGCGGGGGATGAACGAGCAATGATTTCATTCCGGAAGCGAAGGAACAAGAGATAAGTTTTATAAATGAAATGTATATAGATTGGTAGATATTAACATGAATTGATGAGTTGTAGCCTAAGCTGATAGGTTTTACCGTTATTGTCTTCAAAATATCCTAAATGTTATTAGATTCTCGTGAGTGATTGATTTACAGTATTATATCGATATAGAAGGAATAGAAGGGAATAGGTAGTCTTCTTAAGAAACATAATTAACCCAAGTTAGGAAGTGCGATATAGTAATGTGATAAAAGTATTTCAGTGAAAGCAAAGAATCCAAACCTATTATGCCATATAATATTTGAAGTTCTTATGAGGAGAATATTTTATTTTAATAGTATACCAAGTGATATATTCATGTATATATAGGTGATATATTATCATAATGAGAATAGCACTAGATATGGAAATGACAGCAGATAGAAGTGATATTGACATTATGTAAGAAGATAGTGATCAAATGTTATGAATACAAGGATACGATTGTTTGAGCGTCAAGAATTTGTGGAATAATACGAGATGTGATTTGAAATGAATAATGAAGGAGATGTAATGTTTTTATATGAAACAAATGAAAGATGAATTGAAGAAATAATAGATGGAAATGGAATGTTTGAAGGCAGAGATGAGATGATTGACGCATATTTGGATCACGATGCTCATGATTTAATGACATTATACTTCGTCGAAAATCCATATATTATGATAACGATTTCTTATTTTGACTTTAATTGAATATTATGATAGGATAAAATAATCAAAAAATTCACTTGCATATTTTTTAACTTAGAATTCCCACTGAAAATCGCATTATCTTAAATTAATTATGGCATACGTAGATTGATATGGATGGTTATTGCTACTTTGTGTAGAGGTGTAACTGAGTTGATATCGCACAATGTCTTCGAAACTGATATTCCCTAGATATTTTATTTGATTCGCGTGAGGCCACATATTGATATTTAGGCTCATTTAAGGATCTGAATACCTTGTTATCCTCAATGATTAATTTTTGTTGTAAAGAGAAGTTAATATAAAACATGATATTGGATAATATAGTAACTTTAATTGATCAGAAGCAAACTTTTGCTAGTAAATAAGAAACTTATCGCTTTTCCGGATGTTTATGGTGGGATATTCCAACGATATCTTGAGATAATCCAACCGGAGATCAATAAAACTTATTTTTATAGATTGTCCTAACAACAACTAAGAATGTTAACAGTAACACAAACTTTAACGTAACTACTAATTTCCCATGCATATTTTCCATATTTTACCAGTTTTCATTATGATTATTGTATAAAGATGAAACAAGAGCACATTTCAATTGTGATGAAAAGATGATAAATGATAATAATGATCATTAACAAATACCTTAAGCCATCAGATTAAATATTATTAATTAATCATTTTTTTAAATTTTACTTTCGAGATTTCATTTTACTTTACCAGCATTTCTATTTTCGAATAAATAATAGTAATTAAGATTTATATGAGGTGTTATTTAAAATTTTCTGCTATGGTACAAGCTAACTTACAGTTAAGACGTCGAATTACCGAATATTCTTGCAATACAACGATACGTCGGATAGAAACGTCCATCAACTCAGCTGATAGATGAAATATCACTTGACGTATCGGTGTTTCTTTGATCCCACGTAAAAATTGTATTTATGAACCCTGGGAGTCTTTTCGGGATTTCTTTTACGTGGCCCATTCTGGACGTGGGAATGGCGTATAATAATAATAATTATTGTTATTATTGCTGTTGTTGTTGATGATGATACTCATGATGATGATAGTGCTGCATTACACAAAAGGCTTCGGATGTCTTGTTCAGAAGTTTTGTGTACTTTGTGTAGGCCTATGAGAAGTTAATCTGATAACCGTAATAACCGTATAGATTGGTTTTTTATGTAATTTTGAGCATAATCTGGGACAAAGTTGCGAAGTCGGCCCATGTCGGACAACAAGATAGGAATATACAAGATTGCTTCAAAAAAATATCTTATTCTTCTATCGCTTTTCCCACACCTGTGGGGTCGCGGGTGCGAACTGTGTCGCATATCTGGATTTGGCCCTGTTTTAAGACAGGATGCCCTTCCGGACGTCAACCCTATGTGGAAGGATGTATTCTCTATGCATGTTTCTGTGGTGGTTGGTATTATGATGTGTTGTATGAATATGAAGAGCAGAGTGTGGAGACAAACACAACCATCCAGCCCCCGAGGTTGAAGAATTAATCAGACGCGATTAAAATCTCCGACTCGGGTGGGAATCGAACCCGGGACACTATGAACCTAAGGCCTCAACAGTTACCATTCAGCCAAGGAGCCGGGCAGCTTCAAAACGAAATAAGGTTACAAAAGTTCGCGCGGAGTAACTTAATTTTACAGGCAAATATAACGATACACAATAGTAACACACTGATGTAGTATATAACTACAGTATAAGTAATAGTTGTTCCAGCGAATAATTATTTTTATAATCATTTTTACAGTGCATCATACTGCAAAATATAAATTTTGTGAATTTATACGTGTCTCCCGTAAGTTGAAACTGAACTGGAAGAAGTGCTGCCGTGACTTGAGCATCAAAATATAAGAAGTTGCTGACAAGCTGGCGCTATCGGTGAAAACTTCTGCTGAGAATAAGAATAAGAATAAGAATTTAATCTTAATCTTGGGGTTTAACTGAGACGTTTTTTTATTTCAGCTGTTTTACCTGAACTGTTAAATTATGTTTGACCGACAGGACATTCTTTTACACATTGTTAACAAGCCGACACCAATAAGCATGACTTCTTTAATTTATAATTCGTTTTAGTCGAACCGATACAAAAATATCTTATGGCGACGATGGGATACGAAATGGCTGGGAGTGGAAATGAAGCAGCCGTGGCCTTAATTAAGGAAGAGCCCCAGAATTTGCCTGGTGTGAAAATGGGAAAACATGGACAGTCATCTTCAGGGCTGCGGCAGTGGGGTTCGAAGCCACTATCTCCCGGATGCCAGCACACAACACGGCCAGCTCGCCCGGTAGCATGACTTCTAAAGTATCAGGTGATCCTCATGGTGCACGATAATTTTAATTTCATAATCTGTTCTATGCATACTTCGGGTTCAGTACTATACTCGGGAAGGATCGTATTTCACTATTCAATTAGTGAAAAGATCCCATCTCTAGGATGTGCCAATTATTGGAATTCTTCTCTATTTTTGGTGATTAGTTATGGACACTTTATTTTATCGCCTGAGCCCTGCAGCAACCTCGCTATTCATCTGGATTACCTTGCGGACCACTGCAGAAGACATTACATCGATGCTCCGACTGGCAAAGATTCAAGTCACCCACCCCACACCACTTCCCATTAAACTAGCGACCTGATGGAGAATATGCTGCAAGAACTGGCATCTGCATTCAACTAATGTCATACATTCACTTAACAATTCTATAATTACTTAACTAATTGATTACACTAATTAATTATATTAATATCAGAGCTAGGGTTTGTATGTAAATACATATTTGTTTTGTCATTAGCTACAGGTAAAAGTTTGTCATATCTTTATGAATTAGAATGTATGGAGCAGTTCAAAACATTTTCCATATTTATCAATATTTCAGTATACACACTTATACATATTAGATGAAAACTCACATACATTTACATAATTTAACGCTTTATTTTAAATATCTTCCATATGTTATGGTTTCAGAGTTATTCTTGAAATGCATTTTTCTATCAACAATAATTCAAAGATCTATTCTGGTATATCTATGAAATATGGGAAGAATGTTCTGCTCTTTACACATATTTTCCTTCTTACTGGCGTTGGCCTTTTCACTCAACCCGCTGTGACCGATATCTGTGACTTCAGTTTAAATTTTTATTTTTGCTTCCTCCATGTTTAAGGAATGAATATATAACTATATTCTTTGCATAAGTATTATTTGATACCATATACACATATTGAACCCATGACCTTTGTGCCCTAAGAACATTATGTATAAATTAACAATTAAACTAAAAGTTGGATTCTTGATAGCATGGATTTGACACGTGACGAGGGGGTGATTACCTTCGGTCCCACGCTCTGGGGTACGTGACGTCAGCCACACGTGTCAACGGCGGAAGAATCTCAAGTCATTTTTGTGAACTATTTCAAAGCGCGTGTACATGGCGACCCAAGCCAAGTCAAAAAAGTATAGTGCCTATCGAAGGGGGTCAATCATCTCACAAATCGAACCCGTAAAAGTTTTAAATGTCCATGAACACTACCGCCAGAAATGTAGCAAGCATGTAGTCACTTTCAAAACTCTTGAAATTACAGTTTAGGTAAGTCAGAAAATTTATAGAAATTTTCTCGGCGGCAAAGGGAGAGATCCGAAGAGAGGGGGTAACTGCTATAAATATGAAGGGACGCCATGACGAACTCTCCTTCTCCGGCATTTGTGATACAAAGCGGACGAAAAATTGTTGAGCTGCTCTGCGAAATAAAACAACGAAAGTAGGCTAACTGCAGATTTTAGCCATTGCGGCTAAGTCTTGAGTCCATGAGGGGATAGTTTTCTTGAGTGAAATAATTGTACCAGATAGGACGGTCAAAGTACTGAATAAATTCTAATGTGATTAATTAATTCGTGTGCGGAAACAATTATAGTCCATCGTGTGCGCTCAACAAACAAGTGAAGGGAATTTTCTTTTTTTTAATGCTTTATTCCAGGAAACCTGAAGAAAATAATAATAAACTGTGAGGCCATGAATGTAAAAATGGCTAAATAAAGTGCCAGGGTCGTAGGTGAGCCCTATGACGAACACTGGCGTGACGACATGAGGTAGGTGACTTTCCATCTTACTACCTCTTATATCTTGTCTCGTGATCTCAAAAAGTGTATTTGAATGGGGATATACGACGCAGTGGTCACCCCTACTAAGTTTTGTAAATGTGAGAGTACGACTAAAAGAGTCATTTGTTTTATTTTCCACTTGGATAAAATTTTGAAGTCTTGCGAGTGCCGTATAATGTTGTAAAAAGTTATTGAATAGGGTTCCGAAGTGATATCACGTCCAATGTAGATCGTCATCCGTGTGAGTGTACTGCCTATAATTTGTGAGGCCAAATTAAGATGTTCAGTCGACGTAAATTTTTCCTGTCTGCAATTTGACGTTAATAATAATAATCCATGGTCACTCATTTTCAATCGAGTGGAAGCGCGCTGTCGAGTGAGAACCTAGGGTGATGAATTTGGTCACGGAGAGAAACGTTTTTCTAAGCTCATTTTAAACTGTGTCTGACTGACAATAAAAAGATCTAGTAGAATGTTTCAGTCACTTTGTTAAAAAAAAATCAAGATATTAAATACGATATCATTTATGCGAAGTTATTCACGATTAATGCATTGTGCGATATTAGACGTCGAGATTTCTAGTAAGGATTTTATTCCAGTTCTTTGTCGATGATAATTGTGGAGCTGGGAAACAGAGGTTAGTTTGTTGATATGAGATTTGTGAATCAGGTTGGACCTGTCATTGAAGCCGGGACACGGAAGCCCAAGGAATGTTTTATATGAGTTGAGATGAGATGTGCGAATCAGGTTAGAGTCCTGTCATTTGAAGCCGGGACATGATAGCCCGAGGAATATTTTATAATGTTGAGAATGGAAAGAAATTCATAGAAATCCATAGCGGTAATAATTGGCGACGCGTATAATTAGTGTGGGCATCTTGAAGCATAACCTGTGCATTTTGTTGGTTAGAATATCGTATTTGTTTAATTATGTCGGCAGAGTTTAAAGGGAGCATTTTGAGAAGCCAGTCAACTGTGAATAAACCAGGTGTTTCGTGTAACTGCCAAGCGAACTCGGGGGATGAGAGACCTCAGCTATGATAATGGGACAGGCGTGGAGTTGAGATTGTACTGTATTCTCGGCCAGGGAAACGTTAAAATGCTGGATTTAGTTGAAATTCATAGCCGGTAATGATCTGAGTATTGTGAAATACTGTAATTGGGGACGTAATGAACATTTGAAACCACAAACTTGGAGTATAAGGAACAGAGTAACCAAATTCAGGGTTGTCCAAATTATAGAGCGGTGGTCGTGATAATTGGTTTGTCTGTGAGGGGTGTGCAAAATTCATAATGGTATGACGAGATATGACATCGTAATTATATGGAGAGTTGTTTGGTTTGTACGTAGATTATTAGGATATCCAAGTGTTAATAACGGTTAGGACTAGATTAGATTTTAAAAGGTGTGAGATCACAAGACAAGATATATAACTGGACATGAATTGTGTAAAAATTCTTTTCCAGCCAGATAAACATCGCAATATTGAATTCACATCACAAGCCGCGCAGAAATTTGTGAAGAAACCAGAGTCCGCGGAGATAAGATTTGTTGTTTGTTAACATTTCGTTAAATCATTTAAATTTATTTAATTATTAAATTCAGTGAAACCGCATTTTGAAATAACTTTAATCAAGCGAATAACTTGGAGATGCATTCTGGAAATTTTATATTGTTTTTCTGGGGGAATATTAAAATATAAAGTAACGTTTAAGGGGACATATCCGAAGGAAATGGATTTTTCTGCCACAAAGTTTGTGAGCATTGCTATTGTTGTAATTATTGAACTTTGATTGATTGAGCAGAGAATGTGCTGGGGATAGTAAAGTGGAACTTTGGTCATCAACCGATGTAACTTAATTGTGTTTAGCCTTCAGCCTAGAAACTTGGATGGTCAGGGGGTCATCAACCTCAGTGACTTAGATTAGGGCTATATGCCATTGTAGCATCCTTTCCTTGCGGTCATCATCCACAATGACTTTAAAGTAACTTAGAAGATTAGATGTCGGTCCATGACATACACGCAGGTCACATCGATTCAATTAAGGGTCCATGCCGTAGAACCACTGTGTGGCACACACCGATTGGACGGCCTTAATTATAACCAGAGTCCGGAGTTCGTGTTACGAGGGCTGGACCATAACGAATCACTATGATGGTACATGTGGTCTCACATGGAAGCCGAATTTAAGGATTTCCAGACTTTCCTTTCTTAAATGATTAATAATTGAGACAATGGTTTCTAGTATGAATGCCCGTCAGGCAGTTACGTTAAAGTCTCACACCAGTGTTCTGACCATTATGTAAAAATGATTGTGGTGTCCAGTGGACACAATTGACTTCTATGATACCATTGACATAGAATGTTTCAGAATTTTCCTGAATAAATAGGAATCTTTTAAATAGACCTTTCATTCCAGTAGATAAATTAGAATTACTGAACCCTACCTTTACCTCAGCAAGTGACGAAGAACCCGATACGACCCAAGAGACAGATCTCATGAACTTTGCTGATAGGTAAGAAAGGTAGGTATCCCTCAATATGGACCTAAAGGGTTCAATATATATATATATATACATTATTTTTACTTTATTTATTGTCCATCTTCATGTCTTGGTTACGTGGAGGCCTTTGTTCCAGGGGTCCAGGGATTCGATTCCCCGCCAGGTCGGAGATTTTAACCATCGGTTAATTGCAATGACTGCGGGGCTGTGTGTGTGTGCTGTCGTCATCAATAGAATTCAAAATAGGTAGCGACTCATCCTCACTGACGCGCAGGTCGCCAATACGGCTTCAACTCGAAAGATCTACACCAGACCTTTTCAGAGGCCAAACGCCATTATTATTACCTTATTTGTTTAAAAAGTAGTCCATACTCCGCTCCATATTTTGAAATTTTTTAGCACATGTGTAAGTATATTTAGACTTTTTATTACATACTAGCAAATGTACCCGTGAATCGCTACGGTATTCTACAGGCAGTGAGTAAGATTAAATTAATTTGCATGCCTCTTAGCGCTATCCTAAAAATAAAACAAGAAGGTCAGAATATATTGTTCATGATGCAAGGTAGGCACTGAGGAAGTTTTGAGGATAATGGAAGGCCATATTTCCTAATGCCAATCACATTCCAGTTCTAAATATTTGATTATAATCGAGAAATGAAGTGGTATCTAACGTATCAAAAATCGAGACAGGACAATAAGTCATAAGACCAAAGTGGTTGATCTCTCCAAACAGAACGGGGATTGTTCTATCTGATTTTTAATGCGACTTACCGTTGAGCCACCAATTATCCCGAAGCGAATGTCTGCACCCTCATTAAAATTGTATCCGTATTTGATATTTTCCGGGGCCGAAAATTATATATTTGCATAACTTGGAATTCATCGTTAAGGAAAAGAGTTTCCAGGTTTCAGGATTAGCACTCGCATACATACGGAGTAGTTAAGGAAGAAAGTAATACAGTTAAGAAAGTTGAACTTAATAGAAAATAGGATTTTATGTGATGACAGCCGGATAGGACAAATATGCAAATACCAAGTGGATGTATTGGAAAATCAAAATGTCCCTCAATAAATTATGAAAGTATGTGTTACCGATATAAGAAAGCGGTAACAGAGGAGAAATTTAGGCGTAGGGATTCTTTGGTAAACAGATAAGAAGATATGGTATTATTACTTCAGCTATTCGAGGACGGTTATACCTCCAACGATATTCCGCCAATATCCTACAGAATGACCGATTGAGGTCTCTCTTGCTTTCTACGCAAGGAACAACCACGAATTTACAGGAATGATGACGAAAATGGCAATACGTTACTTCCCTGCTGGCGAGCAGTCAGAGACGTTGCCATGGTAACCTGTAGGTTCGTTGTCGGTCTGTCGGTCACTCAATGCAGAGCATGATACCCGCAGAAAATAGTAATTCTCTCCGTCATTTGAAGAGTAAGGTAAATTATGAACAAAACAAAAGTTTTTTTTTATAATGAAGAGACATTTCACACGCAGTCCACAGTTTACAGAAAATCAATAGTATAAGAGAAAATGGAGGAAAACTGTTCTGGTTTTCCTACAAACCTATTCAAAGATTTTTAAAATACATGCATATCAAAACTTTCCCCGGGATGAGTATACTCTAAATGTGACGTTTGGTTGAGATCTATTCAGTCGTTTCGCCGTGATGGTGGAACAAACAAACAGACACGAAAAATAAAAAAACACAGATTCTGTCTTGAGTTGACCTAGAACGGATAAATATCCAAAAAATTGAAAAAAAAACAAACGAAATTACAGACAGCGGAAACCCTGCAACTTCATTTATATAGATAAATTAATAATTACAATGTTATTTTGCTTTACGTGCCACTAATTATTTTAACGATTTTCGGAGACGCCGAGGTGCCGGAATTTAGTTTCGCAGGAGTTCTTTTACGCGCCAGTAAATCTACTTACACGAGGCTGACGTGTTTGAGCACCTTCAAATACCATCGGACTGAGCTAGGATCGAGCCTGCCAAGTTAGGGTCAGAAGGCCACCACCTCAACCGTCCGAGCACTCAGCCCGACTACATATAAATTCTAGCTATGTAACATTATTACATTATAAATCATACTTTAATGCTGGGGCTGTATTTTAATTAAGGCCAAGGCCGCTTCCTTCGCCCGCCTAAGCCTTTTCTCTCCCATCGTCGCCATAAGACCTATTTGTGTCGGTGCGACGTAGTGCAATTTGTAAAAAATAAAACAATATATTGTGCCCGTCCTAGTCAGTCATCGAACACGAGACACCCCAGGGGTGCTCAGTTCGGTGGCTGTAGGCTTATAAAATAAATGAATGTGGCAGGATTATCATAGGGTTCATCAAATGAGTGCGTCACAAATAGAAAACAAATATGACACTTTTATTCAATTAAATGCAGTATTGGCCATCCTGAAATCTATGATTGTGATTATGATCGTTACGTTATGGATTTTTATCTGGCTCTTGATGTAACAAACCTAGGCACACACAAATGGGATGGTACACGGCAGTTGTTTCCCTGACATTCTAACAGAGTATTTACATTGTAAAAATTTTTTTTTCGTCTTCAAAGTTATTAAGTTATTTGTTTAAAGTTGAATTGAAAATTTTCATTCAGAAAAATGAGGTCTGGGCCAAGCCTTCATCGATAATCTGGAAAAAATGCAGTAATTGTAAGAACGAATTTAGTAAAGAAATAACCAAGATTCAAAAAGTTAACACTTATGACAAAATAATAAAATTTACAGTCGTTATCTTAACGATAAAATGAAAAGTTGAATTTGCCTTGGTTTTCTCTAAGTTAATCCGAGACGTCGGATATACCTGTTCACGTCGTCTCACATCTCCTTTCGTGAGAATTCATATTGAACGTTAAGTATTTGACCAATGATTAAACTAAATAAAACGCCTCTCGGGCTTGCAAACGTAAATAAATGGGGATAATACCATCCATGTGGAGATCCTGTCCACTATCAATCGATAATATCAGTGTCACATGTTTCAGAATAGAACACATAAAAGAAATAACCCTCTAAATACTAATAAATCACTACTTCTACAGCTAACTACGGAAATTGGTAAGAAGACTGTGAGTACTAAGAAGAAAATATCTACACTATGTACATGTCGACGAGTGTCGATCAACCGTTTTGCTCTCCTATTAACAAATTTATGGAGTTACAGCAAGATTGGGTTCTCACATGAGAGTAAAAATAACATCAACGAATGAGCTGGTATAATCACGAATCAGACATTATTTAGATATTTCGTCGAAGACTTGTTCTTTAGACCTAAGGCCTTCTCGAACATTCATCTGTACCTTGAGATTGAAATTACTGGATTACTTGAGAAAATTTGGGATATTCCCACGAATTAAAAGTACATCGATAAACATGGACTTTCATTTTCTTCATCCGAAGACACTAATATTAGGCTACACTGCATTTATCGCGAATAATCCATAAACATGTGAAAAGCTCAGTTTCGCGAAGATTCATGCTAATTATTCCATACACTCTATACGTACAATATACCACAATAACGACTTTAACCTGTCGCATCTTAATCTCAAATATATAGCCGTGAAATATCAGGACCTACCATCGTCCTACAAATACATAATATCCACTTAAAGGTGTCTCGATGATTAATTACATCCAATTAATTATCACATGCTTCCAATGCACATATTCACATTAAATTCGCACATAGAATTCGGACTCAATATCCCGATGACACGTTGTCTCAGACACGAGGTACAAGTAGAAGTTCAAATACAAGGGAAATATAGAAAATACGGACGAAATATCCTACCATTAAATCCATCAAACATAAACTAATTCATATTCGTGACGAAATTTACTCAATAAGCAAAGATGGTATCGATAACACATGGATAACTCTGTCAGAACCCTCACTGTCAAATTCATGGCCACATGGTCATTAAATAATCACATGTGTCAGTTTTATGACGTATTCGAGCAAATAAACTGCCATAAAAAAGTGTCAAAATAGCTTACTAAGAAAAAAGAAAGAATAGAACAAAACTACATAGAACAGATATAAATGAGACGTAGTCGACTTAACTTATAGATGAATCTTCATGTCTGGAAGTCTGGGTTCTCAATCAGCCATGCCAGGAAGAAAGAATCTGCATCCCGACGTCGCCGACGATGGTCAAAGGTTTAGAACCTCATGGTGAAGCACTGGTAATCCATGATGTGAGATTTCGTCCTCTTCTGGAATTTATTCACGTCCACGTCTTCCGCGTCCACTCGTAAGAAAGCTGAAACTTACACAAAATGTTTTAGAGTAGGCTCCAAGCACACACGTAACAGTATTTTAGAAATGACACGTACTAAGGGATTATTGTCTGCACATTCGACGTCTGATCACAGCACTGTTCTAAATTATATCCAATTTTCAGACGTGTAGAGCACAGGAGTGAAGCGACGTTCCACGCTGAGCGACTGAAGGTGATAATCCAAGACACGCCAGAGGGTGTGTGAGAACGAGTATTCGTATCACATGACTTAAATGTCATGTCTGGTGCACATACACGGAAGTAAAGTCAATTGAGGGGCTAAATTCTTCTACTGTACGAATCTACAACTTCATCACCATCTTAGCCACAAGGTCGTGCAAATTATTCCAAAATTTCAGTTTTTAATTTATATCCTCCAAATGTGCTATTCTTTTATCCAGTTTATTTTACTTTAGTCCTTGAGCCTTCCGTAATTATGCGCGTCGCCACCAAAGATATTACAAATATTTCGTTCATATCATTCCTCGCAATTATAGGTGACACGCGCTGGCCTCCTTCTTCCAGTCACCAACCTTCATTTTTTTATTTTTATTCCGTTAGCCAGTCGGCCGCTCTCTGCACAAAAAAACTCGTTCTCGCCCCTGCCAAGGTCGCGCGCACCCCATCTCGCCGACAAGCAGACACAAGCCGCACCAACACCTGTTCACTCATTTGTGGCCTGACGGTCACATCCACCTCTTACTGGGACAAAAATTTTTAAGCAAGATTAAAAATTTTTAAAACCGTGTTCATTCCTTAAAATGTGGTCCGAATGCTGTCCACTTCACTGTTTAATTTTCCATGATATTTATAATTTCAGGCATCTGTCAGTTTTCTGAACGGCAATCATTCTGCATGGCACAAACTGGTATTTCTTCGATAGCCGACCTGGGTCTTTTCTTTTTTTTCTTTCTTCACTCTTCTGCTTTACGGTAGAGTCTTAGGTTCGAGGCATTGAATATAAATTCCTGTCGTCCATCGAGACTTTGGACTCGGTAGGCATTGTTGTTATACGACCTTATAACCTTAAATGGTCCAGTATACAAGTCAGCAAACTTGCCGTAAAATCGTTCTGTAGGGCTGGAGACCATCGGTTTTCTCACTAAGACCAGTTCGTTCACTTGTAAAGGTCTGTGAAATCTTTTCCTTGCAACTCTGCGTAACCTGCGGTCAGCCTGTTTACGCAGGTGCTCTGCTGTTATTTCAATGCGCCTTGCTGGAGTTGGTTGTACGTCAGGCGGACATTGTACGATGTTTTCCCAAGGTCGAGAGGGAAACTGCCCGTGTTGAATAAGGACGGGTATCTGGCCTGTAGATTCATGAATGGTATTGTTATGGCAGTCCATAAGAATAGGCAGTACTTTTATCCAGTTCCAGTGACATTGTCCAGAGTATATTCTGCAAAACTTAGCGATTTCGGGCATGACCCGCTCGGCTGGGTTACCGGCTGGATATCTGATTGAATTTAAGACGTGTTTGATATCAAGCTGTCTCATGGCTTGTTGGAACTCCTGAGATGTAAACTGAGGACCATGGTCCGATAATAAGAACTCTGGTTTGCCCATCGTAGGTATCACGTTACGTGTAATGCGTCTCAAAATTGACTTGGTATTACTCTTCTGTATGGCGAAAAGTGACAAGAATTTAGAAAAGACATCTATGGTCACTACTACATGTTTGTTTCCATGGGTAGACCTGGGAAGTGGTCCGAATAGGTCGATTGCGAATACCTTCCTGGGCTGTTCAGGCAATAGCGGAATGGGATATTGTTTTAGCAGGCGATTGTTCGGCTTTACACGTTGGCACGTGTCGCAGGTTCCGATTGTTACTCGTACCATCTCTCTCATCTTTGCCCATGTGAATGTTTCTTGTATAGCAGCCACCACCTTATCTGTCCCAGCATGACCTGTAGTTCGGTGTGTTAACCAAATAATTCCCTTCTGCAATTTTGCAGGAACCACAATTCTTAATTTCGTGTGGTCCGCGTCCACATATTTATGTAACAGTTTATTGAACATCAGGTAGTGAGATGCCAACTTGTGGATAGCTTCATAGTCTAGATCACCAGCTACCAGCTTCCTTTCAAAGTAATCAATTAGTTTGCGAGTAAAGGTGTCTCGTCTCTGCGCCTGTCGAAGATATCCGAGTCTTCTGAGTATTTCTTGATCCTCGTTTATTAGGTCTACATATTGTACAGAAGCGCTATTTTCTTCCGGATTCCGGCTCAGGGCGTCAGCTATGACATTATTTCGTCCATGACAGTGTTCGAATTCAATGTCGAATTGTTGGACAAAAAGAGACCACCGTGAAACACGTTCGTTTGCAATTGTGGTTTTCAACATGAACGTTAAAGCCTTATGGTCAGTTCTTAATATCACAGGGTATCCAAAAACAATTTTCTGCCAATGTCGCAGAGCACAAACTATGGACAGCATCTCTAGCTCAGTAGTGTTATAGTGCAGTTCATGGCTCCGTAGTTTTCTACTATAAAAAGCTAAGTACACTTTATTCGTAGGATTAGTAACATCTTCTTGGAAAAGAACAGCTCCTATTCCTATTGTGGATGCATCCGTCTGGATTATGAATTTAGAATTAAAATCTGGGTAACCCAACTTTATGCTTTCATTGAGTAAAGATTTTATTTTTCTAAAGGCCTCTTCACATTCGTGGTTCCAGCACCACCTGTTGTTTTTATGTAGCAGTTTTTGTAGTGGCGCTACTGTATCAGTATAGTTAGGACAATGTTCCGAAAAAAATCCACATAAGCCCAGGAATTGCCTTACATGTTTGACCCGTCGCGGCCGCGGAAAATTACTAATGGCCTGAATCTTCGCAGGATTAGGTCTTATCCCTGTACCGTCCACAACGTGACCTAAAAATAAGATCTCAGGTTGGCAAAAGTTAGACTTTTCCAAGTTAATTTTAAAACCAGCGTCTTGCAAGTTGACCAACAGTTTCTCCAACTGTTCCAGATGTTCTTCAATACTTTTACTTGGGAGAATGATATCATCCATGTACCTCACGGTCTGTTCTTTCACCTCATCTGTGAGATTTCTATCTAAGGCCCTCAGCAAAACACATCCTGATGTCTTGATCCCGAATGGAAGTCTGACGAAGACGTAGGTTTGCTGGTCAAAGAGGAAACCTGTTAATAGTTGTGATTTATCGTCCAACACTATGTGATGGTATGAAGAAACTATATCAACTCCGGTCAGGTACGAACTACCCTTAAATCGTCGGATCAGGTCTTTCAGGGGCGTAACTTGATTGTGTTCCGGTATGATACGCCCATTTAATAGACGCGCGTCGAGGCACAATCTCAAGGACCCGTTCGGTTTACGAACCACGGCCAGTGGATTGACGAATGGAGTGGTAGCCTTTCGAATAATTCCATTAGCTTCCATTTCTTGAATAATTTTCTTCACTTCCGTGAAGTACTTCTCAGCGATAGGATAAGGTTTACGTTTGTACGGTGTCCAGTCATTGACTAGGAGTGAGTACTTGAAATTTGGGATCTTTCCCGGCTTGTCACTGAAAACACTCTCATATTTTGTCAATAATTCGAGTAATTTTCCCTGATTCTCCTTGGAACATTTGGCTTCGCTGACCTTTCTCCTTACTAGGCTAACGAAATCCTCCTTCGTTTCATCCTCTGCCATTTTCTCCGGTGAGGTAAAAAACCCTTGTTCTATTTCAGTGTTTTCCTCCTGAATTACCTCAGCAACTGAGCTAGCCGGGCTATCTTCGTCTTGATCCGCCTCTATCTCCCTGGCTTTCAGTATCTCATGATGATCAGACAGAAGTGACGTTCGTTCCACTGTATTTGCGTTATATAGATAAATTTCATTTTTTTGCATGTTGATAATGGCATTGTACTCTTTCATAAAGTCAGCTCCCAATATAAGATTAAAATTAATTTTGTTCATGACAACAAATATGTGTGGAAATACAGTGTCACCTAGCTGGAGATCAATGTACACCTGTTCTTTGCATGTAGTGGTTTTGTCCGGAATTATTCCCTTTACTTTAACATTTGAGACCGGTATAGTGTGTATGGCATGTTTGTTTTTCAGCTCCTCACACAAAGCTTTAGAAATGATACTAATGGATGCGCCTGTGTCTACAAGAGAGTACACCCTGAGACCATATAATCGGGTGACTATAATTGGTAGCCCTTTAGACTTATCAAGTTGACATGGTTGTTTTTCCTCGATTAGGTCTTCCGGTTTCACGAACCATGAATCTATTTGAGCAACTGTCCATTCCTTCATATAAAATAAATCGTTAAAGGAGAGTGAAAAAGTCGGTCTTAAATTGACGTTTTTTTTTTTCTTTGACCCTCCGGCGCGTATTGTGGCGCGGAAGGATTTAGCTCCCTAGCCTCCAGCTGTTGATTCCTATGTCGTTGTAACTCTAAGCTTTCGGCTCCTGTCACATCTGGATCGGTGTCTTGATTATGAATGGCGTCCTTCCATTTTGAGCCTTTTTCAGTTTCCTTCCTTAATTCTTCAATGTACCTCATGCTTTCTCGATGACGGTTCTCCATTTCATCTCTGAAATTCCGGTAGTTACGATCTGAATAATATCTAGGTCTATCATAGGGCCTATTCCGTCTGTAGTCCTGTGGTCGGTCCCGTGTCCGGTAATTTCCCCTTCTTCGGACATTCTTCGGATCTTCCATCCTGTCCTCTCTGGGTCTCATTCTTCTCTCTTCCCATCGACGATCGTACGCTCTGGGATAGTTTTTGTACTCTTTAGGTCCATTCTGATTTCCGTTTTGAGGCATTGGAGGCGAATTCCGGTTTTTCGGAGTGTCTATTACGTTGACCTGATAAGTATTGCTCCTTTGAGTTTTCGGTACTGTTGAGACATTCATGGTGTGGTCGAGCTGTCTGAGAATAACCTCAGCCTGCACGGCGGTCTGAACATTAGCAGCAATGAGTAAGCGCTGTACTTCCACAGGAAACTGCTTTGTTATCGCCTGGACCAACTCATTTTCGGATGGTGGAGTGTCGAGGTCTTTCATTCGTCGTACTTGATTACAGAAGTAATTAGCGTACTGCGTTTGCCCATCTGTGGAATATTTTCGTGAATACAAATCCAACCGTAGTGCTTGTTGCAGATCCGCTCCCCAGTATCTCTGTAGGAATAAGCGCTTGAAACCTTCATAGTCTTCAAACGTATAACGGAAAGCATGGTACCAGTTGAGCACGTCTCCCTCTAAAAATTTCTCCGCTGTTCGCAGATGTTTTTCAGTAGGGATCTTCTGTTCACGAATATATTCATCAAGGTCCCTAATGAAATTTTTAGGCGTGACCCCGTTTAAGTTGTTGAATTTTCTAGGCCTGTCCTCGCTCATTCGGATAAAATTAATGATTTGAGGTACGCTTTGTGCCGGTGTAGTACTGGGATTTACTGTGGGTTGTTCAATGTGGGTAATATTCTGAGACGATTCAGCTATGGGCGATATTCCTTCTGTTACAGTAGATTTAGCCTGTACGACCTCTTCGACATTACTCTGTCGGTCCATTAATGATGTCACTAAGACCCTAGTGCTCCTATCCTGCAACTTCAAGAATCCTACTTCTTTTTCTAATTTTTGGAGGGCGTCAATATTTTCCTCCATCTTCTGTTTCCCGGACTTGACATCTCCGGCAAGATTAATAATTTGCTCGAGTATTTCCGACTTGTCTTTGTCAATCATGCTCTTGATATCATCGAACTGGAGTGAAATATCTTGTATCTCCATTTGGTTGACTGAGATACTGTCCTTTACGGAACGGAGATCATCGTCGACCTTCTCTTTTATTTTCTTCAAGTCTTCTGTGACCTCTCCTCTAAGATTTTTCACTTGTTCTGACATCTCTTCTTGTGCCGTCGAAATCTCTACCTTTATAACATCTATCTCTTTCCTCACTGATTCAATGTTATTTCTGACTAGGACTACGTCACTCTGAAGAGCGGCGACCTTCCCGGTGATAACCTTATTATCCTCTTTAATCTGGCTCGTCAAAGTAACAACTTGTTCCAGGGTTTTTTTCTGATTTTCCCTGCACTCTAACACGATATTGTCAATCCGACAACTAGTTTCCTCCAGTTTTGCATATAGTTCGTCACGACCCTTTTTCGCCTCTTCCTGTATCGCAGCACCCATAATGTTCATTTTCTGACTCAATCGTTCATTACTATCTTCCTGAATTTTCCTAAATTCCTCTTTATTTTCTTCCTGCATTTTTCTGAATTCCTCCTTATTCTCGTCTTGTGCTCTCCTACTCTCTTCCTGTATTTTCCTATTCTCTTCCTGTGCTCTCCTATTCTCTTCCTGTGCTCTCCTACTCTCTTCCTGCATTTTTCTGAATTCCTCTTTATTCTCTTCCTGTGCTCTCCTACTCTCTACTGTCATAGTCTCTAATAACTTCCTAATCTCCTCGAGATCCATTCTATTATTCATAAAGTGACCTGTGTCAGCAAACGCCGAAATGCAGAAACTTTCCCCCCAGACATGTTGATTGTGATAAGGCAAATTCAAGTTTCACGAAGAAAATTCCTAACCCTCATTTTTCCATGTGAAACACATAATCTTAAGTAAAATACTCTGAAAATTCCGCGTACTCTGTTAGAATTCTACCTAACTGGGATGGCATTAAATCTGAAATGAAACTGCCGAACCGTGAATAATTCATAATTTGAGCAAGTCAATTTAAACCACGTGGAGAAGCAATTAATCAAGTTCCACGATGGATTAAGCCACATTTTTAAGCCACAAATCGAGCCCCACGGATGGGAAAAGCCACTAAGATGTGCCCGTCCTAGTCAGTCATCGAACACGAGACACCCCAGGGGTGCTCAGTTCGGTGGCTGTAGGCTTATAAAATAAATGAATGTGGCAGGATTATCATAGGGTTCATCAAATGAGTGCGTCACAAATAGAAAACAAATATGACACTTTTATTCAATTAAATGCAGTATTGGCCATCCTGAAATCTATGATTGTGATTATGATCGTTACGTTATGGATTTTTATCTGGCTCTTGATGTAACAAACCTAGGCACACACAAATGGGATGGTACACGGCAGTTGTTTCCCTGACATTCTAACAGAGTATTTACATTGTAAAAATTTTTTTTTCGTCTTCAAAGTTATTAAGTTATTTGTTTAAAGTTGAATTGAAAATTTTCATTCAGAAAAATGAGGTCTGGGCCAAGCCTTCATCGATAATCTGGAAAAAATGCAGTAATTGTAAGAACGAATTTAGTAAAGAAATAACCAAGATTCAAAAAGTTAACACTTATGACAAAATAATAAAATTTACAGTCGTTATCTTAACGATAAAATGAAAAGTTGAATTTGCCTTGGTTTTCTCTAAGTTAATCCGAGACGTCGGATATACCTGTTCACGTCGTCTCACATCTCCTTTCGTGAGAATTCATATTGAACGTTAAGTATTTGACCAATGATTAAACTAAATAAAACGCCTCTCGGGCTTGCAAACGTAAATAAATGGGGATAATACCATCCATGTGGAGATCCTGTCCACTATCAATCGATAATATCAGTGTCACATGTTTCAGAATAGAACACATAAAAGAAATAACCCTCTAAATACTAATAAATCACTACTTCTACAGCTAACTACGGAAATTGGTAAGAAGACTGTGAGTACTAAGAAGAAAATATCTACACTATGTACATGTCGACGAGTGTCGATCAACCGTTTTGCTCTCCTATTAACAAATTTATGGAGTTACAGCAAGATTGGGTTCTCACATGAGAGTAAAAATAACATCAACGAATGAGCTGGTATAATCACGAATCAGACATTATTTAGATATTTCGTCGAAGACTTGTTCTTTAGACCTAAGGCCTTCTCGAACATTCATCTGTACCTTGAGATTGAAATTACTGGATTACTTGAGAAAATTTGGGATATTCCCACGAATTAAAAGTACATCGATAAACATGGACTTTCATTTTCTTCATCCGAAGACACTAATATTAGGCTACACTGCATTTATCGCGAATAATCCATAAACATGTGAAAAGCTCAGTTTCGCGAAGATTCATGCTAATTATTCCATACACTCTATACGTACAATATACCACAATAACGACTTTAACCTGTCGCATCTTAATCTCAAATATATAGCCGTGAAATATCAGGACCTACCATCGTCCTACAAATACATAATATCCACTTAAAGGTGTCTCGATGATTAATTACATCCAATTAATTATCACATGCTTCCAATGCACATATTCACATTAAATTCGCACATAGAATTCGGACTCAATATCCCGATGACACGTTGTCTCAGACACGAGGTACAAGTAGAAGTTCAAATACAAGGGAAATATAGAAAATACGGACGAAATATCCTACCATTAAATCCATCAAACATAAACTAATTCATATTCGTGACGAAATTTACTCAATAAGCAAAGATGGTATCGATAACACATGGATAACTCTGTCAGAACCCTCACTGTCAAATTCATGGCCACATGGTCATTAAATAATCACATGTGTCAGTTTTATGACGTATTCGAGCAAATAAACTGCCATAAAAAAGTGTCAAAATAGCTTACTAAGAAAAAAGAAAGAATAGAACAAAACTACATAGAACAGATATAAATGAGACGTAGTCGACTTAACTTATAGATGAATCTTCATGTCTGGAAGTCTGGGTTCTCAATCAGCCATGCCAGGAAGAAAGAATCTGCATCCCGACGTCGCCGACGATGGTCAAAGGTTTAGAACCTCATGGTGAAGCACTGGTAATCCATGATGTGAGATTTCGTCCTCTTCTGGAATTTATTCACGTCCACGTCTTCCGCGTCCACTCGTAAGAAAGCTGAAACTTACACAAAATGTTTTAGAGTAGGCTCCAAGCACACACGTAACAGTATTTTAGAAATGACACGTACTAAGGGATTATTGTCTGCACATTCGACGTCTGATCACAGCACTGTTCTAAATTATATCCAATTTTCAGACGTGTAGAGCACAGGAGTGAAGCGACGTTCCACGCTGAGCGACTGAAGGTGATAATCCAAGACACGCCAGAGGGTGTGTGAGAACGAGTATTCGTATCACATGACTTAAATGTCATGTCTGGTGCACATACACGGAAGTAAAGTCAATTGAGGGGCTAAATTCTTCTACTGTACGAATCTACAACTTCATCACCATCTTAGCCACAAGGTCGTGCAAATTATTCCAAAATTTCAGTTTTTAATTTATATCCTCCAAATGTGCTATTCTTTTATCCAGTTTATTTTACTTTAGTCCTTGAGCCTTCCGTAATTATGCGCGTCGCCACCAAAGATATTACAAATATTTCGTTCATATCATTCCTCGCAATTATAGGTGACACGCGCTGGCCTCCTTCTTCCAGTCACCAACCTTCATTTTTTTATTTTTATTCCGTTAGCCAGTCGGCCGCTCTCTGCACAAAAAAACTCGTTCTCGCCCCTGCCAAGGTCGCGCGCACCCCATCTCGCCGACAAGCAGACACAAGCCGCACCAACACCTGTTCACTCATTTGTGGCCTGACGGTCACATCATATACTTCAATAATTGTACTATATTGTGAGCTTGCATTCGGGAGATAGTGGGTCCGAACCCAACTGTCAGCAGATGATTTGCCGTGGTTTACCATTTTCACACCAGGCAAATAATGGAGCTGTATCTTAATTAAGGAAACGGCCGCTCTTTCTCACTCTAGCCCTTTCTTATCGCATCGTCGCCATGAGACCTACAGTATCGGTGCGGCGTAAACGCCAATTATAACAAAAATACTATCAATGATCAAGAATACATTTTTCAGAAATACAATGCAAACTACAAAGTGAGTGCGAAAGCCCTTGTGTAAGGATGTCGCATCTGGTTCTTACATGAAGGCCCGGAGTGCGATTTGCGTCTCGACCAAAGGTTTTAATTTTCACGAGGTCTATTGACGAACTGCTATGAGAGGTGACGGACCCTCAGGAAACCCAAACAGAACGATGCTCATCACGTGGCAATGCGATATCTGAGGCAATCTGACGGGCAGCACTCGTCTTGATGTTCGCATTGGACTGCATATGCTACAGGGTGATTTACTGTCTGTAATTTTTGGTTCATTTTAACTATAGTGACGTATTGATAGGAAATATAATATATAATAAATTTACACTTTATGCACTCTGTTATGGACTTCTTTAAATTATTTTAGAGTGAATTTGTGCAGTTATTTATGTTGCTATAATAAACATTTGTGTGTTTTCGTTTAATCATAATTCAGACGAACAATTATATCTTACATCTTTGCTTATTTACCTCTTAAATCAATGGTCGCCTATATCGTCAGCTGCATCATGTTTCATGTTTCCTCTCATCGCACGGCTCAAGTTATCTAGGACTATGATTACTAACTCAGATTGTGACTTGTGTAATAAAATAATCAAATAATTTGTTCAATTATATCTGCAATGCGAATGTCTTACTTGACGTAACACTCCGTTTTTTCACGGCTAGGCTAGTAGTCTACATCATTTATCAGCGAAGTCCTCTAATGACCGACAGTCACCATTGCTACAAAAGCCGACCTGAGTGGCTCACATGGTAGAGCGCTGGCTTTCTAAGTCCAATTTGGATGGTTCGATCCCAGCTTTGTTCGGTGGTATTCAAAGAGTTCGAATACGCCAGTCCCTGTGAGTAGATTTATCGGCACATGAGAGAAGTCTGCGGGATAAAACTTCCGGTACCTAGGAGTCTCCGAAATCTGTAACAGTACTTTGGGGGACATAAAATATGACCTAAATTATATATAGCGTGTTCTGCCCTTTGGCAGGTCTTCATACATAATCTTTTTATGTATTCCTGTCTTCTGCTATTCTCTTAGTTTGTTGATAGCTTCTTGCTCTCTTGACTTGTCCACCAACTTATATTTTGCATTCCCTCCGTTTACTAATCATTCCAAAGCGTCCATCAACAGACCTTCTCTTCGCAGCCAGTGCCTAGCCAGTTTCTTTCTCTTATATGTATGGTAACTTAAATTTTTTGCAGTAGGCCTACCTGCTCATTCCTTACCCTTTCGCCGACGATATTGGTTCCACCCTTCTCGATAACCAGATCTCAAATGATTCTATTCCTGTCATCTTCCTTTCCTAGCGTCCAGGTCTTGGCTCCATATAGCGCCACTCTCCAAACAAAGCATTTCGCCAACCTTCTTCTTAACCTGAAGTCTAATTGTCCATACAGGAATCTTTTCTTTCTGTTAAAGGCTTCCTTAGCAACAACAATGCGAGTTCTTACGTCCTTACTGTTATTATGCTTCGTAGGTATTTGAAAGCTGATATTTGTTGAATATTATCTTGGTCTATTTTTATGTTTGCCTTGCTCCCTCTTGCGCATATTACAATGCGGTTTGTCTTGTTGATATTAATTCTCATCCCATATTGTTCACAGATTACATTCAGGTTTGCTAGCAAACTCTTTCACTCTCTGTTTATAACACTATGTCATCCGCAAATTCCATTTGTAAAGGCATACATTAAATAAAAAACGGAGCAATTTTATCGCTATCACAATATCGTAACCGGTTTCTGAACGAAACGAAAACAGTAAGAGCTTTTATAAAAATGATGAATAGAATAGAAGAGCTGGTAGTTGGTGGAGTAATGCCGAGAGTTTTACAACTTTAAATGAGTGTTCCTGTTACGGTGTACACAGCGGCCTCTTGAGCAGGCTGGAACAAGTGCTGCAATCTGTGTCGTGATGTGAGGACTGTGCTGACTACAAATTTGACCTTAAATATTTCATTCGTTTTAAAACTGGGAGGCAGCCCTAAGAAGACATGACCAGGAGAAAAAGGAAGAAGATATTGCGGAGGTTAGCGAAATGTCACCATGGCAACACATGCAGGTAGGAAGGGAGGCGAGGCCTCTAGGGGAAGGAATGGTCGCTTTTAATTCCCTTAGCTACTACTGTGTGTGCTGGGGCTGCTCACTCTCAATCAGAGCTGCTCATGAACGAGGATCTTTCTGTTACTAGCACAGCTCACTCACCTTAACTGATCTGTGAGAACAACATGCATCTCCCACTTACCGACATGGTACTCTACACAGCAGCGTGAAGAAGTAGCATCATTGGTTACATATTTCCTTCACATGATAAAGGTTTAGGATTAATTCCTGGTGAATATGGTTAGCATTCAGGCGAATCTTGGTCTGGAATGAATCCAGCACTCCTGCATTTCTAAACTGATAGCAGTTGCGGGAATGTCAAACACACCATCTTATTATAATGATGATTAGAGGAACACTGTTGAACCTGAGTTATAGGTAGGGCAATACCACGGTGAAGAGCAGATTTTATGTGTAATTTAGAATTACTTACAAGTTAGGTTTTATTTTTTAAAAATCTTTTCCGGAAATAAAATTAAAGAGGTTATGTCAGAACGTTAACAACGTAATTTGTACTGATCATTCTTTTAATATTTCGGGTTTGTAACATTATCAATCAAAATTGTAGTTTATTGCGCCCAGTTTTTTTAAAATAATCTAAGCTAGCGTTTCTTTTTACTAATAACTGTGCAGAGTGTGATGTAAGGAATTTCTAAACCTTCAGCTATTTCAATTTTAGTTTTATGTGGATTATTGTCCAATTCTCGTTTTTATTTTACTTTTTCGTCCAGCGTGTATCTTTTTCTCTTGCTGTTCTCCGTGGCCAAGTGACAGCAACGTGAAATTGCTACTCATAGAACCAAACCTTTTATAACTCAAATGTCAGCTGTTGGCGTCAATTTAATGTGTCTTGTTTAAATAACCTGCTTACATTTAAAACCGAAGCTTGTCCTATGTCCCGAACACATGTCTCCTAGTCTTTCTGCTTTAGCTTTACTCCACGTGGTCATTTCCCATGACCTTCGCTACATCACCGCCCAGTACTCCTCCGATATCTCCAGCCGCCATCAATGCCGACTTAAATGTATCACTTTTCTAATGCCCCTTTGTTTTGATCAGAGGAAATGCATAGGTCGGCAGTAACTTTGTTACATGAAAATAAACGTCATTTAACGAAAATGAATTACCGAATTACGTATGAATGGGTTGCGTAAAAATGAGGTTTAATTCACATGTTCATTAAGTTATAATTTTTCGAGACCTACAGAAAGTTACGTAGAAAACAGAATTATGTAGTACTGAGTTGCACATAAACAATTCTCAACTGTATATCAATCTGAGATTTTACTGTGGGGTAGCGTGTAATATTTCGAATCTGCAATGTGTCCCTCTTACTACCAGCCCAGAGCCACAAGAATTAACTAATGAAAGTTAAAATCCTAGAACCGGCCGGGAATCGAAGCAAAGGCCGGCATGATAACATTTAGCCATGGAGCCGGACTCCCGTAAATATTCTCACAGGAGAGAAAAGTAATGGAGAACTATCACCATCAATTTAAGGAGATTAATATTCAGATGATGTATAATAACATTTCGTTTGATGACGTTCTGGTAAGTACTACCGATCGTGTGATATAGATTTTATAGCCCGCCTGAGCAAGTAGGTGTTATATTAGGTAGTCCTTAATATTAAATAATAAACTGCATTTATGTTTAGAAGGAGGTACGTTAAAAAGTTCTAATGGAAATACGCTACACACTAGCTAAGTGTTATCAAACTTTACATGGGGTCTTTAAGCCACTTAAAATACTTTATTTACGTTACTGACATATAACCTAAAAAGCTCACTCCATTATGGCCTGAATATATCATGTATTTTAAAAGTAGTAACAATACATTTTCAAACTGCTTACCACAAAATATAAGACCTAGATGCACATTAACATAAAACCATTGGATGATGTTTTAACTGTTGTAACCGCGAAGAGATATATTTAAAGCAATATATTCTTTACAACACCATTAAAAAACCGTACTATTCGATAGTTAAACGTATAAATTCGGTCTTCGTCTCTGCTACGGAGTAAGGCTACGTTCAGAAACACTTGAAATGGATCAGCCTTGTGGGGATAATTGAGCAATTTTTTGACTCGAAAATATACTACTATAATATTTATGTAAATAGTTTAGAAGAACAGGGGATGAAATCATGCAGGATTACTTAATTTTGTTCTTAATTATGGCCTACTACTTTGAATAAGCTGCAGGTTTGACTACCGTTGCAGAAATTTGCAAATCAATGATAAGTATAGATCGTATCAATTACTGTAAAAATGTTTGGTCATGAAGAAGGGTTTCCACCAAAGATGGCTGCCATGTGCCATCATATTTTATTTGATACAGAAGATGATCACATAAATGCTACCTTTGTAATACGTCCTTTATGAGAGATTTTTTTCTACTCCAGCCCGAGTCACAAGTTTTCTTGAGGATTCATTTCAATCAGGAGTGCGAAGAGCAGGAGTGGGTATTGGAAGTTTTTTTATCTACATAATGTATGTGAAGTATAATAATGGAATTTTCGAAACCGTAGTGGCCACAGGATGAAATTATTTCATATAATTTTGCAGTCTTATCAATAGGCTCCTCACACAAATGAATTCTTTATTTCATACTATGACGTAGTTGCCTCCTTCCAGTAATAGAGTATGGAAAATGACACTTTACTGTACAGTAATTACATTCCATACTGTTTTATTACAAATCGTCTATGATTGGTTGGACTCCAAATTATAGTAACGTAAACACGGATAGTCAGAGAAATCATGAATCAAGGAACACCAAACTTGATCTTGTTGAATTGATTCTCCGCCTGATTGCAGCACCGTTCTTCCATACCCATCTACACAAAAAATGGCGTCTGCACATTCCCAACTGAAGTAACCTGTCGCCATTACAATACATTTCAAACAGATAAATATCGCATATACCATAGTAGGTATATCATAAAGTTTGTATTACCTTCATTAATCCAGGACCAGAGGACCATGATTACGACTCTGGTAGCTTAGTGGACTGTTCGCTGCTTCAAATACCATTAATTTTTACGTTTTACTACAACATAACTACACACACACACACACACACACACACACACACACACACACACACACACACACACACACACACACACACCTAATACATTTTTCATAACAAGACACGAGCAACAAAACAATAAAAAGTCAATGCATGGATCAAACATGGAGGTTTTGCGTCGTGACGAATCAAAATAATAAATTCATTGATTTATTATTAAATAATCATGGTATGAAATAAAATATTGTACTCAACAGCTACTAAAGTGATTTTACTGTACGTTACTCGCGAGGTAAGGTGTCACTTTCCGTGGCAGTTGCATAAATAACTATCTGGAGGGGACAAAAGTCCCTTCGTATCGCCAGTTAAGACGCCTGGAAGGTATGCATATCCACTTAACGGCGCGGACGGACAAGTTACCGGGTTAACTCCTAGCCATTCCTGTGCAAGGGCACCTGTGCTGCACTGCTGTAGAGTGGCTTGTGGCCTCCCCAGGCTGAATATTCCTGCTGTATGGATTATAATGCGCACGGACTTATGTCCCCACCAGATTTATCATTCCGCATTTCGCATGAAGTTAATAAGAACGTTCTCTTGGCGCCACAGTTCATGTTTACAGAGTCGCAATTGACATTCGACGGGAGTAAGTAAATTCATATAAAGGACTGTGGATTTTAGGCAATAAAGTCAAGACAAACAGTGGACTATATCGGAAGTATTTGTGGGAACAGCTTTATTTTCAATGGATATAAATTTCTGGTTTTATGTTTTAAGTCATAATGGGTCTTCTTGTTTAATAATTGTGAAATGAGATGAAGAACTTGAAAATCTTGTATCATACAGACGTTTCACTTCTCGAGAAGAAACTACGGATGTTAAGAAAATGTCGACCAGTGTGTATTAAATGAATTACAATTTTCGTTTTCTACAATATTGACTATCTTTAAGTTGAAGACCACCATGCCCTCGAATTACGTAAAGAAAGCCTTGGGTTTAGAAATAGGTTACATTTTGTTTTACTAACACGAGGAATAGGAATGAGGAAAATAAATGTTTCGAACTTCGTCTACATGCTGATGTATCGCGGTACAGTATTAAAAATCTTGAATATTGAATATTCAACTTTCACGAAGTAATGTGTTAAACGTACGAAACGAAAATATATTATAAGGCCCATTGCATACGATTTTATTAAAAGAATCTCAAATGCTATCTTACCTCGGACATGAATAGGCCTATGCACTGGAACCTGGAATATGTTCACTTACCTGAAACAAAAGAGAGACACTAGTTAGAAATCTGAAAGGCACATATCATTATGGAGAGGTTTATACGATACCACTTTTAAATGCATCCATAAAACATTATGTTTACTGGCTAGTAATTCTTAAGGCCACTCGAATGTACATTTTTCTCCATACTGTACGCTCTGTATCAATTATAAGGAACGAAAAAATTCGTTCATGTACCGTGTTTAACCTCATACACTTGGATATAACGCCTCGAATTCTCTTAATCCTTTTTGACCTGGTTTTGTAACCATGGTTAGAAATAACATTTTTGATAACATTTGCAGTCCTGTATGGGCGCGAAATGAAATGCATAGTTAAAAAGGAAATAAGTGGATTTTTATTTATAGCTTCTTAATATTAAAGTAAAATTGGACCGAAAGGTTAAACTCCCTATTTCATTGCAAAATCATTGCAGGATCATTTTTTTTGATTCGTTGTGCCCAGCTGTGGAGCGCGTTTGAACTTATTTTGCACAATGTTTCTTCTTCTTTTCTTCCCAATATCTTTTCACTGTGTTCCATTGCAGGATCATTATTGTAATAAATGTAATTAATTTGAGTCCCACTAAATACTTTTACAGATTTCGTAGACGCCGATGTGACAAAATGTTGTCCCGCAAAAGTTCTTTTACGTGTCAGTAAACGTGTCAGTAAATCTACTGACACAAGGCTGACGTATTTGAGCTCCTTCAAATACCACCGGGCTTAGCCAGGATCGAACCTGTCAAGTTGGAATCAAAAGGCCAGCGCCTCGACCGTCTGAGCCACTCAGCAAGGCGCCATGATCGTTAAACCGTCTAGTCTTTATTGTCTGACACGGTGCTTGGTCGGCTCGAATCCCGTTGGTGGAACAAATCTTCATGATAATGTTGGCTGGTAGGGTAGGATAGGTGGTGGTACTCAATTTGTAATAACTAAGTTGAGTGACAGAAACCTGGGTCCAATTACAAACGTCTCGGTAAATCATCAACACACACACATACCTGCAGATCACTTGTAGGTGTCAACTAGAAAGATCTTCTCCGGAGGCTACACGACATCATTAAAAGCAACTTATATCTAAGGTAAACATGTGTTCTGTAACATAAAATACAATTAATTTACTCCTAGGTAAGGTAAGGCAAGCATGTATTCTGCACGATGGTAGGTCCGAATCTCCGCAGAGGTGTGCCTGAGCTGAAGTTTACATACGGTAGAGTGGCCAGTTCCTTTCAGATCCTCCATTCTCTTACCCGCTGCCAACAGCGCATGGAAACCCATCCAAATCTTGACCATGCCCAATGTTGCTTAACTTCGGAGATCTCACGGGATCCGGTGGCTATGCCGTTGGCAATTTCCTTCTATAATTGCAAATACCGAGATTGACACACTTGGCTCCCATTCTACCACGATTTAATCTATTGTTACTTTATCCTTCTAGTTCTATCAAGTTTTGCTAATTGATATTATGCTACTAAAATTAGGGAAGAAGGAGAAGTACAAGAATATTCGAAAGCATTTTAGAAGCTTTGAACCGAGTGAGTTGACCGTGCTGTTTCGGTCACGTAGCTAACACCTTTTATTCGGAAGATAGTGGGTTCGAACCCCACTGTCGGCAGTCCTGAGATGGTTTTCCGTTGTTTCCCATTTTCACACCAGGCAAATGCTGGGGCTGTACCTTAATTACAGCAAGGGACTCTTCCTTTCTCCACCATCGTCCCCATAAGACCTACATTTGTCGGTGCGACGTAAAAAAAAATAGAAAGAAGGAGAATTGTCAACTGAGATGAACCATTTGGAAAGGAATACCGTGTGTATTTTAATGGAGATTGGTTTTGAAAGTGTTAAGTATCGCAATTGCGTTCTGATCACTTGCCCTTCTGCAGTTCGGTGGTGTCATAATTTTCGCAATATTCATTGTTTTCTCCTGTGTAGAACTACTCTTAGTGTCTACAATACCTGAGTCAATTATACTACGTATATATCTTAAAGTCCGCCTCTGTGGTGTAGTGGTTAGCGTGATTAGCTGCCACCCCCGAAGGCCCGGGTTCGATTCCCGGCTCTGCCACGAAATTTGAAAAGTGGTACGAGGCCTGGAACGGGGTCCACTCAGCCTCGGGAGGTCAAATGAGTAGAGGTGGGTTCGATTCCCATCTCAGCCATACTGGAAGTGGTTTTCCGTGGTTTCCCACTTCTCCTCCAGGCAAATGCCGGGATGGTACCTAACGTAAGGCCACGGCCGCTTCCTTCCCTCTTCCTTGTGTCTCCCTTCCAATCTTCCCATCCCTCCACAAGGCCCCTGTTCAGCATAGCAGGTGAGGCCGCCTGGGCGAGGTACTGGTCATACTCCCCAGTTGTATCCCCCGACCAAGAGTCTGAAGCTCCAGGACACTGCCCTTGAGGCGGTAGAGGTGGGATCCCTCGCTAAGTCCGAGGGAAAAACCGAACCTGGAGGGTAAACAGATGATGATGATGATGATATATCTTAAATATTCGATTGAATCCTTTATTATTTATCACACTTTCTGTCTATGCTATTCGGTCCTTGGTTTGCACATCACTAGGACAGAGATGTTTTTGCAATAATAGGTTAGAATGCAAACTTGCTGAAGCGAGTAATAAGTAGAGTCTACCCCACGACGGTAATGCTACGAGGTTTGCATAAACATTAGGGATTCAGCCCATTAGAATCCCCTTAAATTTATGTTACTTCCTCTACACTACGTTAGAGCGGGCTAGTCGACATTTCCTACTAAATAATTTTGTTACTAAATAACCCCTACTGTTTATGCAAACCTCATGGCATAACCGTCGTGTGGGTAGACTCTACTTGTTACTCGCTTCAGTAAGTTTGCACTTTAGCCTATTATAGCATAAACATCCGGGCCCTACACATCACTAATTAGTTCTATACCAAGTAGGAGATCTCTTCCAGGTATTATATTTCATAACTATTATTTTACAGAAATTACTCATTCTTATTCATCTACCTAAAATTACAGGTGCCAACAAGAAGCCAGAATACGAAGAATGAAAATGAAATATAAATTTAAAAAGTGATTTTTGACGCGTTGAGTGTATTAACGTGAGGATGAATGTAAATAGTATCAATCAAGGTTTCGATGGCCGGAAATAAAAGGAATTCAGCAACTGGGCCGAGCTCTTTTGGGCATGATATCATGTGTGTTTGCCGCGTTTCGCCGAAAGTTTACCATTTGTGTTTATGGGTTGAACCAGCATGCCAGCAGTATTAGACCGTGTTATCAAATACTTTTTTCTTCGTTATCAACATTTCGTAATCTCCATAGCCTTAACCGAGATTTATTATACCGCTATGGGGAGCACATATTTTTTTATAACGGAGAATCCTTATTTGGTAACTAGAGAGGAATGCACAGATATTCTCCGACTGCTAAGAAGGTTCTTGGAAATGTGTTCCAGTCCAGCTGATGAGCCCAAATTACACATTCAGGGTGAAACGTTGCACATGAACATCAATTATCAAAATCAGTCATTAATAATCTGCATTTAGGGCTGTCGCCCCGGTGGCAGATTCCCTATCAGTTGTTTATCTAGCTTTCCTTAATCATTTTCAAAGAACTTGGAGACTTATCAAAAATTTCCGTTGATAATTTATTCCAATACCTTACTTCTCGTCCTATAAAAGGGTACCCCAATTTGATCCCTTGAATTCCTTTTTTTTTGCTAGTATCTTTACGTCGCACCGACACAGATATGTCTTATGGCGACGATGGGACAGGAAAGGGCCACGAGTGGGAAAGAAGCGGCCGTAGCCTTAATTAAAGTACAGCCCCAGCATTTGCCTGGTGTGAAGATGGGAAAGCACGGAAAACATTTTCAGGGCTGCCGACAGTGGGGTTCGAAACTACTATCTCCCGAATACTGGATACTGGCCGCACTTAAGCGACTGCAGCTATCGAGCTTGGTCCCTTGTATTCCAACTTTATCTTCATATTATGATATTTGCTACTTTTAAAAGCTACATTGAAGCTTATTCGTCTACTTATGTCATTCCACGCCAAATAACCCAAAAAAACTTGGTTCTACTGCTGTGATTTTTAAAATCTAAGTAGTGTCTCAATATCCTGATGGATACCTTCGGTGCTCTGAGTGCAACGTCATGGATTGTTGATTCTCAGTCGGTTGCAGAAGACAAAGAAGAACGTAATCATGCATCTGGCTCCGAGTATAATTCTAACGAGTCTAAGATTATTGACGTGTTACTCCTCTCTTTAGTGCGCACTAGCAGAATGTCCATACATGAAACAAGAATAAGAAGTAGACTCTATAGCTATGGTGATACCAGTTCAGCTCCTCCGATGAATTACACTTTCTAGCACGGAGTATGTAACGTTCCACCTGTAAGAGATGTACCGGGAAGTTCTCTTGATGGTAACCGCTGCGGAAGTTGCAGTGAGACTGAAAGTTATCCTCACGTCTTGGGTTCCTGGGCCTTCGGCGAAGCTCGTAGAAACACCAGACATCACAACTTCAGATGCTCCGTGAGGAAGGATTGCAAGTGCATGAGGAAGTCCACGGCATGGGAGTAAATGGTGGCACGAGAACGATAGACATGATCGCCATTAGAGCGAAATAAGGATATATATTAGGCCCCACAATAAGATTTGAAATGTACTACGACCAACTGACGAAGTAGGCAGATAAAAGAAGTCCGTCTAACTGCCTACAGTTCTGTATTATGAATAAATACGGGCTGGACGACGTAGAAGTGAGGGGTCTCATGATCAGTGCGAGAGGGACAGTCCCTGAGCTGATGACGACCTTCAACATCAGTTCCATCAGTCTCGTGATCGGTGCGATATAGACAGTCCCTGAGCTGATGACGACCTTCAACATCAGTTCCATCAGTCTCATGATCGGTGCGAGAGGGACAGTCCCTGAGCTGATGACGAACTTCAACATCAGTTCCATCAGTCTCATGATCGGTGCGATATAGACAGTCCCTGAGCTGATGACGACCTTCAACATCAGTTCCATCAGTCTCGTGATCGGTGCGATATAGACAGTCCCTGAGCTGATGACGACCTTCAACATCAGTTCCATCAGTCTCATGATCGGTGCGAGAGGGACAGTCCCTGAGCTGATGACGAACTTCAACATCAGTTCCATCAGTCTCATGATCGCTGCGAGAGGGACAGTCCCTGAGCTGATGACGACCTTCAACATCAGTTCCATCAGTCTCATGATCGGTGCGATATAGACAGTCCCTGAGCTGATGACGACCTTCAACATCAGTTTCATCAGTCTCATGATAGGTGCGAGAGGGACAGTCCCTGAGCTGATGACGACCTTCAACATCAGTTCCATCAGTCTCATGATCAGTGCAAGAGGGACAGTCCCTGAGCTGATGACGACCTTCAACATCAGTTTCATCAGTCTCATGATAGGTGCGAGAGAGACAGTCCCTAAGAAGACGATAGATCTTATGACGACCTTCAACATCAGTTCCATCAGTCTCATGATCGCTGCGAGAGAGACAAACTCTGAGCTGATGACGACCTTCAACATCAGTTTCATCAGTCTCATGATCTCTGCGAGAGGGACAGTCCCTGAGCTGATGACGAACTTCAACATCAGTTTCATCAGTCTCATGATAGGTGCGAGAGGGACAGTCCCTGAGCTGATGACGACCTTCAACATCAGTTCCATCATTCTCATGATCTCTGCGAGAGGGACAGTCCCTGAGCTGATGACGAACTTCAACATCAGTTTCATCAGTCTCATGATAGGTGCGAGAGAGACAGTCCCTAAGAAGACGATAGAGCTTATGACGACCTTCAGCATCAGTTCCATCAGTCTCATGATCGCTGCGAGAGAGACAGTCTCTGAGCTGATGACGACCTTCAACATCAGTTTCATCAGTCTCATGATCGGTGCCAGATAGACAGTCCCTGAGCTGATGACGACCTTCAACATCAGTTCCATCAGTCTCATGATCGCTGCGAGAGGGACAGTCCCTGAGCTGATGACGACCTTCAACATCAGTTCCATCAGTCTCATGATCGCTGCGAGAGGGACAGTCTATGAGCTGATGACGACCTTCAACATCAGTTCCATCAGTCTCATGATCGGTGCGAGAGAGACAGTCCCTAAGAAGACGATAGAGCTGATGATGACCTTCAACACCAGTTGTATCAGTCTCATGATAGGTGCGAGAGGGACAGTCCCTGAGCTGATGACGACCTTCAACATCAGTTCCATCAGTCTCATGATCGGTGCGAGAGAGACACTCCCTAAGAAGACGATAGAGCAGATGACGACCTTCAACATCAGTTCCAAGGAGTTCATCGATAGGGAACTGAAAGCGCTCAGGGGTTCTCTTTTGATTCTCAGACACTACTTGTATTCGCCAGGCTGAGACTTATCATTTACTTTTACATTTTTAATGAAATTGTTTTAGTATATACTTTGTCTTAGGAAGCCCCAAAGCGGAAGAAAATTTTGAAAATTAAATAAAACACTACACGTTTACAAAAAATGTTGACAGTTTTCTATTGTAAGTATGGCTGTCATAAACAACTACGCCTTGGAAGAGGAATACCTGGTGTACTGTAACAAAATTGCGGTTTGAAAAGAGAATAGTAATTATGGGTAATGCATTAAATATACACTTCAGTAGTTACTATCTCGGAAGACAGTAGCTGAAAATTAGCACATTCATGGTAGAACGGTTATTTGCTTTGTTTGTACGACTGGCTTTATATTTTCATCATGGCTACTTAATGGATATCACCGTCAAGAACTGCTATACAAAATCAACCCGCATATTGTGACCAAGAGAAGCTATCTCACTGTTAGAATCTTTACTTGAAAAATCACCTTCCACCAGAAGGGCCAATCTACCTCAACTACCAACCTAAACTCAAAACGACCCAGGATCACTCAAACGGCTCCAGAAGAAAGTTGAAGAAAGTTTATTTCTCAGTAAATTGCGTAACGTAGTGAGTGTAATTTTAATTTAATTATATAATACATTTCAGTACAACAATGAAAAGTAAACTCGTGTGCTCGTCCTGACGTGGTGCAGCTCTTTTTAGGCGCACCCGTCAATGGAGGTGAGTTGCATGTAATATTTTAACCCTTGCTCCCATTTAAAACTTTTGGCAGTCCCGGGAATCAAACGCGGACCTCCTAAGACGGCAGTTAATATTTCTATCTAGCCGTTCCAGTACGGAGGCGGACAGTGCAATAATATAACAATATAATATAATACCTTTAAAATTGCAATAAATATTTGATACTGCTCTAACAGACTCATTTATTTACCCATCGATTCTAAATATTCTTATATATAATCCATGTTTTTACTGTTCAATGCAAACAGGTACCGTGTGAGAGGAATTTTAAGAAATCATTTACAGTACTGCTGGTCTATGGGGCGATGCAGATATGGCTTACATTATTTTCTAGAATCGTTCTGCCCTTGTGACGGATATCAACGTCCCACAAAGCTTCAGGATACGCGTTCTTTATTAAGCACGGAAAGAGAGGGAGAGTATGAAATAGAAAGGATGGAGAGAAGAGCGAGAGAGACAAAACATTGAAACTGTAATATTAAACACAAACATTGAAAGAGACAACAGAAAAAGTGGAAAAATCCCATCAACGAGAATAGAGCCGATAGAAGAGACTGACAATAAGGAGTGGAAATTACGTGTTTCTGCAAAAGCTATTCTCACTGTGGGAGTCTATGTGTGCTGAGCCGTGCTTTATGTGTGGGATAGCGGTGTAACCGGCTAATATTTCTGCTCCACCTCACTGGTGCCAGTTGAGCAGCAGTACACTGAAATGAACTTCCGGTCATAATATGATTATATACTGTATTATCGTTGAAAATCTAAATATACAAGCCAACTCACTATCGAAATAATAATCCCCTTGTAGAAGGATGTCCATGATATATTTTGATTGTGTTCAGTGACTATTTAAGTCATAGCTCCAATGACCAGCCCGATACAAGGATATCAGGAATTTCAATTAATCGACACTGCATATCGTTTGCGTATTATCACTTTCATATTGTAACTTCTATGTACATTTTCATCATCATCATCACCATCATCATCATCATCATCATCATCATCATCAGTTTACCCTCCAGGTTCGGTTTTTCCCTCGGACTTAGCGAGGGATACCTCCTCTACCGCCTCAAGGGCAGTGTCCTGGAGCTTCAGACTCTTGGTCGGGGGATACAACTGGGGAGTATGACCAGTACCTCGCCCAGGCGGCCTCACCTGCTATGCTGAACAGAGGCCTTGCGGGGGATGGGAAGAGAGGAAGGACAGACAAGGAAAAGGGAAGGAAGCGGTCGTGACCTTAAGTTAGGTACCATCCCGGCATTTGCTTGGAGGAGAAGTGGGAAACCACGGAAAACCACTTCCAGGATGGCTGAGGTGGGAATCGAACCCACCTCTACTCAGTTGACCTCCCGAGGCTGAGTGGACCCCGTTCCAGCCCTCGTACCACTTTTCAAATTTCGTGGCAGAGCCGGGAATCGAACCCGGGCCTCCGGGGGTGGCAGCTAATCACGCTAACCACTACACCACAGAGGCGGACTTGTAGAAGGATGCCCATGATATATTTTGATTGTGTTCAGTGACTATTTAACTCATAGCTCCAATGACCAGCCCGATACAAGGATATCAGGAATTTCAATTAATCGACACTGCATATCGTTTGCGTATTATCACTTTCGTAATGTAACTTCTATGTTCATTTTAAAACTTTAATCCGTTTACACTCCAGAGTTGATTTTCCTCCCACACTCAGCGAGGGATTCCATATCTGCTCCTTGCAGACCGTGTTTTGAACTAGTCGGGACACCTACCTGCCATCTACCGCAATAGTCGAGAACATTATCCTTGGAACTTCGAAGCCGGATAGTTTTCTAACTATATTCCGCTATGGTGGATCATTTGGTAACTTCTGATTAAAAAAAGAATTAAAGGAGTTTCATGAATGTCAGTATTTTCATTTCAGTGATGTGAGGTATTTCTTGTAATGACTGTTTTTAAATTTGATCAAAGTACTAAAGAATTATCATTATCAATAAAGTACATAATACAGATAGAATTCAGTGAAGTAATAAGGTAAGATGTGTTGTAAAATTTGAAAACATCGACATTTAATTATGGTCGAACAAAAGTCACATGCATCTTGCCTGTAATGGTAATTAAGACGCTCGTATGAAAATTACGAAATTCGCCTACTGTCGTTTCATTAACAAACTCACGTCCTTATAAAATGTCATTATAGGATCGTTGCATAATACAGTATTAATTAAATGTCCGGCTCCATAGCTAAATGGTTAGCGTGCTGGCCTTTGGACACTGTGGTCCCGGGTTCGATTCCCGGCAGGGTCGGGAATTTTAACTTTAATTGGTTAATTTCGCTGGCACGGGGGCTGGGTGTATGTGTCGTCTTCATCATCATTTCATCCTCATCACGACAAGCAAGTCGCCCACGGGAGTCAAATCAAAAGACCTGCATCTGGCGAGCCGAACTTGTCCTTGGACACTCCCGGCACTAAAAGCCATACGCCATTTCAAGTAATTAAATGTCTTATTTTACATGTCACGTCTCATGCAAAGAAGCCTGCTGTTCTGTTCGACCATACAGTCACCTGAATTAGAAATATGATAATTTAATTTGCTAGAATTAAAGTTTTAAATTTTAACTAACTGATACTCTATTAGGATATAAAATAGGTTAAAACCGAGTGGGGTGGCCGCGCGTGTTAACATGATATGGCTATGGTGTCAAGCTCTGTATTCGAGAGATGAGTGAGTTACTGTATAGAGTAGTAAATGAGCTGTATGTTTGTGAGCGACTGCAGGGCAACTGAGACAATAGGGTAATCATATTAACGAGGTTATTAAGAAAGGTTACAGATCGCTTCACATGGTTATGAGAGTATTAACGAGTTGTGGTAAGGATGTAAAGGAGGGGGTTGTAAAGGAGGGGAGCGTATAAGTCTCTGGTAAGACCGCAGTTAGAGTTCGAGAACTTTAAGAAAAATTCAAAGGAAAGCGGCACTATTTGTTCTGGTTGATTTCCGACAAAGGAGTAGTGTTACTAAAATGTTGCAAACTTTGGGCTGGGAAGACTTGGGAGTAAGGAGACGAGACGCTCGACTACGTGGAAAGTTGGCATGGAATGACATAAATAGAAGTATAACCTTGAGTGGAGCTTTTAAAATTAGGAAATATCATAATATGAGGATAAAGTTGGAATTCAAGAGGACAGACTGGGGCAAAGATTCATTTACAGGACGAAGTAAGGGATTGGAATACATTATCACGGGAAATGTTCGATGCAATTACAAGTTCTTTGAAAAATCTAGGTAAACAACTGATAGGGAATCTACCACCTAGGTGACAACCCTAAATGAGATCATTGATGATTAATTGGTTGATTCGAATCCCAGCGTCGGCTGTCCTGAGAATGGTTTTCCATGATTTCCCGTTTTCACTTCAAGGCAAACACCGGGACAGTCTTATTCATGGGCCACGGTCGATTCATTCCACCCCCTTACCCAATTTAATTCATCATCATTCATTCCACATTCATTAGATTCTCAACTAAGTTTGGCGTCAGGAAGGGCATCCAGCCGTAAAATTATGCCATATAATTTCATCTCACCTCGTCCCCTACCCCATATCAGGAAAATGGACTAAGTGGTAGACATACAAATAAGGTAGGTTAAAAATTGTACTAATTGAAGGCTTAGTCGGATACTTCTTAAAAGTTGAGCAACAAATTGCTATATTTTAAATGTAATTTTAGGGTAGAATGACTGTTATCGTTAAGATTATGATGTCTTTACTGATCATCCTACCAAGTTTTATTGCGCACTCTCTGGACCAACCCAAAAGTTTCCCTCGTCAGAGCCAGGGTTAAGCACAGGGGAAGCCTGCCACTCCTCCAAGGGAGTTCATGGCCTGTACGGAGATGGATTCACTTTGCATTTTATGGATAACAGAATTTTATACATTCACTTTGGAGTTTATTTTAGAAGCAATATGATGTAGTTTCGTAGTTTAAACATAATTCTGTAATTTATTTTTGCGCTTGTAGCGTCCTCGTGCCTTAATACTGTGGGTGTGGTCATCACCCTTGACGACCGCAGTCGGGTTTAACGCCACTACACATATGGTGAAGATAGCTGGCAATATTGGCGGCCGCACTCCGTCCTAAATCCTATTTATGCCCGTGTGGCCTGCGAGTCGAGTGTGTTTTATAATAGTATCTCCCTCCTCGCAGTGTTGATACAGCCCGATACAGATTGACTAAGCGAGGGGAGTTGGAACGAGGACAACAACTGGCCCAAATTGGAGAAAAGGGGTACGCGTCAGTGAGTGTGACAGAGAAACGAAAACTAATTAAGAACGAACAAAAAGATTATATGAGTGTATAGAAAGCCGGATATCTCACTGTGGTTATTATTATTATTATTATTATTATTATTATTATTATTATTATTATTATTATTATTGTTGTTGTTATTATAATTAAAATCATAATCATCATCATCTAGGTTTTCTCAGCTTTCGTCAATGTCGTTCATTCTCATTCAGTAGAGGCGCTAAGAAGCTCGCCCCCCCCCGAAATAATTGAAAATGCCCCTTCGTTTCCTGATAAGGAAAGTTACAAGTTTATTTTGTAGTACAAGGCTGTATATTATTACAGTGAACAGCAAGGACGATAATAATATTAATAATAAAAGCACCACAAGAACATTGCTAAATTCAAGAATAAGAGAAAATACTATTTTGGAACATTCAACATCAACTCCCTTATTCAGGTTGGAAAACTGAAACCGTTAACAGTTACATAGACTCGACATCTCGATATTGGCCCTCCAGGAAACGCGGTACATGGATGAAGAACCTTTTGAATCAGAGGGTTCAGAATCTTCAAAGGAAAGGCCAGAAAAAAGATCATGGAAAACGTCCCGCAACTGGGAACAGCCTTTGCAGTAAACAAAAAGTTTCTAAACACTATAGTCGACTTCAAGAGAGTAAACTCAAGACTATCGCTCATGACGATCAAATCAGCGAATAAGAAATACACGCTGATAAATGCTCATGCACCAATAAATGAGGATAATAAAAAGAACCCCGATATGGTTGAAGAGTTTTGGGACTAACTGGGGGATGAAATACTCAAGATCCCAAAAAATAACATCAAAATTCTCGAGGGGGACTTCAATGCACAAGTGGGGAGGGAAAGGTAGTACATTGAAATAGTTGGACAATATCCGGCACACAACAGGACGAATAAAAACGGAGAAAGACTGATCAATTTATGCAATATGAACAACTTCAAACTCATGTCTACCCATTTCAAAGCACACCCCAACATGAAGAAAACATGGGTATCACCAAACCCCTTGCTAGGCGAATTTAAACTGGACCATGTAGCGATATCCAAGAACAATTACAAGGAAATTCATAACGTCAAAGTTAGAAAAGCGGTCAATGTAACATCGGACCATTACTTAACACAGATTAAGATGAATTTCATACCCGGACGAAAAATACATATCTGTGGCAATAGAGTGCCAAAAATAGACCGTGAATTGCTCATCCAAGAAAAGAGGGAAGAATACAGATAAAAGCAACAGGTGCCAAAAATTGGAATGAAGTGACAAAAGATCTGCAGGAGCCAGCAGTTGAATTAGCATCTACGAAACGTCGAAGCAAGCATGCATGGTGGAATGCAGAATGTGAAAATGCAATCAAAGAAATATTTGAGATATGGAAATCATGGAATGAGAATAAGACTGTGACAAATTTGGAAAAATCACGAGAAATAAGGAAACAAACCCACCAAACACTGAGAAGAGTCAGAAAGAACACCTTAGGACAGAAGTCACAGAAATGGATGAAAACTTCAAGAAAAACAATACCAGATTATTCCATAGGGCCTTTAAAAATAGAATCAAAGGCTATATAGCACCGAGCCTGCATTTCAAGAAAACGGACGGAACTCTTGCCCTCAACAATAAAGATAACTGTGAGATCCTTGCAAAGTACTTTGAAGACCTCCTTAACTGTGAATCACCACGGGAAAAATTGGAGATTGAGAAGGACCCAATTCAGAACGCATATTCTGAACCAACAGATGATGAAGAAGTAAGGGAAGTAATAAACTCCCTAAAGAACAACAAAGCATCTGGTGAAGATGGAGTAATAGCAGAACTGTGGAAGATAGCCAATGACGCCTTTATCACTGAAGTGACAGAACTGTTCCGGAATATTTGGAGGGATGAGAAAATACCAGAAGACTGGCTGGTGGCTTTAATACACCCGCTACATAAAAAGGGACCGAAAACAGACGTCAACAACTACCGAGGAATATCACTTTTATCTGTCACGCATAAGATTTTTTTCTAAACTTTTATTGAACAGACTGACACCGCAAATTGACCACAAGTTGGGAGAGTATCAGGGTGGCTTCAGGAGGGGGCGCTCTTGTCAGGATCACATCTTGAGTCTAAAAATGGTTATCAAATATTACAGTGCGCGACCAAAGAACATCTTCATCTCTTTCGTTGACTTTCAAAAAGCATACGATTCAATAGAGGGAGACACATTGATGGAAATTTTGAGAGAATATGGCATCGATCAAAAAACACTCAATTTACTCAGGTTAACACTAACAAACACCATATCCCAAGCGAAATTTCGAGGAGAGATCAGCAAACCCTTCTAGATAAAAACAGGTCTGAGACAGGGTGACAGCTTATTCCCAACACTCTTGAACGTGGTTCTAGATAAGGTCATGAAAACACTGTGGAAACATAACGACTCAGGTGCTATAATAGGTAGTAAAAATAAACATGTCAAACCCAAGTGTTTGGCCTTTGCTGATGATTTGGCACTCTTCGCTGGGCAGAACAGGAAGCAATAACACGGATAAATGAACTACAGGATAGCCGAGAAAACAGGTTTAAAAAATCTCCTTCACAAAAACAGAGATGATGAGCACGGACAGGAATTATATGAAGAGAACAATGAAGACGAAATATGGCGAAGTGAAGGTCACAAAGCAGTTTAAATACCTTGGGGAGATTATCAGCAGCAACGGGATGGATAAAGAGGCCATGGAAAATAGAAGACTTAAGTTAGAAAGGCTAAACACTGCCACCAAAGCCATTTACAACAAAATGAATCTTTCCATCATTGCGAAACTAAGACATTATGATGCTGTGGTAAAACCAGTGATTCTGTATGGGGTGGAAACAGCAACACTAACGAACCTGGAAAAACTACTAAAGATTGAAGGGAGAATATTGAGGAGGATTTACGGCCCAAGGGTGGTAGAGGGAAACTACAGATTACGATCAAATAAGAAGATATACATTTTTTTTTGCTAGGGGCTTTACGTCGCACCGACACATATAGGTCTTATGGCGACGAGGAGATATACAAAAGAACATAAGACCTGGAAACAACAATAAGGAAAAGACGGCTGCGATTCTATGGACACATGGTCAGAATGGATCCAGCAAGGTTAAATAAACAAATTTTTAATAAAATATACTACTTGAAGAGCCAGGGCGGATATGCCAAGCAGATGAAGGAAGAACTCAAGAGGTTAGGAATTGCAGATGAAGAATGTCTTGATAGAGACCAATTCAGGAAAAGACTTTCCAACATAACAGTTCTTGTTGAAGAAAAGAAAGAGCGCAGAGGGGGAAGATGGACTGAAGAGAGAAGAGCGCAATATTCTGAAAGAATGAAGGCACTGTGGAGAAAGAGGAAGGAAGAAGGGATGATTAGAAGGAAGTGAAGTGGTATTGGCGTGGTCCTAAGTTTGGCCGGTTCGCAAGAAAGAAGAAAAGCGATTGTAATAATGCACAATTCAGTTTTCAAATTCGAAGGAATTAAAGTATCGGTAATACACTTATATATGGTACACACACGCACGCGCGAAATGCATATTCCAATTATAGTAACCAAAACACGCTGACCAACACGACATTAAGAAATAATCCCGTTCCGAGGACCAAATACTTTGCTACTGTTTACAACTCAACCGTCCATCGTAGGCCTACTTACTTACACTGACTGCCGAGAGTTATAAACAGGCTCGAAACTTCAATATTTAGAGTTTAGATAAGGACGATGTCTTTGCTATCGCATCTTCACGACTTCTGGGTTCTCAGAATTGGCTAACTAATTCAAAAGCCTTATTGATTTTTGTGAGTGGCATCAAGGGATGGTTATTATTAGAACAGGTTGTGAAACCCACATTCTTTCAGAAATAACTGCCGTACACCTAGATAAAAGAAGCTCTGCACTACGACGGCCTAAGTTTGGAATAACCATCTGTAATGCAAATGATACTGTCTTGTGTGCTGTACCTTTACCAATATGTCAAATTAGTATTCATCTATTGAATAAAGAAAGCCATGGGTTTGGTCTGCGGGTTCCTTATCGCCGCCAATGGTCTCATTAGGCGGGTTTGCTATCCAAGCCCAGTAAAACATTATTGACCTAATGATGTTTTAGAATTATGAATCATTCAAATCTCTGTAGGTATTCTTTTTTCTTCTTTTGCTATTTTGCTTTACGTCGCACCGACACAGATAGGTCTTATGGCGACGATGGGACGGGAAAGGCCTAGGAATGGGAAGGAAGCGGCCGTGGCCTTAATTAATGAACAGCCCCAGCATTTGCCTGGTGTGAAAATGGGAAACCACGGAAAACCATCTTCAGGGCTGCCGACAGTGGGATTCGAACCCACTATCTCCCGGATGCAAGCTCACAGTTGCGCGCTCCTAACCGCACGGCCAACTCGCCCGGTTGTAGGTTTCTAAGCCCACTATTTTCTTTAGCTCATGGTCCTTGTTCTCCTTGAGGTTGGCTGGTTACGTGCATCATGCAGATAATGAGGAATTTGTCCACAAGTGGCCGGGAGACGTGATGTGGATAGGAAGGGCATTGTGAGATACGACGTATTGTTTCTTAGGCGATGATACTCATTGTTGAAGGAACCCATATTACTTAGTTCCGGAAGTAAAATACAATGTTGTTACTGGCACGTGGTCCATGGCTGTACTCGATCACTTCACAAAAGCAGGGGCAGTGTTTGTAGTGTGTTTCTAAACCCTGTTTCGACATTTCTACTCGAAGAGAGAGTACATTTCACATGTTATTGTTTTGGAAAGGCACGATGCCAAATAGCATCGTATTACGATGGATCATTTTCATGATACAGTAATTTCATCGTTACTGCTCGTCACACAGAGCCATGTACTATGCATGTGTTTATGAAGCTATATGACTACCGGAAGTTGTGGAGTGGTAGGCGATGTGATGAATGTTTTTATGGAGAAATTACTGTAGATTATATTACTTTATTCCTGAATTATGACATTGTTGACGGTTACTGTTAAATTTACTGGCAGGCTTGGCATCCAGCTTTATTTCGTACACACTGATTTATCACTGGGGACAAAACTGAATCGTTAACATATCGTCGGCGAAGAAACCAAACCTCGTATATGACAATGATCTTCCTGTCCATTATATTTCTTAAGACTGGTCACACATCCCAGCCACATATGGAGATGCAGTCCAACTGAACAATGTTCATTAAAAATAGGTCTACAGAATACTGTAGGAGTGAGTAAATTTGTCGCTCAAACATACATTCATACAGTACGGCACGGTAAGGTTCATTTTCCTTTACACATAAACATACGAAAATGAACACAGCGAAAATTATTCTGCTGGACTGCGTATCCATATGTAGCTGGGAGGCGTGACCAGTCTTAAGGGAAATAATGGATAGGAAGAACATTGTGACAAATGAGGTCTGGTTTCTTCAACGGCGATATTGAAGATTTAAACTGTCAACACGTACAATAACTTTATTAGAGAAAGGATTCGGAATAGATTGCGAAGGTTAAGGCAAAATATATAAGAACCGATTCATAGTCTAACAGTATAGAAATATGTTCTTTACCGTCTTTTTAAGTGGAAACAGTTTTCCTTACAGTTTCACCTTTGTTAATATATTGATGATTGATAGGCCGAGCTCACATGGCGTTTGAAAGAGCTGGAAGTAATACACGACTTAGTGTACCTTGGGTCAACAATCAGTCATACGGAAAGTTCCAAAAAAGAAATAGGTAAACGAATTTCGCTAGGATGAGTTGCTAAGTTTATGATGAAATTAACTAAGAACTGGAAGAACAGAAGAATTACTAATAATGCAAATATCCGTCTCGTTGAAACCCTTATATCTCTGTTCTCTCATACGGCTGTGAGACCTGGACTGTAAGGGCGTTTGAAATGTGGTGCTGGCGTGTGTATCGTGCCACAAGAAGAGCCAATGAGTCCATTTATAATATTTTAAAACGCCTTTCTTCTCATGTCAATGAATAGTTCAGTTCTTTGGACACATTGCGAGCCGACCTGAAGATAATATAGGGAACTTGATCATGGAAGGAAAGTTTGAGGGCATTATACCCAGGGGAAGGACTGCAACCGGATGGATGGGACAAGTGAAGATTACCATCTGTTTATCTTTCCAATGTGTCCTGAGGAAAAATGATCGTCCAGGTTGGCGACGTTACAGAGAAGTTGTGTCCAGCAAAGACAAAACCAGTGGGGCCACGACACTCAGAAAATGAGTAAATCGATTATTGATGATGATGATGATAATGATTAGTATGATGATGATGAATATATAACTTAATTTTTTCCGTCTGTAGAACTATACACCGAGCTCGATAGCTGCAGTCGCTTAAGTGTGGCCAGTATCCAGTATTCGGGAGATAGTAGGTTCGAACCCCACTGTCGGCAGCCCTGAAAATGGTTTTCCGTGGTTTCCCATTTTCACACCAGGCAAATGCTGGGGCTGTACCTTAATTAAGGCCACGGCCGCTTCCTTCCCACTCCTAGCCCTTTCCTGTCCCACCATCGCCATACGACCTATCTGTGTCGGTGCGACGTAAAACAACTGGCAAAAAAAGGAACTACGCAAGATTAATAAAACTATAAAGGTAGTAAGCCCGAGCTGCGTCGTAGGTCAGAGTCATACTGTTTTGCCTGTCCGTTTCAATATAATTGATTCATTCGTAATATAGTTTATTACACTTCTTCCATTCAGACGTATCTGGAACTTAACATTTTCAAATGATCTTTCCCGGGAAAGTGCAATATGCAATTATTGGCCGTGCCTGAAAACTGGTTCGGATAAGTAGACACCCATTTTTTCAAGAGCTTGTCCCTGCGCTTTATTGATGATCATACCTTCCCGTCTGCGCGTACCTCGACTCCTTTCTCCTAGCAGCGTATACATTATTAGGGACTCTCTCCCATCTGTTGGGTAATTCAGAAGCTGGGGAAGGTCAGAGAATCAAAGAGTATCAAGCAGAGAATAGTATGTTTCCATCATCATAGGAAGTGTATACTCTCTGGCTTAATCAAACATAGCTGCATGCAATCACACTACTAAGGATGAAAATCACATATATCAGAATGTTAACGAAACTGTTCATTGCATAGCAACCCGCTATGCACAGAATGTATTGCGGTAAGACTTCACCTGTAATAATTGGACTCGTATATTAGTGATTTGATGTTAGGATTTCTCAAAGTTGAATGAACTTGGAGACCTATCAATGTCTGATAATTCACTGCCAGGTAATTCCGGGGAGAATAAAAAAGAATGAAGCAAATGGGTTCAGTAGAACGCCCGGACGGACTGGACAAAGCTCGTTTTAGTAAACATTTTCAATATATACAAGCCTGAAAATAAAACATGTCATTTATAACAGAACATACCTGAAAAATATAACCTTTAATTAATAATAATGAACTTTTCACTTAATTAATTAAATTAAATGTTTTATTTTTCAAGTATTTTTCTACTTTCGCTACTCTTGTATTAGTTTCGACTCACTGGAAAACTTCAACATTATACACAGTATAAAAAGGAGTAGTGAAATATGCTGCTGACGAGGTTTTATTGTAATACAGCCTCCAAGTTGAAGCCTACAAACAAATTCGCTTATCAGACAGGTTTCCCCACATGACAGAAAACAAGTTAAGACATCAAACGTGTCCCTAGTCTCAAAAAACCGAGCTCGATAGCTGCAGTCGCTTAAGTGCGGCCAGTATCCAGTATTCGGGAGATTGTAGGTTCGAACCCCACTGTCGGCAGCCCTGAAAATGGTTTTCCGGGGTTTCCCCATTTTCACCCCAGGCAAATGCTGGGAATGTACCTTAATTAAGGCCAGGGCCACTTCCTCCCCACTCCTAGCCCTTTCCTGTCCCATCGTCGCCATAAGACGTATCTGTGTCAGTGCGACGTAAAGCAACTAGCAAAAAAAAAAAAAATCTCGAAAATGTGTTAACACCAACCATATAGTGCTTAAATATGTAATGGCTGTAGCAGAGATGTAGTTGTATTTACTCATAATGATTGGTTACAGATGTGGTTTTTACCATGCATTACTCTATTTTAGATACTCGAGTTTCAGATTTATTCAAAGTTATCTTCTGCCTTTTGTAGTGTGAACGTTAGACATCAACACAAGTTACACAAGTAATGTAGTAATAAGCTACATCTAAAACCGACCATCATAACAAATATTGTTTTCTAGCGGTAATAATGCAATTGAAAAGATCGGAAATCTCTCCCTCAAAAATTAATATTGTCACAAGCCCTCTATAATGGCAGGAGAACTTCTAGCTTAGTTCTCATCCAAGAGATACAAGAAGTTAAGAAAATAGTAGGGAATCTTCTTGCTTTAGGGAATGGGAGCTAGAAGGGCAATCAGGAGCCTAATGTTCACAGGGAGCGGATCACACAGGGGAGGCTTGATTTAGGATCACTGAAAGCATTGAGGGTTGGGGAGAGGGACCAATAACACGGCCTAAGTAATCTAATGGTGACAGAAAATGTTCTACTTTAAACATATGAACAACTGTAACCATTAAATTACCCTGATTATCGGAAATGATGTCACATATTGAATAATATTGAAGATATTACGCATGAATAATACGCACATTTTCAACTTACAACAAAAATATTTGATACGATAAGAGGATTAATGTGAATAAAATTAATTATTTTGAAATTGAATATTCGCTAATATGATTCAGCGGCGGATATTGATTTACTTATCCGAATATAAAATTACATTCTACTTTGTTGATTCAACGCTTTATTCCATGAATTAAATGCGACACAGGTTTAGTGGAAGGCTGTCTTAACCATTTTCTTTACTCACTTTCTTTGGATAATATGTTACATTATATTAGCGTTTCCCCATATTTTTGTTTCGGGGTATATTAGAAATATTATACTAAATCTTAGTCCAGTACTCCTTCATCTTTTGACTCTGCAATCTCTTCCTTTCTTCTGTCCATGGCGCTTGGGTACTGGATTTAACTTTTTTCATGAAACCTCTTCGTGGCCTTGATCGACTTGTAAGCATCCCTGTTGCTGATTCCCGTTCCTTATTCCTTTCTATTAACTGCTGAACAAAATCAATGACTTGCACTGTGAGGACCCAATGGAGTGAGACTGGACGTAGTCTTAAGTGATGCCGAAGTGCTGTAATTTGTCATTTAAAGAGGTTATCTAACGCGCCAGTAATTTTAGTGGAAAAAATATCCAGTAATCGAATCCAAAAACTTTCGCATAGGATATGACTGACCAAACAACTACGCTATACAACCGATCAGAGTCAGCAAACGTAGAGCAAAAGTGAGCAAGATGTGTATTTTCTTGATACAAATGCTCTGACATTTTCGAACCCAGTGATTCCATATGGCAACACGACATTCTAGATATTTTCGTCCATTTATGACAAGTATTTTCGGAACTTTAAAATATACTGTACAACAGGCTCTATTCTTAAAATTCATTATATTATACCTTACTCGGAATGAGGAGATAAAGGCTAATTTAGGAATTAACTCGATGGATGAAGCTGTACGCATAAACCGGCTTCGGTGGTGGGGTCATGTGAGGCGAATGGAGGAGGATAGGTTACCTAGGAGAATAATGGACTCTGCTATGGAAGGTAAGAGAAGTAGAGGGAGACCAAGACGACGATGGTTAGACTCAGTTTCTAACGATTTAAAGATAAGAGGTATAGAACTAAATGAGGCCATAACACTAGTTGCAAATCTAAATTGTGGCGACGTTTAGTAAATTCACAGAGGCTTGCAGACTGAACGCTGAAAGGCATAACAGTCTATAATGATAATGTAAATGTATGTAATGTATGTGTGTTATAAATTACACTGATTTAAATTTCAAATAGGCCGTATTGTTAAAATGGAGAGAAAACACTAACTCCATTAATCTTTGTTTAAAATATTGTCAAAAGGAGAGAAACTATTGTTTATAAAGATATAACATTCATGTTAAATTATTCTTATCTGAACTAATGACAGGAAGTACGAAGTAGCTAGGGGACAATTTTTGCCTACGTGGACTGATGCATTTAGATGTAATATTCGTCCTGCGGGTTTTCCTTTCATCTGTTTTATTCCTTATATCAGCAATATCCTTTGCCTATATATGTGTTCTAAAACCAAGAATGTTCACTATCCATTCGATATTGCGATTAATGATTTTAATAATATATCTATTTGACACAATCGAATCATTTTCATAAGGACATGTTAAATCTGCCCCTGATGCCGCATGGCGTCGCTAATATTTCAATAACATGAAATACGAATATAAAAAAAATATTCTGAGTATCATGTTGAAGACGCAAACAGCAGCCATTTTTCTTGAAAGACTAGCTCATTACATCACTCGAAATAGTTGAGCTAGAAGAGGATAAACAGGAACATCATGTATCATCTGTGCAGGTAACTGTCCTCCATGGAAATTAATTAGGCATGTGAGTTACATAACTTCACTTCTGCACGCACTGCTTCAGCCCTCGAATTTTTATACCATCTTTACGGGCACAATGAAATATGAAACGAAGCAAGAACACGGTGGAAGTCTTACGTGTGATTTATGTTCAATTAGCCGTTCTGCTCGCATCTCCACCGATAATTCGCCGATCTCGTTACAGGAGATTAACTTAATTAGGAAGTAACGATGAGGTAGTGCCCCACTAGCTCAATGGGTCCGAGAGACCTGCATGTGAATAGGCTACCAGGTAAGCGCTCACTCCTCGCCTAACCGCTACTGCAATACATACGTACTTTATTCAGTTCTATATGCCCAAGCTCCATAAGGATTTGTTTGAACTGGTCTCCAAAGATGGCCTTAGGGGGGATCTGTTTTCCTGTTTGTGCCTCGCAGTTTCAAATTAAAGATCGGTTCCGTAGAAAAGAGAAAATCACAGTGGAAATGACCATCGACTTTACAACAACAAAGAGCTTTGGCACTTTTGATGTGCCAACATTGCGTGGTTCTGCAGTGCATGGCAAAAATGTCTTCACACTGAACTCAGAGGCGAGGCATTGTAGCTGAGTAGCATTCTAGCTTAGTGTGAAACATGTGATTTTAACAAATGGTGGTACTTCTCAAGTCAAAATATTAAGCAGAGTGTTTTTAATGGAATACGCTTTCCGTGAAAGTGAAAAACTTAGAAAAATTTCGTGAATGTTTTCCAAATTCAGTATGTCGTAATCGTGATAAACTGAGATTTGAATTAATACATTAGTATGTTCAGTGCTACATAATGTGTGAACAGTTGTTTTCTGGAATTAAATTTTGTAAAAAGACATTTCTGGTCTTCCATATCAGACGTCCACCTCAACAATTGTTTGAGACTAACCAGTGTGCAGTAACTCCGAATACGGAAAAAACTCATCTAAAGAAAAGATGCAAGATGTTTCGGTTCTTCCCGAATAAAGGTGACAATTACCTTAGTATTCAAATTACGTGTCATTTTGTGTTTTATTTATCCTTCCTAGATGGAACAGATCCATCAAAATTGTTTTAATACAGGTATATATGTTCAATATACTGTTGAAATGTTCATTATGATTGTTACTCGCATGAGTTTTCACTGATTGTGAGTTCGACTTTATAATTCAGTATACTAATTCACGGACATAACTTCTCTACTTCTGTCTACCATGTTGCAGTTCGTGTTACAAACATACACTCAAACGTACAAGAAATGTCCGTCGCAGAAAGTTACCTTCTTTAAAAACCCTCTTGTTTGAAATAGGAGTAACATAATCTGCAAGCGGTAGGATACCAAGTAACATCTCTTCGGCCACCGGCTATCCACAGCTAACGCACATCCTCGCGTTTCGAAAATGTATACAAATAAAATATATCTTCGACGGCCAGTGTTTGTGTGGCTGAGTTTTCGTCCTAAAAACATTTTCACGGCATGCACAGGAAGGAGATCCTCCGTAGCTCATCACGCCAGCCTCTCACCGCTGCACAGTGGGTAAAAATCGAAATCTAGGGGGACAAAATTATTTTTACGTTTTAATCATGAATTTAGAGTGAAAGCAACGTATATAATTTGTTTACTTCATAATAAACATCAGTTAAGACCTTTTTTAAGCTACATCTACGTCTACACATGCAAGAAATTGTCTGTGACTAGGAGTTGGATAGAGCCTAAACTACAATAAACTACAATAGATTGTACTCAGTTTACCTTTAATTTGGAAGAATGCAATTGCGGATAATTGCAGACAGCACTTTAGTCACTATCACTAATCACTCTATGACCCTGACCTTGATGACTCATCACATGTGTTATCTGAAGCATCATCGTCATTCACTGCCTCATGCTGTTCATGATGAGCCGGTACATCTGGTTCTTTCAGGAGCAGTAATACTTCACTGGATAATGCTCTTCTCGTTTAATGATGAATTTTGGTTTTATGAGATATTACTGGGTCCGAAGATATCAGCAGCATATGTAATATGTCCTCATTTGTATGTTTTGGTGAGGATTTCCTAGAAGGTGCAAATCTGTATTTTCTCAAATCTTTGTTAAGTGTTTCTTGGGCTTCTTCTGACAATTGCCCGATAGGTATAAGACAAAAATCAATTATATCTGCACCATGAATTAATACTTTATGCACAGTGACTGGCATATAACACCATGGATACAGATTTAGACAATTTTGCTGTATCCTGGGTGTAGGTTTTGAAAGCGGGTGTATTTATAGGGAACCGACAAAAAAGAGCACACAGAATTGTAGAAAAACGTCTGATTAGCTATTCATTTATACCCGTAATTTTGGATGACAAGACTGGATCTTCAAAAAAAAAAAAACAGCGAGCAGTGTTGCCATCATTCGAATTTCCGACGCCTCCAGATCTTGGTTTGTCAACATGCAGACACATTTCTGATAGAAATTTATTTTGTATTTCTTTCTGTTTTATATTTTTGTCTTATCTTCATCCATCTTACTTGCCATTTCTTAATTTCTATTTTGTAAGATATATGTAGCAGGCATTCAGAAAAACGAATCCAACAACGGAGGGTAGATAATCCAAATTTATAGCTCTCCTCAGGACAAACTGATTTTGTGAGTGTGTTATTCATTTCTCTGGGACCAGCACCACATACATAACACTTCTGTGCTGATGAACTTGTAATAGAATTGCAGACGTTTCCATCCACCATGGTCAGCAATAGAGGTTGATTAATATATATATGTATTGATCATCAATTTCTATTTTGCTTTGTTGGAGGGACGTTGTTTCAGTTTCAACTAACTGAACCTCTCGCCTAGTCAATTCGACAGTCTCCTTTTCAAACAATAATTTAAGAGGTCTGCAAAATCGTGTCGAAGAAGTTCGTGGGTTTTACCATAAAATTTTCTTTTCCTTGTTGCTTTCTACATTTAAAGAATACATTTGTAATGGAACAACTGAAGCTACAAAAATATCAGTGTCACTGCCGTCATCATCTGTAAATTTCTACTTATACTATGTCCGCTTGAACCATCACACCCCCATTTTAATATAATATGAACTGTATCATTGCTAGAAATAGAATGTTTCAAAACATCATCTTGAACTACTGCAAGGCGCTCAATTGTATGGTCGACCAGTGATTGCAATGTTATTGTGGCTGATGTTTCTGTTATTGTTATTGATTCACTTGGTAGATAGCATTTCTGTTTTTTTTTCTCTAATGATGTGGTAAGGTGGGAAAATATTACAGTTCCTATTTTTGCATTCAAGTCGCATATTCATATATTGGCTTTTGCTGTAATTGTTATCTACAAGGAATGATAGAGCCTCTCCACCGGTAAGTGGTACAGGTTTTACAGCTGGTGATATATAGGATTTTTTAATTTTAGTATCTCTATGTGGAGACTTAAGAGTTTATTTAACCATTTTTGCAGCATCTCGTTTTCCAGACATGTACAATGATACTTGTGTGGCATGAATAAGTTCTTGTTCTGAATGTGCAGAGAGTAGTGGTTGAATTTTTCGTCTCTTTGATTTTTCACTACTTTCATGAAAAAGCTTTCTAGGCCTTCCGACTTTCGATGCGGATGGAGTAGGAGGATATAAATTTTCTGTTAATTTAGAATCATATACAATTTTAGAAAATGTTATCTTCTCTTTTAACCAATCAGAATATTTTGAAATGAATTTTGCTTTACTTCTATGAACCTGCTTCCACCGCCTGGTAAAATTATCAACAAAATCCTTTAAATCTCCTTGTAGGCATTCAGTTATCTCTTCAGAACAATTGTATATCCCTAATTTACTTTTTACAAAGTCACAAAGTTCCACTTTTGACACAATCTTCGAACCCAGTGCTTCTAACAGTTGTAAACGTGTGAGAACTGGTTGCGCGGCATCTTCTAAAACGTAAAATAACTAAGTAAGTTGCAAAAAGATGCAAAAATTCTTATAACAGGCGTAAACTACAAGACTTTATCTACATTTTAACATTAAGTAGACAGTGACGCAGAGTGACGCGACATACTAAAACTCTAAGTGAAAATATAATTTAAAAAATAATAGATAAATATTACATGATGAAAATATAGCTAAAATTACGTAACAATTACGCCCATTAATAACTGAAACCCGTTACAAATGTAAAGATAATACCTTCAGCTGCACGTTCCATCTTAAAACATCACACTAACCTCAAAGACAACCAAACCACAGCCACTTACATTCACTCTCCAATTCAGACTGCGAGATACGAACGCACAGCGCAGAGGATAAGATAAGATTCCAGCTCGAACAGTGGTGACAGATTTGCACTAAGATGCGTTTATATCCCAGAATAGTGCGCGGCAATCATATGAGAATGCTGTAGAAGTAAAAAAAATGATTTTTTAATTATGAAAAAAATAATTTTGTCCTCCTAGATTTCGATTTTGACCCACTGTGCGCTGGTTTCCGTGGTTCAAATCCCAGTCACTCCATGTGAGATTTATGCTGGACAAAGCGTAGCCGGGACAGGTTTTTCTCCGGGTTCTCCGGTTTTCACTATCATCTTTCATTTCAGAAACATTCTGTCAGAGGAGTGTGACAGCCGGAACAATTCCTATCCTCACCGCTAGATGGGGGCTTCATTCATTCATTCAATTCCTCACCCGGTCAAATAACTGGAAACAGGCTGTGGATATTCAAGCACAGAAAGGAGACAGTTGTTCACTCGCATGGCGTGCATGGCCCATTGCCACCCGTGATGTAGCTCTAGAGTAGCCGAGTTGTGCAGACCCGAGGAAAAACATTCTTCAGGTAGTGGTATTAAGTTCGTCCTGCTCAGAGAGCACTAGACTCTCTGTCACTTTGCTCATTAATATTGTCCGTAGAAGTGCGAATGTGGCTTACACTCGTACTGTGTTCGTAACCATTCCGATCCGGTTTTATCTTTACAATATATCGTAACAGCTCTCCACACATAAAGTTAACCATCAAGTATGACGTGTGATGGGCAAACTAATGAGTTTATGGGCGAATGATACGCACCGACAGGCTGAATGGCCAAGCGATATTCAGCCATCATGCACCCATCTGCTAACTCAATTTCTCCTCCCACCAGTCCGGAAACCATCCCCCTCCCCATACCTCTGTATTCACACGCCATTGAGTTGGGAAATCGCCTTGTGGATGCTTCATTTTACGCCGAACTGGCCACCATTTACCGACACTGGCGGATGAAAAGAATCAACATTGATAAGTATAGTCACGTTACGTACAAAATAATATATTCAGCACTTTCTGCCGTTACAGGCAAACTCGGAGTTTCTGGGTTTATGAAATAGTGTAGAGTATATTTGGAGTCAGAAGCACAATAACGATTATATAAATGGTTCCTTGTTTTTTTTTGTGGGATACGTAAGCGAATACTACGATCTGTCAAAGTGGAAGCTTGACAGAACTGTCTGACAGCAGAGAAAATTGAACGTCCTGATGGGGAATGATACACGAGGTGTTCAGATCGGTTTGTATACAAGTAGGAGAGCCACGGTGTTTAATAATAATAATAATAATAATAATAATAATAATAATAATAATAATAATAATAATAATAATAATAATAATAATAATAATAATAATAATAATAATAATCATTATCATCATCTGTTCATACAATATGTGCCAGATCCACATGGGTCGACGCCCCGAACAAATCATCATCATCATCATCATCATCATCATCATCATCTGTTTACCCTCCAGGGTCGGTTTTTCCCTCGGACACAGCGAGGTATCCCACCTCTACCGCCTCAAGGGCAGTGTCCTGGAGCATCAGACTTGGTCGGGGATACAACTGGGGAGAATGACCAATACCTCACCCAGGCGGCCTCATCTGCTATGCTGAACAGGGGCCTTGTGGAGAGATGGGAAGATTGGAGGGGATAGGCAAGGAAGAGGGAAGGAAGCGGCCGTGGCCTTATGTTAGGAACCATCCCGGCATTCGCCTGGAGGAGAAGTGGGAAACCACGGAAAACCACTTCGAGGATGGCTGAGGTGGTAATCGAACCCACCTCTACTCAGTTGACCTCCCGAGGCTGAGTGGACCCCGTTCCAGCCCTCATACCACTTTTCAAATTTCGTAGCAGAGCCGGGAATCGAACCCGGGCCTCCGGTGGTGGCAGCTAATCACGCTAACCACTACACCACAGAGGCGGACCCCGAACAAATAACATTAACAAAAACTACTTTTATGGTTTTCGGAGACCGCGAGGTGTCGGATTTTGCTCCCATGGGAGTTCTATTGCGATTGGTAAAACTGTCAATACGAGGCTGACGCATCGATCGAGGATCGAGCCTGCCACTTTGGGCTCAGGCCACTTCTATCATCTGAGCTACTCAACCCTGGAATTTCAAAATGAAAAGTCACGTCCGTCTGATTAGGATTGCATGTCTACTGAGCTAGTTGGCTACGTGGCTTGGGCCGTGTAGGTGTTAGCTTGCATTCCTTATAATGATTAATCGTCTTGATATGTCTATCGCAGTAATATTGTTATGGCTGCCCTTTTCAAAATTTTATGAACATTTAATACAATATTCTTTGTGCTTCCACCATTCGGCCGTTTCTGGATCTTAACATTTTTAAACGATTTTGCCCGAGATAGTGCAGCATAAAATTGGCCGTGGATGACTACTGGTTCGGGTAAGACGAGACCCAATTTTTCAAGAGTTTGTTCTTGCACTTTATTAATGGTCATATAGACTTGTTACCTTCCCGTCTGTACGTACGTAGGTTACTTCCTCTTAGCAGTGTGTAAGTTATTCGGAAATTTCTGCCATCTGTTGAGTATATTCAGAAGCTGGGGAAGGTCAGAGAATCAAAGAGTAACTAGCAGAGAATAGTATTCTTCCATTATCATAGGGAGGAAGTGTATACTCTCTGGTTTGACAGGTATTAATCAAACATGACTGCATGCAATGACATTACACAGGATGGAAGTCACATATATCAGAATATTATGAAGGTTTTAGTCGCTTACCAACTTGATAAGTACAGAATGTATTGAGGCTTAGGGCACGCAGTCGCCTGCAATTATACTGGAATGATTATTTAATGATTTGTTTTTATGATTACTCAAAGTTGGCTGAACTTAGATACCTATCAATGTCTCACGATTCACCAGCAGGAAATTCCGGAGGGAATAAAAGAGTAATAAAGCAAATCGGTCCAGTAGAATGGATGGACGGATTTGCCAAAGCTGTTTCCGTAAACGTTTTTTGTATATGGATATAGATAATACAATAATAATAATAATAATAATAATAATAATAATAATAATAATAATAATAATAATAATAATAATAATAATAATAATAATAATAATCCCGTGTGGGGATTTACCGGTTACCTCCATCGGGCGCGTCCCATTGGAATTGGGGAAGCTCGCTGGCTCTGCCGCCAGCAGAGTCAGCGGGTAGTAGGGAAATAAAATACCACCGTGAAAAAAAAGCTGGTCCCTTGCCAGGGTTACGGCGAAGACTGGTAAATGACCAGAAGCCAGAAAACATCTTGAGGCAACCTCTAGGGCTAACAACCCTAGTTGTAAAAGGATGGGTACCCGTCCAAAGCAAAGTCAAGTCAAAAAGCATGATGGCACAACATTTCAAGAAACATACCCCAGGGGGTAAATCTTCGGATAAATCCCTCGTCGTGAACGCCACGGCGCACGAGTCTCGTTCGGATTCTGGGGGAGACTCGACATCATGCAAGAGACGAGTCGGAGCGTCTCGGTGTACCCCGAAGAGTCAAAAACTCAGGCCAAAGTCTAAAACCTTTCTAGCAACTTTCAACATAGATTCACTTACACAAACTGGCAAGCTGAAAACCCTCACCAAAGCTCTTCGCGAAAATCAGATATCCATAATGGCCCTACAGGAAACAAGGTACCCAGATGAAGAGATTTTTGAATCCGAAGGCTACCGATTTTTCAAGAGCAAAGCGCAAAGAGGAATCCTCAATGGAGCTGTGATGCTTGGAACCGCGTTTGCTGTTAGAACCAAGATCGTTAAATCGGTTGCAAATTTCGAACCTGTGAATGACAGATTGTCTATACTCACAATTAAATGCGCGAACAAAACCTACGCCCTAGTTAACGCACATGCTCCTACAAACGATAAGAACAAGTCTGATCCAGACGAAGTTGATAATTTCTGGGACCTACTGGATGAAAAATTAAACAAAATCCCCAAACACCATGTCAAGCTTCTTTTGGGTGACTTCAATGCCCAACTAGGTCGTGAACAGAAGTACAAGAGAGTTATAGGAATTTACCCTGCTCACAAAAGAACCAATCTCAATGGCAAAAGACTGGTGTCCATTTGCGAAAATCACAACCTGCAGGTCATGTCGACCCACTTTCGCCATCTACCCAGAAAGCAAATGACTTGGCGTTCTCCCGTCCAAGCTCTCGGAGAGTTCCAAATTGATCATGTTGCAATCTCCAGGAGAAACAGCCCTGAGATTATGAATGTCAAGGTAAAGAAAGGCATCAATGTGGCCTCAGATCATTATATGTCTCTTATCAAATTCAAACCAATTCCCGAAAATACAAGGAAGACAACCAAACAGATCACACGCTTCGACAATGATAAACTTCGGCAAAGGGTCGAGGAGTTCCAGGAGAAGGCTAGACCAAATGACACTGACTTTAACAACGCCAAAATGCTCCTTGTTGAGGCCGCCAAAGACGTTGCAGAAATCAAGAGAGGCAAAAAGCATGCCTGGTGGAATGGTACCTGCGAATCAGTCCTCCAAGAAAGACTCAATGCGTGGAAACAGTACTACTCTACGAAATCAGAAAATGATTGGGAAACCTACAAAACCCAACGTGCCCAAGCAGCTAGGGTGTTCAGAACTGAGAAACGTAAATACGAAAAATCTCTCATTGAAAAGATAGAACAAAACTTTAGGAAGAATGAAAGCAGAGAGTACTACAGAGCCTTCAAACGCAAACTCACTGGCTATAAACCACCATCTCTATGCTTTGAGCGAAAGGACGGCACACTGGCGACATCAAATGAAGAAAATTGCAGAATTCTGGCAGGTTCTGTTCTCTCAAATGACATAGAAACCGCTAGAGCTCAAGTTGAAATTTTAAAGGAAATTGCCGAACAAACTGGTTTGCAGATATCGTTTGAGAAAACAGAAGTAATGACTAACATCAAAGAGGCTCCACCAAAACTCCATACAAAATACGGGGACATCACCCGAGTAGACAAATTCAAATACCTGGGTGAGATCATCATGAAAAATGGACTGGACAAAGAAGCACTTCAGGAGCGAGTACGCAAACTGTAAATAGCCTACCAAACATCCCGCACAGTCTACAACAAAAAATGCCTTTGCCAAAACACAAAGATACGTCACTATGAAACAGTTCTGAAGCCAGTAGTTCTATATGCAGCCGAAACCCTGTCTCTAAATTCCAACAAAGGACTCCTTGAAGAACTGGAGAAAAGAGAATGCAAAATTGTGAGAGGAATCTTGGGATCAAAGTACAGAAATGGAATCCATCAAAAGAGATCCATCAAGGAAGTCTACAGCAAAATAGAGAAAATTACCGACACGATCAGAAAAAGACGGGCACGATTTTACGGTCATCTGAAAAGAATGGGCGGAAGAAAGTTAACTAAAGAAATCTTTCACTTTTTTGATTCAAACCCCAAAACCACAATTCCCTGGTTTAGAAATACCAAAGAAGACCTGCAAATGCTACATATCTCAGCTGAAGACGCCCTTAACAGAGATCTCTTCCGCAAGAAAATATTGACGAACGGGCTAAACCGAGACGAGCAGCCGAAGAGAAGACACGGTGCCCCTTGGACAGAGGAGCGTAAGCAGGCCCACTCACAAAGAATGAGGGAAATTTGGGCTCTAAAGAAGGCCAAGTTCAGTGTCAAATGCAACAAGACTTAACGTGGTCCTTGATGGCCCCAGCGAATTATATAATAATAATAATAATAATAATAATAATAATAATAATAATAATAATAATAATAATAATAATAATAATAATAATAATAATAATAATAATAGGTTTACGTCCCACTAACTACTTTCATTGTTTTCGGAGACGCCAAGGTGCCAGAATTTTGTCCTGCAGGAATTCTTTTACGTGCCAGTAAGTCTAGCGATACGAGGCTGATGTATTTTAGCACCTTCGAATTCCACCGGAGTGAGCCAGGATCGAACCTGCCATCTTGAGCTCAGAAGGCCAACGCTCTACCACCTGAGCTACTCAGCCCGGTGCTTGAACCCCTCTGTGGGAATCCCTGAGGATTGTTTTTCCGTTTAATTTTCATACCAGTAAAATGCAAGTGCACTGCCTTATTCAAACCCACAGTCGTTTCCTTTCCAGTTCTATCCCATAACCGCCTTTAAATGGAAGTTTCATAATAATCAGAGGATTAAACGCCACTTAAAACGGCGAATCTTCTTGACTTTGTAAAGGTAATAATAATAATGTCCATCTCTGTGGTGTAGTGGTTAGTGCGATTAACTACCACTCCCGGAGGCTCGGTTTCAATTCCCGGCTCTGCCACGAAATTTGAAAAGTGATACGAGGGCTGGGACGGGGACCACTCAGCCTCGGGAGGTCAACTGAGTAGAGGTGAGTTAAATTCCCACCTCAGCCATCCTGGAAGTGGTTTTCCGTGGTTTCCTCACTTCTCCTGAAGGCAAATGCTGGGATGGTACCTAACTTAAGGCCACGGCCGCTTCCTTCCCTCTTTCTTGTCTATCCCTTCCAATCTTCCAATCCTCCACCAAGTCCCCTGTTCAGCATAGCAGGTGGGGCCGCCTGGGCGAGGCACTGGTCATCCTCAGCAGGTAAATCCCCCGACTCAATGTCTCACGCTCCAGGACACTGCCTTTGAGGCGGTAGAGGTGGGATCCCTCGCTGAGTCTCAGGGAAAAACCAACCCTGGAGGGTGAGCAGATTAAGAAAGGAATAATAATAATAATAATAATAAGAATGATAATAATAATAATATTAATCATAATAACTGTAGTAAAACTAGGTAAGTCCGGCCCCGCGGCGTAGGGGGCAACGCGTCCACTAGTCACCCGGTGGCCCCGGATTTGATAACAGGCTCGGTCAGGGGATTTTAATCGTAAATGATTAATATCCCTGGCCTGGGGACTGGGTATTTGTGTTTCCTTAACGCTCCTATCCTCACATTCAACACTCTACAGTTCCTCCATTCCAATTACACGCAGTCTCATAACACATGGTGCAAGTAGGGGCAAAAGATTTCTATTGGTCGACGCCGCGAACAAATAGCTTTTTGAATATAAATAAATAAATAAATAAATAAATAAATAAATAAATAAATAAATAAATAAATAAATAAATAAATAAATAAATAAATAAATAAATAAATAAATAAATAAATAAATAAATAAATAAATTCTTTCTTCATAGTTATAAATAAACACAATTAATCATTTGACAGTACGGACAATCTTACATTTTCAGCGAAGATATCCATATTGTATATGCCACATACTGGTTTAGGGCTAATAACAAGGTAAAGTGCCTGGCTTTTGCTGAAGATCTAGCTACTAAGGCTAGTGAAGAAACCAAGTATATTTACGTTCCACGGAGAGAAGTGAAACACGTCTGACCACAACTCTTTGTTTTTTTAGATGCGACAAAATTCCAAAGAAATATCATATCTATTAATAGGGGGTATGAAAGCATCAGTATTTCCTTCTTATCTTTTAGAAATCACTTAGCCAATAAACATATTGTTACAGAAGTGTCCAGCAACGTTTAGGGCAATTTGTAGGGATTAAAGTGAAAATAAATGCACATAAATTAATATGATCATTCTCTCCTTCTTTTCAGTCATAGTTGTAGTTGGAAGCTTGGAAATTTTCAACCCAACTCCTTATTTGTCTGGGACAGTAGAGATTATTTTGAATTTGGAAGGAGGCTTCCACTGAAATCCTGCACAGTCAAATAAGGTGTAAAAGAATAAAATCTAAATGTTTACTCAGACACAGGGATTCCATCCAAATTCATAAATAGAGCGGAGTAAACTGAAGGAAAATCATCGCTGTAGAGACCCTGGAGAGATGGAGAGTAAAGGTTTCATGATGCGCTCAGTGCAAGAGAGAGATTTCACCCGCTTGTGAACAGGTTTTGGGTTAGTAGCTCTATATTTCATTATTATTCCTACAAATACAGGAAACCATGATTTTTCAGCAGTGTCATCTGGATATTTTTATTTCAGTGATCAGATAACTGTAATAGTTGTTCGGCAGCAATGAAGGTGGTTTTCTGTTGTTTTCCATTTTCTTACGCGGCAAATATTGGACCTTTTCCTGAAGTAAGGCTACGGCCGCTATCTTTCCATTCCAGGGTCACTGAAAACGCATCTGTATTACAGCGACGATAAATCACTAGGAAAAACTCCACTATGTACGCAAGGTATCATGAGGAAGACTTAACAGGCGTGTAGTTGATTAACTCGTCCGGCACACGTCATAGTAAATTAACATGATCAAACTGAGATGACAATCTGCAAGGTTGATTCTCCAGCACACAATTGAGGCTAATCCGGCTAATGGGAGCCCCATCACGATAACGGATCGCCTGACTTTTGCCATCCTCATGGTATATTCAGATACACAGAGTGGATGGATGCAGTTCTAATTCATTACCATTATGGTCACGTCAGAACATGGGAAAGCTCTATCTACTCGTCACTGCTAGTTTCATAAGAAGATCCCGGCTCATTACAATGTTGGAAAAATAAAAAAATAAAGGTATTTCACCTATCCGATCTCAGTAATACTGATACAGTTTCAATACAATATTTGTTAACACAAACCGGTAAAATCAGTACATATAATCAAGCTCAGAAGGCTGCAGTTTGATATTGCTACACCTGGTGGCAGGCGGAAAAAAGTGACTACAACGTAACATGTGGCAGATCATATTCAGTTGGAATTTTAAGTGTGAACGTAGTCCCTAGATAAATTCTACAGTTTGTTTTGAATTGAATCTAGGTCACGGTAAATTAAATGGTGATGTTCTGAAAATAAGATATTTTGATTCAAACTCTTCTGCAACACAGCAACGAAAAACATCTCATTTACCTCCGATGCCATCGTAAAATTATTCAGTACGGTAGGTAGTATTGAGTGAGGTAGCTACGATGCGTGGATCGTATAGTTGTAAATTTTAATTTCAGAGTAGGGGTTCGAACCCCCTTGCAAGAGCTTGTTCACAAATATAAAGTAACTTCATCTTGCTATAGTAAACCGAAGGATCAAAAATACCAAGGGACAATTTTTCTAAAAAAGCAATAGCAAATCAGGATGTCATATTCTACCACATAAACTTTCCGGAGAATAGAGTGCAATATAAAACGGTATTATGGAATCCACTCATTCGCATAGGCTACAAAGAAAGACTGACAAGAGAAGTTTCTACCTTTCTCAAACCAAGCTTAGGGGCAGTGAAGAATACAATCAAAGAAGAATATGCAAATAGCGTAAAGGCAATGACTGTCATCGGTCAATAAATGTCCCACAGACAACAGCAGGATATGCGATAGAAAGAATAACGGAAATGATCACACAGACAGCCAGTGACAAAAGAATCATCTTTAACGCTGGCTTAAATGTTACTGTAGAATACATGATCGTATTTATGAATATGTATGCTAGATTATTGTAATTGCGCTTCAGATGTTTGTTTCTTGAGTGATTCACATAATGTTTAGAAAACGTATTTCATAGGAAATACTGTAAGTTATGTTGATTCTATGACAGAGCTAGGAATGTGAATGGGATATTCAATACGATGGCGGTTTGATGCAGGTATCAATGCTAACGGAGGGTACTTTGAACATTTTATATTAGAAAGAGTTTGATGTGATATGCTGGTATGTTCTGTTCCTGTGTGTTTCCCATAGTTAATGTACTAAGTAGAGTAAATGAGCTCTAATTGGAAACATAGCGTTTACGGACACATTTCCCTGTAAACATATTTTCTTCTACGTGTAAGGAATGTGTCTTGAAAGTCTGGAAATAGCTTAAATTTACACCATGTATAACGACATTGCAAAAGCTTCTGTTATCTTCATTTCTACGTCAGTTATTACTTTCGTAGTCCGGCTCCATGGCTAAATGGTTATCGTGCTGACCTTTGGTCACAGGGGTCCCGGGTTCGATTCCCGGCAGGTTCTGGAATTTTAACCATAATTGGTTAATTCCCCTTTCACGGGGACTGGGTGTATGTGTCGTCTTCATCATCATTTCATCCTCAACACGACGCACAGGTTCCCTACGGGCGTCAAATCAAAAGACCTGCACCTGGCGAGCCGAAGTTTTCGGACAAATGCCGGCACTAAAAGCCATGCGCCATTTCATTCATTTCTTTACTTTCATAATTCCTCTAAAACACAAGTGTGCGCCTTTCACCTGGGAAACAGGGAATCCCATCAAAGGTTAAGGATAGAGTGGTCAGGCATCGCACTAGAATATTGTGACACTCCAGAATACCTAAGAGTGACACTTGGCAGATCTGCCACTTTTGGACAGCACTGTATCAACTGAATGTTGAATGTTCCTAGCAGGAATGATCTGCTGCGAAAACCACAGACTGTCCGAACTTCGACATTGGCTTTGAGATATTTTACTGCAGAGTATGCCTGTCCTACCTGGCGCAGTTCATATCACACCAGACTTATGGATATAGCTCTTAATGACACTTGCAGATAGATAACAGGGTGTCTAAAATCTACTCCAGTTGAATGGCTTTATCCTTTTACAGGAGTAGCACCACTCTCTGCCCGACGAGAAGTAGCAGCGAAAACGAAAGGATGAAAGTGGAACATGAGAGTATCCATCCATTGTATTCACATGAACCGCCTGTGTAACGACTCAAGTCCAGGAAACGTTTCTTAAGAACGTCAATGGAACTAACAATCCCAGCTGGAAAGGCCAGGCTGCAACTGTGAAAAGCAAAGAACTGTCTCTTCTCTGGTTGGAAAAAAAGCAGCTGAAAGCTGGTAGATATGGAAGTGTTTGAACAGGCTGAGGCCAGGGGTTGGCAAGTCGAAGGAAAACTTGGCAGATGGGGCTACATTAAGGATTGTAGCATTAAATGTGATTGCGAATTAGAACAGACTGTCAGGCACATAATTGGGTCGACAGTGCCCAAGTTCATCCACGGAAGGCAATCAACATCAGGCCACAAAGAATGCGTTGGATGTGTCCAGGTTTTTGTTTTTCAGAATTGTTGTAACTGTGTGTTTGTGCTTATGTTTCTGATTCGAGAATAATTAAAAAAGATATTTTCATACTGTATTCCTCCTCCATTTCTTGTAAGTTTCGACTCAGTTAATTTACAACCGTTAGGGTCTTCAAATTAATTACGGTACTTTGTTTCTTTCTTTTACAGGTATACTCTGTTGTGCCAAAGAAGGAAATTAATTTCTTTTCTTTTTTCTTTTTCAGGTATAGTCTGTTGTGTAATTATTTATTTTTCAGGTATTACCTAAATTATTTTATCATAAATTAGTTTCGATACATTGAAGAGCCTAACATTTATAGATTGTTCTATGTAAACATTGAAACAGGGAGGGAGGGAGGAAAAAATGCATCCCTATCTTACTCCTCTATTGACGCTTATTTCTTTTTCATTAACTTTAGATTCCCCTTGCATGCAGTTATTGTAATAATTGTACCCACCAATTATATTTGAGAGGTTACGGATTGTGGGCGCCTTTACCTCCCACCTCTCCCAGGGCCTTTATGGCCTATACGGAGATGAAACAATTGAAGAATTAGTTATTTTAATCTTAAAGAGAATGTGATATATTTTTACTTTGCCAAATTTCAAAAATACTCCGACCTACTACTAGGAATATTAAAACAAAGTCCACAGCCAGTGTTTTAAGTATTCAAGTCTTGAACTCTAGCTGAGAGAACTGCGTGGTGAGTGCTCCAACGTGAAGTACAGGGAGCGAATCACGAGTTGCACTTCACTGTTGCCACAAAACTGTTCTCTGTACTACTGCTGCCTGCCGCACACGTTGGATTCATTTAAAACTTTTAATTGTTATCTTCTTATTAAGGCAGACGAGGTAAGCTTTTAGCCTATTCGCAAATTACGGCTGCTTTCAGCTACCTAAAGTTCATCTCCCAATCCGAACAAGTTTTATTTGATACCTGAAATGATTATAACTTAATTGTGCCATCCATATAATTTACGATAATTTACGATGCTCTTAGTCCTCAAATATTCTCAGGAAATTGAGTCCTCAGGAAATTGAGAGGTTACGGATGTTGGGCTATCACAATTGACTGGAGAAGGTCAATACTTAATCCAAATCTTTTCAAGACCGGGCAAATTGACCGTGCGGTTAGGGGTGCGCAGCTGTGAGCTTGCATCTGGGAGATAGTGGGTTCGAACCCCACTGTCGGCAGCCCTGAAGATAGTTTTCCGTGGTTTTCCATTTTCATACCAGGCAAATGCTGGGGCTATACGTCAGATAAGGCCACGGCCGCGACCTTCCCACTCGTAACATTTTGTTATCCCATCGTCGCCATACCTATCTTTGTCGGTGTGACAAAGCAAATTGCAAAAAAATATATATATATATTTTTTTTTAAGAAGTCCAGCAGTAGCCGTGGAATGGTCCCTCGTGCACCGATCATGAGGCCAGTGATTCTTATATACTCAAGCTTGTATTTGTCTTCGAAACCATGACAGCACAGTATATTACTACATTGATTCATCTTTTTTCAAGATGAACTTCTTCAGGTTGGTCTCAGTTTGTCTCGAGCCGGATAGTGAAGAAATTATTCCGAGTAGTTCATAGTTTACACAAATGAAAACTGTGTTGGTCTGTGAACTTGTATCGTTATGAAAGTTAAGTGTCCAACCTCCTATTTATTTTGATTCACTTTGTTATAATCTATTATCAAGCTTCATGAATTACATTAAAATTAAGCTATAGTTAGGAGGAGATCAAAATAGTTCAAAGGAATCACCGATGCATGAAATTTACTTTTCCCTCATAAGGAACTTCCGCTCGGTTTGTGCCGGGCTTGGCCAACAAGCTGGACTACAGAGATTGGCATCAGACCTCGTCTTTGTCCCGTAGTTAATATGGTTAATACATTCTCTATTGACACTACAGCTATAGAATATTTAAAGACCTGCGTTCTGGTTGGCTGAGTTTTAATCTCATGATCCAGCGCGTCCAATATAGGCGCAGTTTACATTATACAAGATGAAGGTACATGAATGTTGATTACTGCCCTGATAGCGATGTGTGGACCCTGTCCTCTACCGTCCGAGACTCGATAGTGTCCTGTGTGTTTCACTCTCTGATGATGACGTCAATCGAACTAATTAAGTCAATATTTTAGAGGAATGAGGAGGTCTTGTTTGAGCGAGATTAAACTTTAGTATAGGAGACTGGTCGACCCTGATTGTGGAGAAACATACCTATTACAAGGAATAGATGATCACATGAGGTTTACAATATTGATAAATTGTCTATATAAATTAAAACGAAGAGACTGACTGACTGAATGTCTGTTGATTATTTTTACTAGGAATAGGCCTCTGTAACTGTTTTGAGTCGTTCTAGAAGAATTGCGTTGAAATCGAATGTAGGGCCTACTGTGTTTTTGTTTTTTGTTTGTTTGTTGCATCAGCATAGGAATGGGTTTGATTATATTTGAAAGAAAGTTCATAATACATTCGTGTTAGTCCAAATGTATATATAGGCTACATTTAGTTTTATATCAAAAATTAAGTTCCCAGAAAGAAACCATAACTTAATTTTATAGATTGCAAATGTTAAAAAAATTGAAGCTCTTAGGCCTTTTCAATCGTGAAATTACCAGCTTTTTGCCCCAGTAGTAGCAGTGGGCTCATCAGTTAGATAGCTACATCTTTCCAACAATGGTGGCTAGTGCGCTGTGGAGATACCACTGCAAGCCTCCTATGTAGGACAATTCAGTGACTGGTATTTTAACGATTGGAAAGGCCTATCTATCTACTAAAGTTCTCATTCCCCACCCTGAAGGGGTGGGACGAGCCACCTAAAAGGGAACGCCTTCTCTCTGGCCAGGTAAAAGGCCTGAAGTGCTTAAATGGGTTTACATTTAGTTTTGTCAGTCAAGACGAGAGGGTATAGAGGAAGTTGAAAGTATCAGGCCTAAGAAATCAACAGAGTTTCATTTCTCCTTGCAAAATTTATGGATTGTTCAATTTCAACTTACCGAGCTCGATAGCTGCAGTCGCTTAAGTGCGGCCAGTATCCAGTATTCGGGAGATAGTGGGTTCGAACCCCACTGTCGGCAGCCCTGAAGATGGTTTTCCGTGGTTTCCCATTTTCACACCAGGCAAATGCTGGGGCTGTACCTTAATTAAGGCCACGGACGCTTCCTTCCCATTCCTAGGCCTTTCCTGTACCATCGTCGCCATAAGATCTATCTGTGTCGGTGCGACGTAAAGCAAATAGCAATTTCAACTTTGAAGAGAATAGCAATTTATTAAGTAGATCTCTGTGTGTTTGTATTTCCTATTCAAAGTATGATTGCAATGGGGCGAGGTGGCGCTTGTGTTTGTTTAGTAGAGGGCAGTGGAGTGAGCAGTGGGCACATCAGAAGTCTGAGTACAGTCACCACTAAACTGAGGTCATTTGGGCATTAAAATCCTTTTTTAGACAGCCGTAATAGACCTAAATAATCATTAAAATAGACACTATAAAATTTTGTGTCAACTCGTATTAAATACATAATTGTTTAAAATTTAATTTATCTCCCGATCAATGTTAAATACGTGTTTCACTGTATTTGGATGCGTCAGTTTACTGATCTAATTTCTGCAAAGGCAAAATTAAACTACACAAAAACTACTGAATGTCTTTTTTCTTTACATCGTACCGACACAGATAGGTCTTATGGCGACGATGACATAGGAAGGGGCTAGGAGTGGGAAGGAAGCGACTGTGGTCTTATTTAAGGTACAGCCCCAGCATTTGCCTAGTGTGTATAAATGGGTAACCATGAAAAACCATCTTCAGAGCTGCCGACTGTGAGGTTAGAACTCACTATCTCCCGAATGCAAGCTGGTAGCTGCATGAGCCAATTCGCGCAGCCACTTGCTCGGTGTAAGTGGTTTAACTTCGCACAATCTCAGACTGGTTTTCAGTGAAGATGCTATAGACAGGACCAGGAGTGGGAAGGCAGTGGCCGTGGCCTTAATTAGGGTACAACCTGATACGAAAATCATCTTCAGGACTACTGATGGTGGGGTTTGAACCCACTATTTCCCGGATGCAAACTTAAAGTGAAACAAATTGCGCTCCAGCTACATTACAGTTGATTTCTGTCTATTTTCCAAGGTTTTCTGAAGTAAATTTGTGCCTTGCTTCAGGTAGGATACTTTTAAATTGAGAGAATGTCCTTTAATTATCACAGAATGTGATGAGCTATCCTAGCTGTTATTCCACATGGTAGTGGGATTAGTTTTTCTTATTCTCCTCCTCCACTTCGCGCTGTCGATGGCATCATCCTGGGAGAGAATTAATAGTCGCATATCCCTGATAGCTAAATTCATCCACCTCAATCCATTTCATTTTGGGTCCTCCTCTGGATCACCGCCCACTGGCCGAATAAGTAGTGGTGGTGGTGGTGGTGGTGTTTACTGTTTTAAGGGTAAGTGTAACAAGGGAACCATCCATTAATCAAAAGGAAAAAAATGGAAGTCCGACACTTCGAAAAATGCAGATATCGGCAAAAGAAAGGGTAAGGCGACGAAGGGCAGGACCATGAAAGACTCGCTAGACCACGGGAATATAGTTATCGTATGAGAAAATGAAAAAAGTATAATTAAAAATCATAAATAATTTTCTTATGTCTCACAGCCGTGGCTATCCATCAACGGTTGCTAGGTACCATCGCTTCATGCACTTTGTATGACCCTCAGCCTTAAGACATATTTATGTCAACAGGAATTGCCAAGAGGGGTGGATAGGAAATATGAAGGTGTGTGTGGAGCCTGACACACGTAAGTGAAAGCAGTTCCAGACTATGCTACGGGGAACGCTCCCAAGTTGAGATCGGCTGGTCATCATTTTTGTCACCTCTTACCACAGACAGGAGACACCATTAATATTATTCTACTGCCCTCATCCAGATGGGCCGGCCGTACAGCTAATCATTCTACCCCACCGAGTGCCGAGGCCACTGATAATGAAACATCTTTAACTTTATCCTTCACAGAGCCTACATGGCCTGGACTGAGGTAACTTCGCTTCTGAATCTCCGGTGAGGCACGGACATGTTCAGTCCCGTTTTCCCAAACCGGCCCAAGTCCTTTTTTTTTCCCGCGATGCCGCGTACGCCAAGGCTGCCTCGCACATTCTCGTTACTTATTCTGTCGATCCTTGCAACGCCGAACATCCACTTCAGCATCGGTCGTCTGGATTGCTTGAGTGTGGCTCTGTATCATGGAGTAGTTCAGGCTAAGATTGACCTAATTGTGGTCTAGTATACTAGCGCTGTGAAATTGGCAGGCATTCATTTGTCACCCATGACACCAGTAACTTCCCGCTATTTGAGTGCAAAGTAATGAAATATATCGAAGCAAATAATACAATTTTTAAAAATAGATTAAAACAACTTTTTAGGCGCTTAAGTGGGCATTAGAGCAAATTGGCACCAGCTTTCGAAATAACATTTATAGGTAGTAAATCGCCTTTAATTCGTTATAGTTTTACCTAAAATGGACCGAGCTCGATAGCTGCAGTCGCTTAAGTGCTGCCAGTATCCAGTAATCGGGAGATTGTGGGTTCGAACCCCACTGTCGGCAGCCCTGAAGATGGTTTTCCGTGGTTTCCCATTTTCACACCAGGCAAATGCTGGGGCTGTACCTTAATTAAGGCCACGGCCGCTTCCTTCCCAATCCTAGGCCTTTCCTATCCCATCGTCGCCATAAGACATATCTGTGTCGGTGCAACGTAAAACAAATAGCAAAAAAAAAAAAAAAAAAAAAAAACAACACCTAAAATGGATTTCGTGCTTTCTGCATATTTAGCAATACAGGAAGAAATAGGCATTTTAGGAAATAGGCCTATCCTCAGCTTACTCATCACATGACTCTTGCATTGCTGACAGGACAAAATTCATTTTAGAGAAGAATTAATATATACAACACTATAAATTACGCTACGATGAACTGCATAAAAAGCAAAGCCATCCCCGTAAATACCACGAAGGCCCTTGAGGAGCGGAAGGTAAAAACTTCCTCTAACTTCGGCACTACTGTAAGTGGGACAGAGTGGTCAGCCCTATGCCTGTACACCTTTTACTTCAGGAATTAAACTGGTATCATAAAAAAGCAAAGCAAAGTCACCTCCGTGCAGGCAATGAAGGCCCTTGGAAGAGTGGAAGGTAAAGGCTTCCACCATTGTTAACCTCGGCACGTGAAGGGGTAGAGTGGATAGCTCTACGCCCGGCCTCCTTTACCCCCAGGAATTAACCTGGTACTCATTTTTGGTGTAGGCTGAGCGAACCTCAGGGCCATCTGCACCTCCGGAAGTGGACATCTCGTTTCATAAATTTTACGACTTCCTGCTTGTTGATGATGCTTGTTGTTTTAAGGGTCCTAACATCGAAGGTCATCGGCCCCTTTACGACTTTCTGACGGGGATTCGAACTCACGTCCTTCCGGGCCAACCGAGCACGTCTTTACCGCCTCGGCCAGGCTCCCTCTAAACTGGTATCATAGGTTATGATTTTCATTTCCGTGTTGACGTGTAACTAATATAATAGAGTTTGAAGGATGTTCCACCATTCAACACAATGTAAAATATTTGAAATTTATTAAGTGAAGACCGGTTTCAAATCCCTTGGAGTCATCATCAGTTCTTGTAGATAATAAAATCAATGGGAATCTGATAACAATCATCATGGGGATTGCCTACATACGTCTCCATTGGTTGACAAAATATCATGACAAAATTATACACACAATGGCAATTGCCTAAATACTTATCAATAAGTTGTCCTTCAACATAATTACAAATTATATACACATTGAACAGAATCGCCTGGCTTTCCGTGGTTTCCCATTTTCACACCAGGCAAATGCTGGGGCTGTACCTTAATTAAGGCCACGGCCGCTTCCTTCCCATTCCTAGGCCTTTCCTGTCCCATCTTCGCCATACGACCTATCCGATCGGTGCGAGGTAAAAGAAATAGCAAAAAAGAATCGCTTGGCATTTTAAAGAAGTTCTTGGTTCTGGTTTAAAAATACGGTCATGTTAATGTGGAATACAGAACAGACTTTTTGGTCTTGTTTCACAATCTACTAGAAAATATATGAACTAGTTGAAATATACACATTGGCATGAAACGCACATATTGGCATGAAATACTTGGCACTCGATAATGTTGTGAGATGGACAGTAGGCAATGGTATGATGATAAACGGGGTTAAAAGTCAGGTTGTGAGTTTCACAAATAGGAGAAGTCCTCTCAGTTTTAATTACTGCGTTGATGGGGTGAATGTTCCCTTTGGGGATCATTTTAAGTACTTAGGTCTTAATGTAAGGAAAGATCTTCATTGGGGTAATCACATAAGTATGATTGTAAATAAAGGGTACAGATCTTTGCACACGGTTATGAGGGTATTTAGGGGTTGTAGTAAGGATGTAAAGGAGAGTGCATATAAGTCTCTGGTGCGACTCCAACTAGAGCATGGTTCCAGTGTATGGGACCTTCACCAGGATTACTTGATTCAAGAACTGGAAAAAATCCAAAGAAAAGCAGTTCGATTTGTTCTGGATGATTTCCGACAAAAGAGTAGCGTTACAAAAATGTTGCAAAGTTTGGGCTGGGAAGACTTGGGAGAAAGGAGACGAGCTGCTCGACTAAGTGGTATATTCCGAGCCATCAGTGGAGAGATGGCGTGGAATGACATTAGTAGACGAATAAGTTTGAGTGGTGTCTTTAAAAGTAGGAAAGATCACAATATGAAGATAAAGCTGAAATTCAAGAGGACAAATTGGGGCAAGTATTCGTTAATTGGAACGTGAGTTAGGGACTGGAATAACTTACTAAGGGAGATGTTCAATAAATTTACAATTTCATTGCAATCATTTTAGAAAAGGCTAGGATACAACATATAGGGAATCTGCCCCCTGGGCGACTGCCCTAAATGCAGATCAGTAGTGATTGATTGATTGATTGATTGATTGATTGATTGATTGATTGATTGATTGATTGATTGATTGATTGATTGATTGATTGATGGAAAGTTTTGGTTCTAGTTTAAGAACGTTCTTAAAATGCCAAGCGTTTCTGTTCAGTATGCATATAATTAGTCATTAGGTTTTATTTCAATTGGTTTACATGTTTTCAAGTTGATTGTAACAAGACTGACAAGTCTGTTCGGTGTTCTACAAACACACGACAGTATACAATGACTGAGCAAATGTCATGGGATAGCGGAGCACTGATGCGCAGATGTGTTGTCTGCGCACCACACGCCCGTTGTGCCAGCGGCAGTTGTATAGGAGACCTTGTGAGCAGTGGCTGTGCATGTGACAGGTGTAACATGGAACGTCGTCGTAAGCTGACACTGTTCGAACGGGGTATGGTGGTCGGTGCCCGACGGATGGGAAGTGCGATTTCGGAAGTGGTGCGGGAATTCGACTTCACACGATCAACCGTGTCCAGGGTGTATCGTGAATGGTTGAATGCGTGTGTCACCGTCCACAACAGACGAACGACCGGCCGTCCAGCCACCCTCGATGACCGTGACCGACGACATCTGAGACGGATTTTCAATAGTGACAGACGGGCAATTGTGCAACAAATCACGGCTCAGTTCAACACAGGCCGTACTAGACACGTCTCCCAGTGGACAATCCGTAGGAACATGGGTTCTATGGGGTTATGGGAGCCGGCGCCCCACACGGGTGCCACTGTTAACCCAACGTCATCGGGCACAACTACGCGCATTTGTCGCCAAACACCAGGTATGGACACTGGAACAATGGCGTAACGTTATATGGTCGGACGAATCACGATTTCAACTGCGCCATGCCGATCAGAGGCACCGTGTATGGCGCAGACCACATGAAGCGATGGATCCCGCCTGCCTCGAAGGTGTGGTCCAGGGCGCTGATCTCTCTGTTATGGTCTGGGGTGCATTTTCCTGGCATGGAATGGGCCCCTTAGTTGTTCTGCAAGGGACTTTGAATGGTACGCGGTATGTTGAGCTGCTCGGAGGCCATCTCCACCCATTTTTGGCCTTCCAGTGTCCAGACGGTACTGCGGTGTTTCAAGATGATAACGCGCCGCCACATCGCTCCCACGTCGCTCGGGAATGGTTCCAGGAACTTGCAGCGCAGGTCCAACGACTGCCATGGCCACCCAGGAGCCCCGATATGAACCCTATCGAGCATATCTGGGATATCCTGGAACGCAGGCTCCGTGCCATGGATCCTGCACCCACGAACAGACCAGCATTGGCGGCCGCTCTGCAAACGATTTGGTGTCATCTGCGTCCAGAGGAATACCAGGGACTTGTCGACTTACTTCCACGGCGTCTCACTGCAGTTCGCAGGGCCAGAGGAGGCCCCACACGCTATTAGGTGACTATCCCATGACATTTGCTAAGGCAGTGTACTTTTAACCCAAATCCAAGATCTTTCTTAAAGTGCCCAAGTGTTTCATGTCATTGTGTACATAATTTGTCATGATGTTTTAGGACAACCTATTGATAAGTATTTAGGCAGTTTCCATTGTGTGTACAATTTTGTCATGAATTTTTGTCAACCTATGGAGATGTATGTAGGCAATTTCCATGATGACTCTTATCCTATTCCCATTGATTTAATTATCTACGAGAACTGATGATGACTCCAAGGGAGTCGAAACCGGTCTTCACTTAATAAATTTCAAATATTTTACATTGTGTTGAATGGTGGAACATCCCTCAAACTCTACTATATTAGTTAAACTGGTACTCATTCTTAGTGTACCGGGTGGTACACCTCCACGTCGCTAATTCAAACTTTGCGCCAGTTGAAACTCCCCTACTGGAGGAAGCCTGAACTTTATCTACTGTGTTAATTTTCAAGTTTCTCAGAAGATGTCCCTACTTGTAAATTTTGAAGTTTCTGAACTGGGTCGTTTTCGATGTATTTTTGTTTTGCCTGTAGTAAGAAGTGCGAACATTCTCTTCTGGATGGCACTACTGAAGGACTACAATGGTGCACCCTAGTGCGAAGTGAAGGAACTGTTTTTTGGAGAAATTTGGTGTTCAAAAGTTTGTTCTCTGTTAAATTTCTTTCAGTCATTGTTTAAGTTGGCAATATTAACCCTTTCTTTCCCCTTGTTTTGAATTTACCAATCCCGAATTTCTCAATTTTCCACCAATAATGTGTTTCTTCTTCATCTTGTGTAGGGGTTTTCTTGGTTATCCAATAAAATTCTTGTGGGTGGGTGTTCTCATTCTTGAAACGCCTCGAACTTTCCGCGAGAGTATATAAACTGCTGATTTTCGGGTCTCCGCGCCACTTCAGTAACATCTTTCAGTGTGTAAAGTACGTAGCAGGGGGCGGGAAGCGCCTCTTTCGTCGGGCAGCAGTTCAACCACCAGGTAATGGCCGTTTAATAACTTCTTTTCTTGCTAGCTCAGCAGTTTAACTCTCGGAGCAGGTCCGAAGCGTTTTACCATGTAACTTTTCCCTAAAATGTAAAGACACTTGGTATCAATTCTATCTTGTTAAACTACATATTGGGATAGAGAGTGCTTAACCCTCTCGAGCTCCCACTCATATTGCATTGAGGTGAACTTATTTTCTCAACCGTTTCTTCCTTAACGTAATGTAAATTGTCTCCTTCTATAAGTCACCTCTTTAGTATGGGATTAGCCCTTGCATTTGAGGCCTAGTGCCAAGTAGGTTTTAAATAAAGTATATTAGGAGTGCAAGAACGCCTCCGCTCAAGTTGGTATTTTAGAGGCCATGTAATATTTCTGTTTCTTCTCTGAATAGGCCTCAGTAGGTTGGGTATTTTTACCCCTGTGTATGTGTCCTTGGGGGACAGCTTGAAGGTGGAATTTGGTGTGGCCTTTGATAGGCTTGAACTTAAGAGCGGGTCGCTCTTTCTTAAAATTTGTTTATGCGTGCCTCGAGGAGGCTTTACTGTGTAATTGGGAGCAAGAGCTCCTGGGCACGATTGGGGTCTTCTGCCCCTTTGTTGAATCTTGTATATCGTAAGGTTGGGCTTATTGCTCAAGAATTATGTGTCTGGCTCTCTGAGCCCAAATCCTGTAACTCTGTAATTGTACATTCTCGATTGGTTGCTTCGCTACTCTGTACCTGCCATTCTTGTTATTTCTTTATCTTGGAAAGAAAATATAACCTTGCTAAATTTTATCTTAACTTTAATTTCGTATTTTGAGACCTGTTCACCCCCGCACCTTCTTTCACCTCTGCAAATCCCCGATACTCCGTAACACTTAGTATAGGCTTAGTTAATTCAAAGCCATGTGCCTCTCTAGAATTGGAAATCTCTTTTCTAAAACTTTTCGAGTTCTTGGTCGTGAATCGAACCCACGTCCTTCTTGGTGAAACAAACACGCCTCAGAGAGGCAGCCTTTAAAATAGAGTAAACTACATAAAATGAACAAACCGAGATACAATACATATAAGTCAACGGATCGTTAGAGCAAAATAACCATTGTATTACCAGGGACACTGAGCAGACATAGATTTAGCGCGCTACTGTACCTAGTAATAGAGCCGGTTGAGTGAGCAACGGACGTAAATAAACAACAGTTCCTGGAAGGCCAGTGCTATAATATTTTAACCCCCCATTCATGGCACTACATCCTTGACGGGTCTTGGCGTACTAAGCGACGGCTGCTTAGCGCGAAGGCCTGCAGATTACGAAGTGTGCATGGTCTGTGCGACAAATTCTCTAGGCCATTATTCTTCGTTATCCAAACGGGCATCGCCATCTCGCCGTCAGATAGCTCCACAATTGTAATCTTGTAGGATCAGTGGAGTTTTTAAATGAAAACTCACGGCCCTGTGGCTGGGAGTCTACGTAAGGAATTGAGGTCCCGTGGCTCTGATCTCTATATAAACAGGCACGTGAAAGTACAAACTTGTTTGCTATTGTGAAACGTTTCTAGTACTTAGGATGTGCGTCCGTTCACCTCGGCGAGAGAAATTGAATCACGACGAGTAAAGATATCTAAAAAGGATATAATTAGAATCAATAGCATTTTGTAAGAATGAAAAACTTCGCAGACCAAATTATCATTTTATTCACTAGCACAATATATGGCATAGTATGAATGTTTTCTACAATAAACATGTAGAAAATGGCAGTAGATCATTCAAATTGGCGATGTGCTGTGTGTATGTACGAGTATATACTGCACCCATTAGCTACGACTAAAAAGCTGAGAGAGAGAGCGAGACAAGGAGAGTCACTCAATTCGTAATGCGTAGTACAAGTTGCGATGCAGGGGGAAGAGCAAGGAAGCAATATCTTCTATTTTCGTTCATCTCTAGAGTTGCATCAAATTTATTTCAGAGGTGGCTATATTGAAACATGTATTTCTTCAGAAAAATCAGCTAAATTTCAAAAATATTAACTCTGTTAATATTTGGATTAATGCTGTCAAAATTAAATATGAATTAACAGTCCAAGATATTAATTTTTTCAGGAAATTGAGTTGTCAGAGTCAGCGCAATTAAATTTGCACATGGCACCATGAAGTATCTGGTAGTGGGAGAGTGACCGATGATCAGTATCCAGGACGCTAACAGTATCCAAAATATTTGGACCGAAATTAGAGTACGAGCGTTATGTCGTGTAAAATATTTATGATTTAGGAATACTACGCTGAACAGCCCTAGAAATTTGTGAAACATTTGGATTTAAGTGAACGAGGCCAGGGAATTAATAATTCAAGAGGAAAAATGTAAATCTCTGAACGATACGAAAAAATTAACTGCGCTATTTGCTCGGGAGATAAAAGGGACCCCCTGCCGGGGAACTTGGTCAGTCTTTTCTATTTGCCAGAGGCGAAGTTCACGTCGGTCAGTATCTGAACGAAGGATCCGCGGAACAGCCAGTCTTCGAGATCCAAAAACTTGAAAAATTCCGAGTAAAAGTAACAATTTGGGACTTAGGCCAAATCTTGCTATGAATGACATTTGGACATGGAAAATTTTCAGTAACGAACAGGAATAAAGTTACGATACAAATTTGTGAATCCAAATAAATACTGAAAATTGCGAGAACAATAATTCCCTTCTTCTTTCAGAAAGCGCAGCTACGATATTCAGTTGTTCCAGAAATAGCAGGTACTATCAGCTCTTCACATCATGTTACCAGTGCGAAAAACAATTGAATAACGGTAAGTTTTCGTCTGTGAAACCGAGAACCTTCAGCCATTCTACATAATCAGAAGTATAAACTTATCCTTCGATTGTACTTCGCGAACGCGTGCTGACTCACAACAAAACTAGCTCGGTGTTATTTATCTGTACCGGTGTGCGAAGTGTATTTATGTTAACCAAGACTCCAATGGTTGCCGTGATGGAAGGTTAAACTGTAGAGCTGTGCTGACTAAACCATGATCATGAAATATTTCTTCATGACGCTGTACAGTAAGCATAATCCAATGATGTCCATGTAAACAGTAGGTCTAGATCAGCTCTACATAGTTTTAAGTTCGAGTTTGAATGCCTAATATGACCTGAAACTGGAGATTTATGACACAGAATAAAAATAAGGCTGAGGGGTGTATTTTATTAATGGCGTTGTAAAGGTTTCAGATACCGTTCCTGATTTTTTTTGCTTGTGAGTAACGAATGAAGTAAAAAGTAAAAGTGATAATAATAATTACCTGTAGGTAAAATGAAAGATAGATAAGGTATTGACGACATTTAAACAAAGAGCAGATCGCATATGATTACATTTTAAAGTTATTTTTGTCAACAATACGCCATATCATTTCAGTACTACCTGATGTACCCGTGATTCGCTGCGAAATTCTACATTGCACTCAGAATTCTAGGTTAGGTATTGTACACGTCGTAAGACTCTATTAAATTGCATAGTTCTTGACGTTAGCCTTGAAACGCGACGGGGGAGTCACCAAACGTCTCTTCTCATGTGAAGACTGGGTGAGGGAAGTTTCATTGCCCTTTGCCTATCATCAGTCACGAACAAGTTGGGGAGTTTTCGTTATAATGACAAACACTCACTTTCCGTCTGACTTTTTACATTCTTTAGACTGTCTTTGTGGTTTTCCCAACCGAAGTCATCATAGGTCATTACAATGAGGTCAGTAGGGATGTCGCGATTAAAAACAATGCTCTCATATGAAATACTCGATCGAATGAAAACCACACATTTTCTCAGTTTTAAAGAACAGTAATTTGCTGCCGATCTAACAGTCCAATGTTCCAGAGCTGGAATGATCAGGCCGCAGACAGCCGTGAACACCTTTTTTTGTCGGGGGCGAATAGTGGAGGGTCCCAGGGCGAAATGTGTACCCTTTAACTTATCTGTTTCCAAGGGGTACGTTGGGTCGGAAAACCTCAATTCACTACACTGGCGGGGGAAAAACTGTCTGACTTGGAGGAAAATCTTTCGTTAAGCCAGAAGAGAAACCCCCTCTTCGCTGCTAATTTGGAATAAAATGAATGTAGAATTTAATAAAAGTGAAGGGGAAGACAGTTTTATTAAGAAAAGGCTCTTTTCGGGATTGAATCTTGAGTTATTTAGTGAATTGTGGTGCTTTAATTTTGAATAGGACGAAAATGTAATTCTAGACCAGGTCATAAGCGAGCCTCTGCCATTATTCTGTTAAGTGTGCTCATTGCTCATTCCAATCAGTGCGTCAGAGTAGAGAGCGAATAGCTGGAATACTATGAAGAACCAGTGAGTTACGTACCAGTTGTATCAGAAAATGTATGAACCAGAGTATTGGCATGCTAAAGAAGAAAGTTATCTAACTCACCTGCTATTTCCCGCCAATATTCGGGTAGGCTGTTATACTCGGTACGCAGCAGTAATCTCATCTATCGGAGATGAGTGGCAGCATAAGAGTCGAAGAACATCACAACAAACAATGGCCAATGTAATGTTACTGTTGATCAGTTTTATGAGCTTTTGGTATTGCAGAATTTCACATTTAGTTTTCTTCTTCCTCTGAAATACCACTCTTATACCACACGGTAAATTTGAATAAAACATAAATCATCGGAAAATGTAGTCTCTGTAACTTTTGTTATGTAGTACTTTTCGATAGGACCAATAACATAGGCATTTAAAAAATAAATTTTATGTTTCATCCCCTAAACTACCATTTCACCCAGGCTGAATAAAATTACTCATAACTTAGACTGTAATTCTTGTTCCCGGACTCTACATACCGATGTTCATGAAATTCTTTTTACCCATTTTCTCGTGGCTCGACAATGATATGACTTAGCAACAAAAATACAGATTCATGAATATCTCTGTTATCATGGCCGGTAAGGTAAAAATGTATAAGACGTAAATGTTCGAAAATTTAAGTCTGTATAACTTCAGTTATGCCGGTCCCTTGGTATAGGGGCAACGTGCCTGCCTCTTACCCGGAGGCCCCGGGTTCGATTCCCGGCCAGACCAGGGATTGCCTGGACCTGAGGGCTGGTTCGAGGTCCACTCAGCCTACGTGATTAGAATTGAGGAGCTATCTGACGGCGAGATAGCGGCCCGGTCTAGAAAGCCAAGAATAACGGCCGAGAGGATCCGTCGTACTGACCACACGGCACCTCGTAATGGGCAGGCCTTCGGGCTGAGCAGCGATCGCTTGGTAGGCCAAGGCCCTTCAAGGGCTGTAGTGCCATGGGGGAAGGGGTTCGCTTTAGTTCTGTAGTATTTATCGATAGGAGCATTAAAAACATAAATATCTGAGAATTAAATTTTATACCTTCCCCTAAACTGTCATTTTACTTAGTGTGAATACAATAATTTGTAGCCTAGATTGTAGTGGCTAATTTCCCGACTTTACATAACGATTTTCATTACATTCTCTTCAGCCATTTTCTTGTGATGCGCGTACATACATCATACATACATACATACATACATACATACATACATACATACATACAAACATTAAAAGGTTAATTTCTTTGTTACCGTGGACACGTCCGATACAGAAATACCATTCTTTTTAAATTCTGAGCAATGTACAGAAAAACTATTATATATATAGATTTCATGGTAATGTCTGATCCAACCGTAGGCATAGATTTTGAAGATCATGTCTTGACTAGTGGAAGTGAATATTAATGAATGATTAGTTGTCCCTTGATTAAAGTGAACAGAATCAGCTGTTTATGGGAGCACGTCAAGTCCTGAACTGTGCTATTGTTTTGTGGTCCCAAGGAAACTAAGTAAAAGAGTGCTGCCTAAGCATATTGAAGGAGAGGAAAATATTAGTTTTGACAGCTGAGTAAGGACATTTACTTACTGCGATTGATTTCCAGAGTTTGATGTTCTTTTTCAGAGGTAATGAGATTACTGAGTGGAGTAATGTGAGTATTTACCTGAGTGAGCGTTTTTGTGGTAGAGCATTCTCACGGTTTTTGATTACTTAGCCCAGGTGTGAAACGATGTGGTTACTAAAGAATTGAAGATGGTTATTTAAGTTGGTTATAGGAGTATGGTGAAAATATACATATTTTATTTTTCTTGTTAACTTTCAAGATCACTATTCTGAAATTTTAATCCCGTATAGGCTTGTTACTGTCAGAAATGTAACTTTGATAGCGGCCTGTTAAACATCCAAAAATAAGTTTAAAGGAAGCCAGGTGTGACCAGCTACCTGTAAATATCTTTCATGCGTATATTTTTATGAACTACCTGTGAGTAATTATCTATCTTTTTGAGCGAAAGACAGGCTCGGGTCTCTGGTATATAAGCATTTTTAAAATTCAACTTTCTACGCCGCATTTGATGTCACAATCTCATACATCAGATGATGATGCTTGTTGTTTAAATAGGCCTAACATCTAGGTCGTCGGTCTTCATTCATAAGAGCTGAGCTCCCAACCAATTATCGTGCCCAACGGATCAAAATACCTGCACAGCTTCTTTCGTACTATCTGATGATAACAAGACAATTCCTGCTTTATAGCAGATAGGAACTTGCATTTTTCCTCGCGTCCCAAGAGACTCGATGTTATTGAAGGAGAGTGCCGTATAGCTCCAGTCACTCCCAGAGAGCTATTTCTAGCAGAACTAATCTCATCCTCAGTAGAATTCTATGGACTCGTAACATCAATAAATGTGTATGGCATTGTAAAACGTCGCTATATTCTCGTCAATTCCATCAACCGTTCTCAATTTCAACTGATCTCTGCTATTACGTCGTTCAGGAAGTAAAAGGATAAGGTAACTTTTCAAGTTGATACTTTGAAAGTTCACATATACTCAAGTATAATAATAATAATAATAATAATAATAATAATAATAATAATAATAATAATAATAATAATAATAATAATTTTGGTTTAACGTCCCATTGACTTATTTCACTGTTTAAGGAGAAACTGAAAGCTTTGCCTAAATGGTTGTCGACATTCGGAACGGACAGGAGCTAGAAAAAAGGAAACAAGAAGGACTACTTTAAGGTGCCGGAATTTTGTCCCACAGGAGTACTTTTACGTGCCGTTAAATCCACTCACATGAGGATGGCGTATTTGAGCACTTGATAACAATAGACCGAACCAAGATCGAACCCACAAACTTGAGTTCAGGAGGTCAGCACTCTACATTGCCATTTTCTATGAGTTTTGGCAAATACAATAATAAGCATACTTGGTAAATAGTTCTTGTGTGCTGATCTGAATGGTTCGGATGGTAGAACGCTCGCTTTTTGAGCCCAGGAAGGTGGAATAGATCATAGAGCGGTGGCTTTCTGACCTCAAGTTCGGGTGGGGTTGCGATCACGTCCCAGTCCGGTGATAATTTAAGATGCTGAAATATAACAGCTTTGTGTCTCTACATTTATAAGCACGTGAAAGAAGAACACCAGGACAAAATTTCTGCACCTCGGCGTCTATAAAGGTAGTCACTTGGTCGTGGAAGTTATTATTATTATTATTATTATTATTATTATTATTATTATTATTATTATTATTATTATTATTATTATTATTATTATTATTATTATTATTATTATTATTATGTCCAGATTGTCGGGTTTAACCTCCGATCAGTCCGGTGATATTTGAAGGTGCTGAAATATGATAGCCTCGTATCGGTAGATTTACGTCATAGCCTTCTCGATTCACACCGTGTGAAAGAAGACGAATTGCAGGAAACTCTACGATTCACAATAACCTTGCTGCAGAGGAAGAAGCCGTGACTGCGTTCGATTGTGGTAAGAATACCGAAAGGTTTGAATTCACACGGCATAAATCATAAAATTTTCATGTTTATTACTCTAGACGTAAAAACATCAATGATTACGGTTTTGTACAGTGCTTCTGCATATAATTTATATCGGCATCATGTGATTTCAGAAATGGATGTGCACTTTATTGTATGGAACATTTCCTTCTCTGTTAACTTCCCTTACAAGGAATAATTGAAACGCAACCGTTACAATTAATGTTAAACATATATTTCACTTCCAATATCTGTAATCTTTTAAATATTTCTTAAAACGTTTCCTTCACGAGTCGTGCATAGATTGACACCATATTTTTTCCTGTTTTGCTCACATGTTAAGCATTGCCCGCACTAGGATTTACGCAGCATGGAATATGATTGGCGCTGTGCGAATTGAGTAATTTAGAGCATTGAGCCATCTTACGAGGTAACATAGAGCTACATATCACCAACTTACATGCAAAACACATCTAAGGTATTCTTTCCTCCATGGGTGGTGATGGTAGAATATATTCACGGTGTTACCTGGCTGTCACAAGACACGACTAAAATGTGACCCTAGGATCTCTCAACTTGGGAGCGTGGGTTGGTGACCGTGGGTTCCCTAGCTGAGTTGGGAATTGTTTCCATATACTTACGCTAGTCTTCCCGCTTTAATTTTTCATATTCGACCCCAATAATTATGTTTATGAGGCCTAGGCTGATTTTGTTTTCGTGCCATTCATAGCACTTTCCCTTTCTTTTCCTGATATTTTTAAACTGCGAAAGGTGGGTCTCTTTCTTTTTTCTTCTCTGATTATTATAAGAGAGCATGGTCGTACAGTTGTACTTCCTCTTGAAATAATAATCACTACCAATATCTCCTACGTTCTGGTATATTCCACAAAAACTCACAATAGATGAGTTCTACTCTGTTTACAACACGATTACGGGGGCAGACGGAAGTATGGACAATATAATGATTTTAGATGTTTTAGCAGAAAATGAGCACAGTGGTGGTGAATGTGATGGCGTAATTAAAAACTACTAGGATCACTCTATTTCGGAAAAATACGAGAACTCTTTAAACTGTGAAAATGACGCAGGAGATGAGGATTCAAATCAGACTGTTGTTGAAACGATATTATCGTATGTTCGCCATTTTGTACAGCAAGACCGGAGGGAGAGTGATCCAGTCTGGCCCCGCCACGAGCGACGTCACTTTGTAGGTGCCTTGGCATTAGTCGCACAGCGAGAGAGAACCGACGCGCATTGTTCAGACTCTGTTGCCATTACGTCACTGGAGGTCTCTGGTGGTGCAAGAACAATGTAAAATGGGAATCTGAGGTCTTCCATCTCCAGAGGCTTCCGCAAGCTTCTAGTGTCCGATGTATCTCGAAGGACTGCCCGATGTGTATAAACGTGTTTGTCAAATGATATCGAATTTAATAGTGCTCAACCCTAAAATGAGCTGATAAAATGCGAATAGATATTAGGTAACAGCCACATGTTCGTTTATATAACAAGCTGTTTTGAACTGACTATATTTTTCCATCACTGGATGTTTGATGTTTGATGATGTAGGCAAGCTATAGTAGTTTTGGGAATAATCATTTCACGCTCATACTAGAAATGGTGCGTGATTTGGCGTCAAAGCAATGCCATCAATTCGAGCAACAAATATGAAGGTGCCTGTGACAATTGGCTCTAATTATGTAGTGCGTATGTTATTGAACAGTGTAATACACCACTCGGAGTCACAACCTAGTTTACTGCTTTGTACGAAGTGCATTTGCAATATGGATGGAGTGAATGCGCATCCTTTAGAAGGAATAATTGAACTGTACCCGCTGCGATCCAATCACTGTTAAACATTACGCCGCAGGAACTGCCTGAGCTTTGGCCGAGCTAATTACAGTCGTTCAGAAATTACTCGCATGTTAAGTTGTGATCAGGCCTGAAACGTCGTGATCCCTTTCTCCTCTCCCAAGGTGAAAATGATGAAAGTGTAAAGTACAAATATTTGGGAATCGCCATAAAAGCAAGGGTAACATGAAGTACCAAACGCGTGGATACAAATAAAAAAGAGAAAAAAACCCAACTACGATTCATGTGGGAAAATGATTGTGATTAATAGCAACATAAAACTTGAAACTTTCTTGCTTTTAAATCTATAATTGAGTGATTTGATCCCATGTCATGCCAGTTTTCTCTGTTTACCTTGAGTGAGTAGTACCATTCTGGCCTTTGGTCCATAAGCTCCCAATTTCACCTTCCTATGTGATAACATTTTGATAACTCTTTTAAAATTCGCAACATTTGAAAGGAAATCAGTCTGTAGGTAAACTCCATGAAATAGCAGCCGAAACAAGATTCCAAATAAAATACAACGTATATTAAAGGGATTAGATCAGGTTTCAACAGTCAACAGTTAATCACCAAATATGGAAATATCGTTCAAGTAGACAAGTTTAAGTATCTCGGGGAAATTATTGAACCAGCAGGGTTAAATCAGCAAGCTAACAAAGAATTGCAGCACTTCAAAGAGCATACACAATTACTTGGAACTGATACAATAACAAAAACTATATAAAAATGCAAAATTACGACAACGACATTATAACACAGTAGTTAAAACAGAAACACGTTATGCACCTGAAACTATTATAATTGGTGGAAAATATCAAATAAAGATGATCGAAAAACAAGAAAGGAAAACGCTCAGAAAAAGCTTAGGAAGTACCACATGGTAAGTGTGAGGACTCCTCAGCCATTCAGTGATAAGGGACACCAAGGTGTTGTAGCGCAGGATTTATTTCATGTACTGAGCGATTATTCCTCGGCGTTGTCACATTTATGTACCTTCAAAAGCCACCTACCTCAGCCGGAATCGAACCCACTATCATTCGATTGAAAGGTCAGTGACTAACTGCGTGCGCCGAAGAAGCCACTGATTATATACGATTGAGCATATACCATATATATATATATATTACTTAAAACATTCTATATGATATTAGTACACCAACAAACCCCATCGCACTACAGCCCTGATAGGCACTGGCCTACCAAGCGATCGATGCTCAGCCAGAAGATCTGCAGATTATGAGGTGACGCATGGTCAGTGCGACGAATCCTCTCCGCCGTTTTACATGGTATTAAGACTTTGCTTATTCTTCCTTCCCTAATCTGTTTACCCTCTAGGGTAGAGGTGGGATCCCTCGCTGAAAAATCAACCCTCCGGGGGTGACAGCTAATCACACTAACCACTACACCACAGAGGTGGACAGACTTTGCTTATAATAACTGAAATTTAAAATAACAACAATGTGGCGGTCCTGGAGCGTGAGACATTGGGTCAGGGGATTCTGCGAGATATTGGCAAGAATACCGTTGAAGGCTACAATCGTCCTCGAGTAGCACTAAGGGGCGTTGTTAATATTTGAACAGTACGCGGAATGTAGCCCATTATTCCACACCACTAGGTGCTTTCTGGCATCTGCTATAATTTTTACTGTATTTCTATTCTACTTCTGTTTTTCTTTAATTTCTTGCCTCTGCCTTACCTCTTTAGGCTTAAGTAATAACACCATGAGTCGTTATCTGTTTACCTAAGACTACATGCGCCTAAATTTTTCCTATGTTAACACTTTCTTATATCCGTAACTCATACCGTCTCAATTTACTTAGAGACACTTTATTTTCCAATACATCCACTTGGTATTTACATATTTGTCCTATATGGCTGTCCTCAGTTATAATCATATTTTCTATTAATTTCAACTTTCTTAACTGCATTATTTTCTTACTTAATTACTCCGTACGTACGCGAGTGCTCATTCCGAAGCCTGGATACCCTTTTCTTTGAGAAAATGTTCCAAAAATGTATAACTTTGGGCCCCGAAAAATACCGAAATATGGATAAAATTTTAATGACGGCGCAGACCTTCGTTTCGGGGTATCTGGTGGCTAAACTGCAAGTCGTATCACAAAACAGATAGCACAATCGCCGTTCAATTTGGAGTGAACTACAGCTTTGGTCCTATGATTTATTGTCGTGTCTGGATTGTTGCTTCGTTAGATAGCTCTGCATTTCTCGATTATAATCAAATATCTCCAACTTTATTGTGACTGGCATTAGGAAAAGGGGCCTGTCTTTATAATGAAATCTCTACTATGAATGACAGTTGGCAAGTGAGTCTGCTGTTATAGTAGAAACTCCCGAACTCGATTTTGATTCGCAGTAGGATATGTGGGTTGCCATTATAAAGAAAACTTTCGCAATGCCTTCCTTACATCGGAAACTACGTATAGCGTCCTCCCTGTTTATTTTCTCGGATATCGCTAAGAGACATGCAATTTAATAAAATCTTACTCACTGCCTTTACAGTAATTTACGGAGAAATCCGTATACAATATATAATATCGTAGCGAAGCACGGGTACATTTGCATGTAAATAATAGATTATTACGAAATATGGTTGTTGTCGTTGCCCAGATTATCTAGACTTAGAATCAGGGGTTTTTTTTGGAAATATTTGGTAGACCGGGCGAGTTGGCCGTGCGCGTAGAGGCGCGCTGCTGTGAGCTTGCATCCGGGAGATAGTAGGTTCGAATCCCACTATCGGCAGCCCTGAAGATGGTTTTCCGTGGTTTCCCATTTTCACACCAGGCAAATGCTGGGGCTGTACCTTAATTAAGGCCACGGCCGCTTCCTTCCAACTCCTAAGCCTTTCCTGTCCCATCGTCGCCATAAGACCTATCTATGTCGGTGCGACGTAAAGCCCCTAGCAAAAAAAGATATTTGGTAGATAGGACAAGGTGAATTACCTTCATTTACTACTGCCTCCTCTTTATCTTCTGTCTTATTGTACTCATCCTGGTGGGGTTACGGGTGTGAACTGTGCAGAAAATGGTGGAAATGACACTGTTTTATGACCGGATGCCCTCCCTGACACCACCTTGATGTACTCATTATATCATGTTTCTGTGGCGGTTGGTAGTGTGGTGTGCTTTATGTGTACACATGTATGTTTAGTGAGACAAACACCCAGTCATCAAGCACGGCTCACATTTCTAATTCGGCCGAAAATCAAACCCAGACTCTCTCAAGCGAAGACCAGACTCTGAGCATTCAGCTAAATTTCCGAACCACAAGGTAAACTACTAAAATTGTGTTAGTGATAACGGTGTCAACTATTCTTTCAAAGGAAGGTATTTCGTTTGCTGAAGTTGAAGGACTATGATACTTCATTCTAGGAATACAACTAATGTAATATTTGTCAGCAACTTACGGGCCACGCTTTAAAGACTTGATGTCTGCTCTTTTAAATTTGAGAGGCGCGTGCAGGCTGTTCTCATGTAGACATCGCCTTGCCAACCCCAGCACCCGGTCTATAACTGAACACAAAAATCCAACCTTATTTCGTGCCTGCGAGCAGAATTGCCAGGAAGAGAAAATATACGATAAAATATTCAGTCGGTACTAGGAGTATAGCCAAATTGGATTTTCTCCTTGGTGTGTCTGCTAAAGTCAGGGAATGTGAAACAGATATTACACCCTCGTGACGCTTATACATTGGCGACAACAAATGATGCTGAGCACACTGGAATTCTGCAGACTGGAAATTAAGAGAGAACGAAAAAATGGAACCATTGTAAACTATAGCTTACTCAGCATGGTAATTAGGACGTTCTGACTTTCAGACACGTCAGTAAATTATATTTTTACTGTCGAATCTGCCGTATCTTCCAGGCGTCAAATTACTTCCCTACACTTTGCTATGATTTCATGTGTATTTTATAACTGTTAGGTTATTCAGTCTGTCAAAATTGATTCTTATTAAACTACCTGAAAAAGAAAACATGGCAACAAAATTATACATGAAAAAGAAACAACTTAATTGAGTCTTTTTTTACAACTTGCTTTACGTCGCACCGACACAGATAGATCTTATGGCGACGATGGGATAGGAAAGGCCTAGGAGTGGGTAGGAAGCGGCTGTGACCTTTGTTAAGGTACAGCCCCAGCATTTTCCTGGTATGAAAATGGGAAACCACGGAAAACCATCTTCAAGGCTGCCGACAGTGGGGTTCGAACCCACTATCTCCCGGATGCAAGCTCACAGCTGCGCGCTTCTAACCGCACGGCCTACTTGCCCGGTAATTAATTCATAAATGCTAACTACTGTATACAGTATGTGCAGAGGAGAATATACTTGCTTGTTATATTTGCTTTATGATTTTACGAGTGTGCATTTAATTCTACTTTGCACCGACTCGTTGGCTGAATGGTCAGCGTACTGGCCTTCAGTTCAGAGGGTCCCGGGTTCGATTCTTGGCCGAGTCGGGGATTTTAACCTTAATTGGTTAACTCCTACGGCACGGGGGCTGGGTGTATGTGTTGTCTTCATCATCATTTCATCCTCATCACGACGCGCAGGTCGCCTACGGGAGTCAAATAGAAAGACCTGCACTTTGACGAGCCGAACCCGTCCTGGGATATCCCGGCACTAAAAGCCATACGATATTTCATTTTTCTACTTTGCAGATGAACTCGCTAGGGGTCGCTAGTATACTTAAAAATGAACAGTCTTTCAATTTATGACTTTTGTTGCTAATCAGCTGGAGTGGTGTGAGCTTTAAACAGTTACGGTAAAACAAATGCAATGTTGTTTATCTCAGAGAATTCGTGAGCCGGACATCCCGAACATGGAAGTCTGGAAGTAGCTACAGTAATCGTACAGCTTTGCACGTACCGATGCGTAAAACATTCAACATTTGACTGATCCAAATAAATAAAAATATATTAATTTTGACAAATAATTTATATTACTGTTGTAATGGAAAATCATCATATTTAAAAGAAATAATAAATTGCGGTTAAACAGGCACGTTTCGTTCTTGAAATAACACTGTCCGACTCGTTGGCTGAATGGTCAGAGGGTCCCGGGTTCGATTCCCGGCCCGGTCGGGGATTTTAACCTTCATTGGTTAATTCCAATGGCCCGAGGGCTGAGTGTTTTTAGTGTCCCCAACATCCCTGCAACTGACACACCACACATAACACGCAGTTACCTACACATGGCAGATGCCGCCCACCCTCATCGGAGGGTCTGCCTTACAAGGGCTGCACTCAGCTAGAAATAGCCACACGAAAAAAATCAGATAACACTAAACATGTTTAGAAACGTATAAACATTTGTTTAAATTCTTAAAAACTAGAAATTTGGAAATGATATTAATTAAGTCCTCACTTCTACTGGAAAGAGATGGCTTCAGATATCACAAAATGACTGCATGTTTTACATTTTCTAATGCATCATATTTCGTGCGGTAATTGCTAGCCCACTAAAGACCATCTAAGGCAGATCCTCTGACAAGTATGGGCGGTGTCTGCCATGTACGGAAAACTGTGTCATAGTGCGGTGGAGGGTAATATTGTGAGTGGTGTATGAGTTTCAGGAATGTTGGGGATAGCACAAATACCCAGTACCCGAGCCAAGACAATCCACATAAAATCCCTCGAACCAGCCGGGAATCAAGCACGGGGCAACGAAGACCAAGATCCAATACGTTAACCACTCAGCCAGGGAGGCAGACTTCTAAGGCATTATTCTTATTCTTATTCTTATTCTTATTCTTATTCTTATTCTTATTCTTATTCTTATTCTTATTCTTATTCTTATTCTTATTCTTATTCTTATTCTTATTCTTATTCTTATTCTTATTCTTATTTTTTACGAGTGCCCGGCTCCTTGGATGAATGATGAGCGTTGTAGTCTTCGGATCAGAGAGCCCCGGTTCTGATTCCCGGATGGGCCGGACATTTTCGTCGTCTCTGGTTAATTCTTTCGGCTCGCAGTCGGGCTGTTTGTGTCCCTCTTAATACACAATTTCATTTACATATGGCATATTAAAATACCAACCACCACAGTAAGGCGTAATAGTGAAAACTTTCTTCTTTCATTGGGCTTCATACACACGTAATGCCGACCGCCAGTAAATTGGGAAAGCAAGGATGGAAAAGAAATAAGAGTGATAGTGTGTCGGCCACCGGATCTCAAGATAACAGGTTCAAACCCGGCAGAGGTAGTCGGATTTTTGAAAGGCGAAACAATCATTCACGAAAATAATTGAAAATTGAGTGAACGTGTAGGATAATATCCTTAATTGAAAGACAGATGAACTATCTGTATAAATTTATACCGGTATGGTTGTAGTTAACCATGTTATTATCTGAAACTTCTAAGTGTTCAGGTTCAAAGATTTTAGGTTTAAAATATGTTCAAACCCCACTTCCTCCGTAGATATCCATTGCCCACCACCACATTTCCAAACCACAAGCCAGCATTGATGTATATGAAAAGAAGTGTGTTGGTTCAAACAAGAATACCCAGTCCCCAAGCCAGAGGAGTTAACCACACGTGGCTAAATGTCTCGTTCAATTCGGGTATAGAACCCGAGGCCCTCTGAACTGAAGGCCACTGTGTTGATCATTCAGCCAAGGAGCCGGATTTGTTAGTGGATTCCTACAGGAATAAAATCGGATGGTTGGTTTGAAGATTTTTCTTTCGTAATTTTCTTTATTAAGCACCGACACAGATAAGTATTTTGGCAACGATGGGATATGAAAGGGTTAGGGGTGGGAACGAAGCAGCCATGGACATAATTAAGGAACAGCCACAGCATTTGCCCGGTGTGAAAATGCTAAACCATCTTACGGGCAGCCGACAATGGAGTTCGAACCCATTATCTCCCGAATGTAAGCTGATAGCTACGTGACCCAAACTTCACTACAACTTGCTTGGTGATTCTGGTTTTCAATTGTGGTCTAAAATATATAATTCCAATGCGTATGTTACTTCGTTCGTTCGCCAAGCCAGAGATTTACAATAGGAACGAACGTCTGTTTAACGAGGACGCGATGAGTAAAGGAAGGTATTCGGGAGGAAGTAGTGTATATTTCAAAATCTGTATACCCTCACCAGTAATCGATTCCGTGACCTCCCAACATTTTACTTTAAACGTACGCCGGCATCTGTTTCATATGCAATATTTATGCGGTGCTAATTTGATGCAATAACCAGATAAGAATAACGGCGCTTTTGCATGATGTGAGCTTGTTATTAATTTAAACATTTCACGGCAGCGAACGAACAACTTATCTTCAAAGACAGAAGGACATAAAAGTATATGGAAGGCTCCGTGTTATAAACACACTCGCACAGAGTTGAGGACGATAGCAAACAAACCGTTTCATTTTAATTAAACGTCTTGATAAAATGCATGATAAATGTGGTAATGAAAATAGTCATAGCGGCTCGGTTGATTACAGTATTCGATTTATCTTCCCAGTTCATGTTGGGCTTGTGAGCTCCATGTACCCACCCCTCATTCCACCCGTCTGTCCTGTACTCAACTGCAGTGTTCCAGGCAGCTGATAAATTCGCTCCAGCAGCGGGCCTATACTAAAAAAAAAGGAACTCTGCCAATTATGGGATACTTCCCAGGTTTTTAGGCATAGAGAATTAGATCCATAAATTATGGGAAAATCTCTGAGGGTTGTGGAGAGCGGTTTGTTGAGAATGGCCGTTTCGTTGATCTCGACATGTGAGATAATATTTATTATTATTATTATTATTATTATTATTATTATTATTATTATTATTATTATTATTATTCATTTGAGTCATCCAACGACTTGATCATTCCACCCGTCTGAGCTTGAAAAATGGGCAGAAAATATGACAAGAAATCTTGCATTTCCAAGACTGAAGAAATCTAAGAGGATTAAATGTCAAGTAGGGAGTGTGAAATTGGAACAGGTGGATCACTTCAAGTACAGATGAGTAATTTCACTGGATGGTAGTATGCTAAGTGAAACTGCATCAAATTTTAACAAAGCTGATGCAGTTAGCGTCGGCCTCGTGGTGTAAGGATAGCGTGCCTGCCTTTTACTCGTAGGCCCCGGGTGCGATTCCCGGCCAAGTCAGGGATTTTTACTTGGATCTGAGGGCTGGTTCGAGGTCCACTCAGCCTACGTGATTAGAATTGAGGAGCTGGTCTAGAAAGCCAAGAATGACGACCGAGAGCATTCGGCGTGCTGACCACACGACACCTCGCAATCTACAGGCCTTCGGGATAAGGAAAGGTCGCTTGGTAGGCCAAGGCCCTTCAAGGGCTGTAGTGCCATGGGGTTAATTCGTTAATGCAGTGAGCTCCCAAGTGCAATCAACGGTATTCTGTAAGAAAGAAGTTAGCTCTGGGAGGAAATTATCTTCACATCATTTTGTTCTCAGATCGACTTTGTTAGGTGGACTCAGGTTATCTTTTCCTAATGTGGAAGTAACATACATTAAAGAAGCGAGAATAATTGCTGCAACAAGTATAATGAAATAATGGTATTAGGCCACGATCAATGGATACATAAGGGCTAAGGAATAAACCATTTGAAAGAGGCTGTGCGTATGAAACGGTTTCGATACAGGGGTCATGTGAGGCGAATAGGGGAGGCTAGATTACCTAGGAGAATAGGGGGTAAGAGAAGCAGAGGGCGAGCATAACACTTTTTTTTGCAAGTGGCTTTACGTCGCACCGACACAGATAGGTCTTAAGGCGACGATGGGATAGGAAATGCGTAGGAGTTAGAAGGAAGTGGCGTGGCCTTAATTAATGGACAGCCCCAGCATTTGCCTGGTGTGAAAATGGAAAACAACGGAAAACCATCTTCAGGGCTAATAATAATAATAATAATAATAATAATAATAATAATAATAATAATAATAATGTGTGGCTTCCGGCGTGGCCTGGTGCCGATATTTCGAGTTGACGCCCTATAGGCAACCTGCGTGTCTGTGAGGACGGTGCCCTACCTCAAATGAATTTATTCTAATGCTAAAGATGGCACCAACGCACGGCCAAAATAATTAACAATTGAGATGATACTAACACCCAGCCAGAAGAATTAACTAATGGAAGTTAAAATTCACGCTGCACCGGGCGAGGAATGGAACTCAGGAACTCTTGTACCAAAGGCCAGCATGCTAACCATGTAACCATAGAGCCGGATGTACTTGCACACTCATCAGATGCTACACTGCGCCGTGTGGACGAGTCAATACCTCTATGGAATGATTACTGAATGATACCGATTCTTTCATATATGGCGTTTACCGTTTACCGGCCCGAGTTGAGCAGGCTGTTTGAATGGTGGGCTCTGAAATGAGCATAACATCTTAATATTATGTAAATAAATACTTACTGTAGTATGAAATATTGTACCTTACAAAGGCAGAAATATTTCTCGTATTCGCTTCGATATATATCAAAGCTTGTACAGTAAGAACTCGGTTTCAGTCAGGGTAATGTAAATAACTATTTTTTGATTCTTACATTATAACGAAGTACTATATACGGTGTAGAGGCTTATATTGACACTATTTCAACATTATTATACGACTGTTTCACTATCAGAATGAATTCTAACTTAAATTCATGTGTGTTTTATAGGCCTCAAGATTTCCCTTCAGGTTATAAGGACCAAGGGTTTTATCTCTATTGGCAGAACCAACGAGGAAGTTGGAGAGAATCCTGGTGATGCTAGAAATTGGCCATCACATCTCATGTAAACTCCTGGTGAGTAGAACCGCAATTAATGCCTTCTGCCTTATCTGAGACCCACTCACAAGTTGAGAGCTTTGAGGAAATAGCCATTTTAGGTTCTCCCAGATCAAACTATGGAAAGTTGGGCTGCATTAAATGTCAACTCTGTCTCCCTCTCTGTTAGTCTCCACTTGCAGCAGACAGCTACTATCATGGACAAATTTATCTATCACACCATAAACTTACATCAACATACAATGGACTAGAAATCCACTATATTAGACTAACTCATATTGGTTAACTAAATGTCATTCTTGATCATACGGCGTAATAGCCAAGTGGGATAGTCACTGCTTTCTCAGAAATGCCTGTGGTTAAAATCCCGACGATTTAATATGGGATTTTTCAAATGAAATGAAATATATCGTCCATGTGGTTCGAATTCCAAGTAAAATGAATAATAATCTAATGTTATTGTCTTTACGTCTCATAAACTACTTTTACGGTTTTCGGATTCGCTGAGGTCTCGGGATGTTGTCCCTCAGGAGTTCTTTAACGTGTTAGTAAATCTACCGATATACGAGGTTGATGTATTTGAGCAACTTCAAATACCACTGAACTGAGCCAGGATCGAACCTGCCAAGTTGGACTCAGAAGGCCAGCTCTCTACCGTATGAGCTACTCAGCCCATTTCAAGTAAAACTGGAGGTCCGTGACTATGTTACTGTGAACTAGAAGCTTGCTTGCTCACGTGTTTTATCTTGACTGGCTGATGAGCACAGTTGATTTAGATCAGTATAGGACTCCTTGAGAATGGTAAAATATTTGGAGTTACTAACCTAGCCTTTAATATCATATCATTTATCTCCTGTGGTCATGACCGGATCATCCATGCTCAAATATTATAATATTGGCTCAAACATAATATATTAGAACCTCTCTAGTCGGAATGTAGAGCAATCGTAAAATTACAGAAGACATTAGAAATTATATGGTTAAGACGAAAGTAATTCTAATGTGTCTAATAATCGATTTCAGTCGAGCTTTTGGCAGTGTTGATGATGATATCCTAATTATATAACTCATAAACCTCAACATGGCCAATTGGAATGCGTAGTGGTTCAATTATTACTTCAGAAAAGGTTATCAGGTACTAATCTTGGAGGATGGGCCGATGACCTCGATGTTAGGCCCCTTTAAACAACTAGCATCATTATCATCAACTAATCTTGAGCAATAGTTGATCTTCCTGGATGAAGTCTCTTGTGGTGTTCCTCAGGGTTCTCTACTGGGTCCTTTATTGTTTCCGGGTTTACCAACGATATCTCTAAGTGATTAACATCCTCTAGTGACCGTATTTATAATGATGATCTGCAGGTTTACTAACATTCTGACCCATGTAACACCTTTGATACAACAAAATTCTGAACTGTCATCATTTTGCAACTGGGTTGTAAATGATGGACTCAAAATCGATACTGAAAAAAAAAAAAGTACAGGTCATTACAAGAGGATACAAGGGCGTTCTGGATATTCCTTTTAATAACATCCAAAGTTAACAGAATCAACATTCTGTTAATACTCCCCTTTGACCACTGTGATGTTGTGTATAGCGATCTTAACATACATTGTAGACTGAAAGAACTAATAATTCCTGCATTCGCTTTATTTTCAGTGAGATCGCGTCCAATGTGTCTCTAGATGTCTTAAAAGAGGAGACCGTCCCGCTCATTCCGTCTGTTTAGTTGACTGGCTCGCTTCTTCTACTTATTTTACCATCAGAGTTTGTGATTCGTTGCAAATGGACGAGAACTCTATAAATATGGAACGTTTCCATGTTCATTAGTAGTGAAGGTACCTGAGTTTGTTTCTCAGGATACCCCACCAAGAGACAGCACTTTGGGTCTCTGAGAGCTTCATATCGATTAGGATCATGATGAAGAGGGATCAAGTAGTAGGTACATTATTAAGAGGATAATAATAATAATAATAATAATAATAATAATAATAATAATAATAATAATAATAATAATAATAATGTTGGTGGATGCTCGTTCCTCATTGGAGTAAATGTCACGGAAGTTCAGCTTACAACGTCTGTTCTCCCGGTTAGGGGCGGCTGCAGAATGCATCTGCTCACCAGATTAGGGAGGGCCTCATTAAAAACCCAGCACTTAGGTACAAAATGCCATTGGGTGTGGCGAGCCCTCGTAATAATATCCTATTCGAAGCCTAGTGGAACAGGACTATCAGAGGGCGGAATGGAGGTCAGCCATAAACTACCCGACTCAGGAGCTCTCGGGACATTAGTGACGGAACAATAATAATAATAATAATAATAATAATAATAATAATAATAATAATAATAATAATCGTGTAGATTAGGCTAGCGGTTTAAAATTTTTCGATTTGGAACGTTTAGGCTGCCTGTGTTTCAGTTGAGAAGTTCACATTTACTCTGACAGATCGCAGAGAAACTGTAGCTCTGTTAGGTGATCTATGCCTGATATTTTTTTCGTTTAAACACTAAATATGTCACCAGAAATAATTTACCATCCGACTTCGCTTGTCATAGAGTGTCGAATGGGCATTTTCTGCCCTTCTAAAGTCGAACTACATCTGTAGGGTTTGAATTTGTGGTTTTGGGATACAGAGACTTACAATCAACCACTAATCTACAGGAAAAGATTTAATAAAGTTTCATTATATTTAATGCTACATTTGTGTTATGAAATATAAGGTAACTTATTAATTATTCAAATAACATTTTATAGTCTCAGTCCTAAGTTGTATTGACGAGGAACAAGATTTGAAGTAACCATTCAATTATTCGTACCTAGCAAAGTATACAGTAGAACATTAAACACCCGTGTCTGAGGAGGAAATATTATTTTCTGGGAGAACGAACATTTCACTCGCACTAAATGTGTACATATATACCTACTAAACAAGTGGTTGAGGTAGAGAATTTTATACGCCATATTGTAAACAATTAGGAGTCAGAAGAAGTACAGCAGCGCACATGTACGATGATGAAGCGGTGAGAGAACACGACCACTAGGAAAAAAGGAAGATATGTAGCCGTCATATGAGGTGCGGTCATGAATTTTGAAACGAAATGAGAACGTAGAGAATGTGCTATATGTTACAGAACTTTCCTCGCTAACTTTCTGTTAATATAACCTAAAATAAAAACTACTTAATATCTTCACTAATTCACCCAACTTTTATAAATGAAAATAAACCATTTCTGTATGTTTTTCTAGGAATATTGCCGTCCGTGATGTTTAAATTCCTTTGAGCAGAGATGCATCCTGTGCTGAATGCAAAGGAATGCCGTCCGTGATGTTTAAATTCCTTTGAGCAGAGATGCATCCTGTGCTGAATGCAAAGGAATGCCGTCCGTGTTGTTTAAATTCCTTTGAGCAGAGATGCATCCTGTGCTGAATGCAAAGGAATGCCGTCCGTGATGTTTAAATTCCTTTGAGCAGAGATGCATCCTGTGCTGAATGCAAAGGAATGCCGTCCGTGTTGTTTAAATTCCTTTGAGCAGAGATGCATCCTGTGCTGAATGCAAAGGAATGCCGTCCGTGTTGTTTAAATTCCTTTGAGCAGAGATGCATCCTGTGGTGAATGCAAAGGAATGCCGTCCGTGTTGTTTAAATTCCTTTGAGCAGAGATGCATCCTGTGCTGAATGCAAAGGAATGCCGTCCGTGTTGTTTAAATTCCTTTGAGCAGAGATGCATCCTGTGCTGAATGCAAAGGAATGCCGTCCGTGATGTTTAAATTCCTTTGAGCAGAGATGCATCCTGTGCTGAATGCAAAGGAATGCCGTCCGTGATGTTTAAATTCCTTTGAGCAGAGATGCATCCTGTGCTGAATGCAAAGGAAGGAAAATGGTGAAGACGGTTTGCGACGGAATGCATGAGAACATCGTAAGCATGGCATCCTAAGTCCAGCTCCTTACCTAAATGGCCGGCAGCGCTTGCTGTTCGAAGGGTCCTGGGTTCAATTTCAGGTCGGGTTGGCGATTTTAGCCTTGTCAGGTTAATTCCTCTGGTCAGAGAACTGAGTCTCCGTGCTAGTATTTGTCTCAATATATAAAAAACACACCACACAAACACGGAACAGTGAATACCTTCCTCTACGTAGCGTTGGCGTCAGAAAGGGCATCGCGCCGTAAAACATAGTATGAGCAATAAAAATAACAAAGCCATCTCGGTATGGGTCATACATTCCCTACGAGGAGTGGACGACAAATGCTTCCGCAATCCTTAATCTCAGTACTGAATTAGCCAGAGGCGTTAACTCTATGTCCGGCCTTCTTTGGAATGAGTGAACATTTTTTTTTTTTGACATTTGCTTTACATCGCATTGACACAGATAGGTCTTATGACGACGATGGGATAGGAACGGCCTAGGAATGGGAAGGAAGCGGCCGTGGCCTTAAATTAAGGTACAGCCCCAGCAATATTTGCCTGGTGTGAAAATGGGAAACTACGGAAAACCACCTCCAGGGATGCCGACAGTGGAGTTCGAACCCACTATTTCCCGGATGCAAGCTCACAGCTTCGCGCCCCTAACCGCACGGCCAACTCGCCCGGTGAATGAGTGAAGAAACAAGAGCCATGTGTCTCTCAGGAAGTTCTAAATTCTCCGATTAATTGATGGTGAAACGATAACCACGTCCTTCTGACCAACAATGTTTCTAGCGTTAATGATCAATACTTCAACAATATGTGTTCAAGATATTCACCATCCTTCTTTAACTATTACTCTGAATTCTGCCTAGAATGTTTGACTTGCGGTTATACAGTCACGAAAATGATGCAGTCTTCTCATTTCCACTACGTATCCCTGTCCCTTGAGAATTGTCTGGTGGCTGAAGTTCACTAGGTTGAGGTCGAGTGACCACGGAGGCCATTCCAAGGGTCTACATAAGCATCTCCTTGAATCTGTATCATCCAACCATCAGTGGGTGGGGTGGAAAAGGAACACCTTGCACGAACATTTCATGGTGTGCTTCGATGTGATGTGGGCCTGGTATCAGTTGATCTTCGTAACATGATTGGATGATTTCCACATCGACAGATGTTTAAGAGACATCGCATATCCCATAACCTATAATACATCCTCACTTTTGCAGCTCCCTGTTCTTCTGCATCGGTTAACCAACCAAGATGTCCCGCCGACGAATATCTTGTAGGTAATTTATTTGTCTGTCTTTTAGTGCCGGGAGTGTGTCCGATAACATGTTCGGCTGTATTTTGAAGCCCTGTGGGCGACCTGAGCGTCAGGGTGTGAGACGTCGATAATGAGGTAGGTAGAGGGTGATACCCGGTGTCGGCACCTAGACTATTCCCGCTTAATGCTTTCATCTCCATCCAACAGACGAATCACAATCATAACCAACATATATCAATCTTTTTTACAATCTTCTTTAGGTCGCACCTACACAGCTATGTCTTATGGTGACGACGGGATAGGAAAGGGCTAGGAGTTGGAAGTGACCCTAGCCTTAATTGAGGTACAGCCCCAGCATTTTCCTGGTGTGAAAATGGGTAACCTCGGAAATCCAGCTTGAGGACTCTCGACAGTAGGGGCCGAACTCACTATCTCCCGAATGCAAGCTGATAGTTACGTGAATCAAAATGCAAAACCAATTGCTAGGTGCATATCCTCAGTCCATATGAATACTACGAAGAGGTTTGAAACGGAATCCAGGTTTTTGGCACGCAATCTAGTGATGAGAAATTACATATCTACCACCACTTATCCTACCACGCCGGCTATCACTCTGATGGTGAAATGTTTTTTTCCAACAATGGGACTCGAGCTGGCTAACCGTGGATGTTGTAACTACCATGACCACTTGGCGGACCACATCTCATAAGTACTTAGTTAATACACTTTAAGTTCTATCATCAGCAGTATCTTTACCGGAATATTGGCTCCTAAAGAAACAACACGACCAGGAACTCAGAGTTACGAGGATGAGGATACTAAGAATGTGTTGTGTTGTAATAAGAATCGTTAAGATATAAAATGGGTACATTAGACGTGGCTTAAAATTGAAACCCATTTCTGAGAGGGTGATGGAATCTCACTTACGCCGATCCGGTCATGTAATGAGGATATCTGAAATTGTATGGTACGGAGAATCCTAGCTATCCCCGAAAATGCCAGGAAGTTCCCATCGAGAAAATCTGCGTTGTGACAAAAGTACTTGTAAATTGCATATGGTTATGGACTGAAGTACGTACATTGAACATTTTTACAATTCCAATGTCTTATGACAATGACCAGTATTTTTATTGTCACAGTTGGTACACCTATCCACAGATTTACAAAAAGCATATAAAGGACCCAATGGGAACTAAACAGTTATACAAAAGTAGTGTGGCCTCGGCGTGAAGCAGAGGTTATTAGGTTATTGTGACATGTAGTTCAGTCGTATAGACCAATTGACGATGAAATAACATGAATATTATACGGGAATGTTGCTTTATTCTGACACTTGTCTAGATTATGCGACTACCCGGCGAGTTGGCCGTGCGTTTAGGGTAGCGCACCTGTGAGCTTGCATCCGGGAGATAGTGGGTTCGAACCCCACTGTCGGCAGCCCTGAAGATGGTCTTCCGTGGTTTCCCATTTTCACACCAGGAAATGCTGGGGCTGTACCTTAATTAAGGCCACGGCCACTTCCTTTCCACTCTTAGGCCTTTCCTGTCCCATCGTCGTCATAAGACTTATTTGTGTCGGTACGGCGTAAAGCAAATAGCATAAAAACAGTTTATGGGACTGGTTTTCATACCAAAGTTGCAAGGTTGCAATCGAGACGTCGGGTCCTACCCGATAAGTAGAGCCCTGCGCGGATATACAAAATATTATCCGCAACCGATCAGCATCCGCACTTCCTTCATCCGCACCCGCACCCGCATCCGCGAATGGTTATCGACGGATATTGTAAATATTTAACTACATTATATTACACCCAAGATACTGAAACCAATAGATCTGTTAACATAATATAATAGGCCTGATACGTGGAACCAAACCCCCTACAGTCGCAGGTTTATGAGGGATTTTCTCTTCCGACAACTACCGACGTACTGACTTATGTTCCTTCCTGTCAGTAATTGCGGGCAGGAGCCAGTTAGGCTTAGGTCAGATTTACGGCTTTATGGTCTCAAGGCTCTTTATATATCACTTTTCTCCCATACCACTGCCATGGATCACCTAACCACAAGCAAAACTAAGAGTATACCTAAGTGAAAATTAATAAACTTCATTCTTTAGAAAGTATCAGCAAAATTATCCACACTGCCACACAGTTTGCTTCCGCCAAGACAATAACTTCGCGGATAACCGCGGATAAGTTACGCAATTTCAAGGCAATTTGTTTGTAAAACTAATAATTCTAAAGTAAAAGAACGAGGAATTATAGTATCTTGACTGAATGAAGCACAGATATTTGTACAATCACGTTCATGAAAACCAGAATACCTTGAAAGACTAGACATAGGAAGTTCATATTCACAAAACATGTGCATTGGTATGTTCCGACGAAATGATTAACATTTGAACCATGTCGGACCATAGATATTTCAGCGCACCACCACTGACTGGTAAAATGTGCCTGCGGCTCTCGTTATCGCTATAAATCGAGGGTAATTAATCAGTGTGACTTGAGCAGACGTGCAGAATGCCTCGCAGACGTATGCGAGATACGTACCGTGAAATGAGTGGGTTTGAAAGAGGGCGCATTATTGGCATGAGAGAACGTGATGCATCCATCCAGGAAATCGCGGCTCGTACAGGATGAACTGTGTCGGCAGTGCAACGGGTGTGTACAGAATGGTTCACAGAAGGCCGTAGAACACGACGAGTTGGGTCTGATCGCACCACCCAGACTATCCCCCGAGAAGATCAACACCTCATCCAAATGGCATTGCAGGACAGATCTGCGTCCTCCTCGCCTCTGACGCAACAATGAAACAGTGTAACACATTGTACACTATCAGGAGTGACAGTCTGTCGCCGTTTATTGCCGGCGTGTCGTCCATTTCTCCACCTTCCTTTGACTAATATGCATAAACATGCTGGACTGCAATAGTGTATGGAACGGCGTCACTGGGGACAGGAATGGTAGCAGATAGTATTTTCGGACGAATCCAGGTTCTGTTTGTTTGAAATGAAGGCCACTTTTTGGTCGCCGCAGGCAGCGGGAGAGGCATCACATTTACTACATCGCACACGACATACAGCGCCAAATCAAGGCCTTATGGTGTGGGGTGCTATTGGGTACAACCGCAAATCACAGTTGGTGCGTGTCCAGCGCACTGTGGCCAGTTTGACCTCCGTGAATGATATCCTGCGACCCGTAATCATACCCTTTCTGCACGACACGCCAGACGCCATATTTCAGCTGGACAATGCGCGACCACATGTTGCTACACGAACACGTGCCTTCTTGTTGTTACAGAATGTCACACTGTTGCCTTGGCCCGTCCGATCACCGGAAATGTGTGGGATATAGCGAAACGGCGGGTGCGGCGCTGTGACCCAGTGCCAACCACCAAACATGAACTGTGGACCAGGTGAATGCAGCATGGATGGCTATGCCCCAATACGCCATTCGCGCTTTATACGCGTCGATGCCATCACGCATAGAACAAGTTATTAGTGCCCATGGAGGACCCAGTGCCTACTAGGCAACAGGACACATGCTGAACCTAGGTGACTGAAATGCTAATCGTTTCTACAGAACATATTAATGAACATATCATGTGAATATGAACTTTCTATCCCTAGTCTTTGCCGGCCCCGTGGTGTAGGGGTAGCGTGTCTGCCTCTTACCTGGAGACCCCGGGTTCGATTCCCGGCCACGTCAGGGATTTTTACCTGGACCTGAGGGCTGGCTCGAGGTCCACTCAGCTATTGGGTACAACCGCAAATCACAGTTGGTGCGTGTCCAGCGCACTGTGGCCAGTTTGATTAGAATTGAGGAGCTCTCTGACGGTGAGATAGCGGACCCGGTCTAGAAAGCCAAGAATAACGGCCGAGGGGATTCGTCGTGCTGACCACACGACACCTCATAATCTGCAGGCCTTTGGCCTGAGCAGCGGTCGCTTGGTAGGCCAAGGCCCTTCAAGGGCTGTAGTGCCATGGGGTTTTATCCCTAGTCTTTGTAGGTGTTCTGTTTTTCATGAACATGAGTGTATTTTCAGCGTGAGTTAAAAATGTTTTTTGTCTGAGAGGAAGTCTAGAGCTGATATTCGAGCCGAAAGCGCAATTTAGTGCTTGGCTATTTATCGTGGCCAAGTTGTGGTGCTTACTAGAGCAAATCGAGATCACAGGAGTGAGGATAATCTAAAGATATTTGTCAGCCTCACCTACTCTGACAGATAATCCCAAATGTTGACGGACGATTACAGTTTGTCAAGCGAGGAGGAGGGTTTACATCACCGACATGGTGCAGACAGAGCCATTAAGAACGAGCAGGATGACTACGTCATTACGACGAAAACTTCGTGTTTCCCTAAATATTTGCCATATAATAATAATAATAATAATAATTATATTAATAATAATAATAATAATAATAATAATAAGTAAGGGTGTATTCTGCCTGAAGGCAGGTCCGAACCTCCGCAGAGGTGTGCCTGAGCCAAAGTTTACGTACGGTAGGGTGGCCAGTTCCTTTCGCTCCTCCATTCCCTTACCCCCCACCAACAGCGCGTGGCAACCCATCCAAATCTTGACAACGCCCAATGTTGCTTAACTTCGGAGACCTCTCGGGATCCGGTGTTTCAACACGGCTACGGCCGTTGCCAATAATAATAATAATAATAATAATAATAATAATAATAATAATAATAATAATAATAATAATAATAATAATAATAATAATAATAATAATAATAAGTGAATTAGTTGTGGATTCCTTCAAGGTTCAGTGTTTGGTCATTATTATTTTCGCTTTCGATCAACGATATTTCTAATTCATTAACAACCTCTAGTTACCATATTTATAGCGATTATCTGCAGGTTTAAAAACGCTCTGGCCCATTCAACATCTCGGAAACTGGTAATTCTAAACTCCCACCACTTTGTAACTGGGATATACAAAACTGACCCAGTATCGATGCCGAAAAGACCCAGTTGAACATCATAGGACATCAAAAAGTTTTAACTCATATCAGAATAGGGAACCTATCTGACGTGTTGCGTGACACGAAAGTTGCGTTGAGCACAAGGGCAAAAACATCTGTAAAATGTTTTATATACGAAGAACTGGGCGAACCTTAAATCAAAGATGTCAAGAACATTTCAAGGCAGTAAAGTACAACAGATATTCAGCTTTTGCGGAACACATTTACAACAATAACCACAGCTTTTTAGGGATCGAAAAGGACATGAAGTTAATCTTTAAGGGTAATTATGGATTTGAATTAAATACACGTGAAAGCATTGATATATTTTTGGAGCAGGCAAGGGAACCAGATAAAATTTTAAATGAAACAGTCGTAAGCAACATTTTGTTTACAATCTTGAGTTGATGTAACATCAGGTGCTTCCAATGAAACCTTGAGGTGACGTAACATCATGTGCCTGCAGCGCGGTTCCGTACTTAAAGCTGAACGTTTGTCAGTACTCGACCAACAGCTTGAGCACGAGGAAAAGCCAGCCCTTCCTATGGTATGTCCATACCTTTTACAACAACATTGTGAGTTTAAATGTATTATTTTCATATTTTTACACTTGTTTTTTCTTTTTATTATTTTACGGTTGATGCCAACAGGGCTACATTATAAACACATTTTAACCAATTTTGACGACACACTTATGTGAAATTAAATTTAAAATGGACCTTAGTGTCCGAAAACTGGTTATGTTTTAATAAAGTTTGTGCTGATACGACTGTGTATAATTAATAATAATAATAAAATTAACTACATCAGCACTGTTAATAAGAAATGGCTTTGATATTTTATAATGATTATAATTCGTAACTTATTTTAAATCACAGTTAGACAGTAGACTGAAAAAGTAACATTTCCTGCTTTTCATTTCATTTTCAGTGTGAGTCCACTTATCTCATTTTCTTAAGTGACCATCAAAGCTAATCGTGCAAATGAAAGACAACTTCATGCCCACTGCCTACTGCACAACACTCTAAGAACGTCTACATCTTAGTATATATACATCCAGGTTTACCAACTTCTCAATCTAAACACCTGCTCTCACAGCAGGAACATCTGGTCATCCCTCCACACACCATCAAAGAGTATACCCACTTTTTTACAGTAGGTGCAGCACGGGTTTTGAACTACATACTAGACGAGTTACAGAGCCGGATGTCCATCTTCTCATCTAAAACCAGTCTAAGAAAAATGTGACTGTCATTACTACTAACATTACGATTTCGATAAGAATAATAATCATTATTATAACAAAAGCCATAGTTCTAAAATGTTATTGATAACTATGGGGAAACTAGGGCTTATTCAGCTGTTGTGCCAATTTGAAGATCTTTCCTTATAATGAAGCTTGCAGAGTTAACTGGATGTGATATGATGGGGATTTGAACTCTTGATCACCCTCGCTTGCCGTTGGATGTTTTAAATATTTGAACGGTCTATCTTGATATGCTTTGCCGAAATGCGACCTATCGGCTGGATGCACTCCAATATTGGGATGCTTTTTTAAGCTTTTCCGTCTTTGTTATTTTGTTGGACTTGAGTATATTGACCACAGATATCGCCTGTAAATGCCTTTCAATCATTAGTTGAGGGTATTGGTGTGGGAGGGGGGTTGGCACAAAGAGCGAGGGTGGGAAAACAAGAAGAGCCAGCCAGCGAATCGATAGATACGAGAGAAGCAGACAGAAGGAAGACGACGAAGTCTGTTCACGATGATCAGTCACAACTTTGTCTTGCAATCTAGTTTCAGCAGCGATGAATGTTAAAAATCTGAAATGCCCGTTATTACTCTTCACCATGAAACTAGATGCGATGGTTTAAGACTGTCATTATTCCGGTAATAAGCCCATCATTTCGGTGAAGTTCTAGCTAATCTTTAATCTGACTGCAGGGTTAGTTCCGTGCGATTATATGAAACGACATTCAACGTTGGATTGGAATTCTTGTTCCTGGAAAACTGGCCCAAGATAAGTAATTCTGACTGTCTGCTAGCAGTATGATATAGTTAATACAACATGAATTTCAATGACCAGAATTCTAAGAAATTTAACTTCTGAAGTTTGATTTAGAGGTATAAATCTGTTTTGACTTGTTTAGTAGTAGAAGGAGACAAGTAATTTAAGACCATATTTATATTTTCCGTATTTGTTTCTAGCCTATTATGTCCATTGCAGTTCCTTAGTTAGTTCCTTGTGCTTCCCTCCATGATACCACCCAACACAGTTATAAACGGCGAGTGTCACCATACATTTAGTAGTTTCAGATCAAAGTAATAATCAGCATTGATATAGAATTATAAATTAATTTCTCTACAAGTGCTTCTTTTTCTTATTCTTAGCTTTATCCCAATTAATTGAGTTAGATGTAAGGCTTTCCAGGAGTTTGCTCTACAAAACCAGCGGTTTGTTTTAGGCCTGACTCAGCAGAGTGGGATGTGTCATGCTCTACCCACTGACGCTCAGGGGTCTACAGTTGAAATGGGTGGGGTGGGTAAAAGTTTTAATACCGTACCCGGACAGGGTAGGGCGGGTCCCCTGAACGGTTACGTCATCTCTCAGGCCAAAGAGATTTGTGATGGTGATGTGATTTACGGAGAAGGTGAGGTGGGATTGGCCGTGGCCCATAAATAAACTGCCCCAGCATTCGCCGCAGTGCAGGAGAATGGAAAACCACGGAAAACCATTCTCAGGACTGCTGACGGTGGGAAAAATCCCTCCGTCTCCCGAATGTAGACCTACAATGCTAGCCAAAACTAGCCGCTATACCGAAGCCTATTCTACTCGGTTACAGGTGAACGAACGAACGAACGAACGAACGAACGAACGAACGAACGAACGAACGAAGAGAATTTATTTCTATTCCTACTCCAAGTGTGGTAGGATTATTGGAGATTAATTATTTTAGAAAGGTATGTTTGTACATACTTGGAATAAATATTTGGAAGCCCCCAGGGCAAAACCCACACCGCATCTATAATAGTAGACGTCGTTAGTCCTTCATTTATTTCAATTAAATTATTACATGGTATACATATATACGTTAAAGACGTTCAAGAATAAGTTCGCTTACACGTTTAACATGAATTTTTTGAATTTCCTTTGATTGGATTTTTAAAAGTTTTCATTCCCCACCCTGAATGGGTGGGGTGGGCCACCTAGAAATCAACACCCTCTCTCTTGCCAAGATATTGCAGTTTGGATTTATAAGAACGGCTTTAGTAGAAGAACAATATGATAACTGCATAGATCTCCACAATGGAATTATTGCCCGCCTAGCAATTCCTAATAGAAAGTCTAAGTTCCCGAAGAGGAAATTAGATTCTTTCCACCATTACATCTAATTTTTGAAATTGGAATTGAAATTGAAATTGGCGGAAATAATTCTAAACCCCTCTTCGGGAACTTAGACTTTCCACTAGCAATTACGTGAGATCATGAGATCAGTCAGCACTATGTGTGGTTTAAGCCTAGTTTCTCCGGGCGGATACCTTTCCTTTCGCTAAACCTATGTGAAGAGATGTATCCATTATTGTGTGTTCCTGTGTATGGATGAAGCTATATTTCCAGTACCGTAGCCAGGATCAGCCGATGGGGAGGGATGCGTAGTTACAAAATGATGGTAGAACACAATGAAGGTGCATGAATGACTTGTCATTATAAAGACACTGATACAAGTAAATTACAGATCTGTTGGTTATACAATTATTATTATTATTATTATTATTATTATTATTATTATTATTATTATTAATATCCAATACAAATGAACCCTATTTTACAAAGTATTTTAGGGTTATAGTTGAAACATACAATTATAAGTTAAACATAATGATAGTGATTTACAGAACCAGCTTACGAAAGATGCGATGTATTGTAACAGCATTTCTGATGAAGGTATGGTATAGTGGTTGTGAAAGCTGAATATTACAGCAGTTCAAATGGGAGTCCAAATCAAATCTTGCTCTTGTAAACACAGGACAATCAAATATTAAATAACCGACTGTTTGAGTAGATCCACGAAAGCAAGAATAGTCACCTGTAAAAACAATTTTAAAACGTTGATTTGATAAAAATATGATTTGACATAAATTGTGTTAACTCAAAATTTGGCACCAAAAGTTTTCACTGAAGTTGGTTGGTTGTAAACTGTGCGAAAATATATTCTTCTGGTAACGGATCCATTTGAAGCAGGGGTCCAAAGGAGGTTCCATTGATTCAAGATATGTTCTTTGATTTGTTTTCTTACATAGCATAAGAGAGAACTGTCATACATGGCTTCCAGATTTGATTGAGCAGCAGGTTTTGCTAGTTGATCAGCCCTCTCACTTCCGATGGATCCAGTATATCCGCGAATCCAGGAAATGCAGATGTGACGGTTTTGGTCAGCTATACTTCTTATAGCAACTGCTAACGGGTTCATATTATGTTTGTTGTCTACAGACTTCAACGGTCCGACTCGTTGGCTGAATGGTCAGCGCACTGGCCTTCGGTTCAGAGGGTCCCGGGTTCGATTTCCGGTCGGGTCGGTGATTTTAATCGCTTCTGATTAATTCTTCTGGCTCGGGGACTGGGTATTTATGTCCGTCCCAACACTCTCCTATTCATATTCACACAGCACTCTACACTACCACCCACCACAGAAACACGCAATAGTGATTACAACCCTTCATATAGGGTTGGCTTCAGGAAGGGCATCTGGCCGTAAAGCAGGGCCAGATCCACATGTGCGACGTAGTTCGCACCCGTGATCCCACAGGTGTGGAAAAAGCGTCAGGAAAAGAAGAACAATAATAAGAAGACTTCAACGCAGCTTGCGATTCACTGAGTATTTGGGCCCTTTTGTTGTTGTCATGACATCACTGTATTGCACATTTAATGGCCATACAATTATATATACAGATATATAATGGTTATACAATTATGTCTCTGAATGTTTATTTAGTTTATTTTTTATTGTTAGTTTCTGTATATCTCCTTTTTGTAAAAATTTCATGGGGAGGGGGGGGTGTCTAAACTTCAGTAACCCGCCCCCTGGCTACGCTTCTGTATATTTTAAGAAGAACACAGTTACTCAGTCCCAAAGTTAGAGGAATTAACCAGTCATGATGAAAATTCCGTGCCTGGCGGGGTACTGAGCACTGGGCCTTCTAAACCGAAGGCCACAGCGCCACGGATCCGGCCAGTTTGTTTAAATGAAAATAAGAGATTCAGTTCTTTTACTAAGTGATCGACTTTGTCAATTACTACTGCGTGTCGACTAACATTTTTATTACGAATCTGAATGATCACATTCTTTCATTTATTACGAAAGGAAATTTCTGCACAGCGTGTTGCCTTGAAATGGCTATCCGAGTTACAATATCTTAATGCACACATATTGTATTTGTTCTTTACAGCAGGCAGCCGCAGAGAAATACATAAAGTGACCGTAAGAAGACACGTGGAGTACATGTCATAACATTCAACTAGTGGCACTTTGTGCAATAAACTTCTTATATCTTGGTGTAATGTGAGGATGCCGAGGGGAGGTTGTCTTAAGTACCCCGTAAACCTTACGCTATATTACCTTTCATCACTAAAAGCATTTATATCTTTAATGATAAATCTTTACTGTTATAGGAGCTGGTGTGTTATCACGTCGTTATAAGAGGACCCAGCGTTCATTTTCGATAAACATTTTCGGCCACAAAATGAATTTCATCATATTCTACGTTATATATTAAACAAGCATTATACTACACATTTCACTTCCGTTTTGTAACTTTACTTTAAGTGCTTTGTCATTTAATGCTGATTTTATCCACAATGTAGGGAAATATATTATTACTCTTTATAAATTATACATAAACTAGGCGCAATAATAAAGTGGCTAAGATTGCAATATTTCCTCATTATCATCATGGGGAATGTCATAGCTCGTTAAGTCATTATAGATAAGTCATTCACCGTGTTCTGTAATTCTTTAGCTTTCTTTTGGTATATCTTAAATTCCATAGGAGTTGCAGCCTCTGTGGCGGAAGGCACCGTTATCTCTTTCTGCTGATTCCCATATTTAATACTGAACTCTCTTTTCCTTCACTTTCTCATTACTCATACTCTACACATTCACATGTCTTTATCTCCAATTTGTATTGCTCATCTGTTATCCATCTCTATTTGCCATCGCATTATTTGTCTTGTTTTTTCTCCCTCTGTCTTCAAAGTTGTAATTTACTGCATCAGGCTCTTCTCCTACTCCTCTTCTCAAATCACAATTGCATCAACAAACATTGTTCATTCTTATAACTTCATGAGCTCCTTCATGATATGATCTGTCACAACTAAAAATGGCCATACATGCAATAGCTTCAAAACATTTCAATAATTTGTAAGCCATAGCTTTCAGCTTTGGTGTAGAGTAAGAAGTTAAATTTGTTTTCATGTTCCTGTGCTAAGGGTTTTAATTATTTCACTGTGTGGTGGGATGTGTAACTGTTTGCTGTTTGATGACAATCAAATTCTATTCCAACAATCCTTCTGAATTCATCTGAAAAATATTACAAACTTGAGATATTATAAATTATAAATTTAGCACTTTGATTTGTCTATGTAGAATGCAGAAAAAGGAAGATAACAAATTTTTTCTCGGTGATTTCCGACAAACGAGAAGTGTTATAAAACTTTTCTAACTTTAGGCTGGGAAGACTTGTCGATTAAGGAGACGAACAGGTCGACTGAGCGAAATGTTCAGAGCTGTCAGGGGCAGGTGGCTTGGAATTACATTAGTAGACGAATAAGCTTGAGTGGATGTTATAAAAGTAGGCTCGATCATAATAAGATAATAATAATAATAATAATAATAATAATAATAATAATAATAATAATAATAATAATAATAATAATAATAATAATAATAGTAATAATAATAATAATCGTATGGCCTCAGCTACCGTGTGCAGGCATTTCTATTTGACGCCATCTGGCTGTCTGCTCGTCAATTTCGACGTTCTGTTTTACTCTAGGCCTACTAGATGGCAGACAGAGTAAACCGGAACTCTCTTGGGTGTTTGTGGCTGAGATTTTAATGAATGTTGTCGGGTAAACACCAAATGTGTCACCAGAGATGTTTTACATGCCAACATCGTACGACATTTGGAATTCAAGAGGACAGACTGGGCAAAATACTCGTTTGTAGGAAGAGGAGTTTGCAAGTAGAATAATTTACCAAGGGATATTTGATAAATTTCCGAATTCTTTGATATCATTTAAGAAAAGATTTTAAGCAAAACATAGAATTTGAGTTAATTATGATATATATGTTAATTAATGTACCCTAATAATATTAAAGAGGATCCCCAAAGCAGTCAAAAACTACTTCCCCGGTGGGAAGAGATCTTTGGGACGCCCCAGGAAGAGATGCCTTGAAAATGTAAATCTTTTGTATAGACCGTAATAGTTCTTGTATAGGTCTAATACCTGAAAGGATGATAATGATGATGATGACAATATTTAAGTGAAAATAAAAATCTCACTTGCACGGAGGTAAGAGTAAAACAATAAAAGTGCTTTAAGTATAGGCTAATACAATTGCATATTAATTTAAAAAACAAATCTATACTGATTCAAAATCCGAATAATAAAAAGCTAACATACATAATACTCATAAATCAGCGACGCGTTTGAAGGAGATCGTAAAACATACTTGACTTTTATTTCTTTGCCATTCGTGTTCTCATATCACCGACAGTTAACTTGTATTTGCTGACCTCTTCCAGCATCTACACTGTTGCATGGAGCCCAATTACACTGCATTGCTAACAGTCCACAGCATTTGCAGGCAGTTCATCTGTGCACAAACTTCTCCAGAAGAAGAATCTAAATACATTAATAACGTTCTACTTTTTAAACATTCGGATTTGCATTTATATTGCATTTATTTTAAATTCGCATTTTGATTAATTTTCGTACTTATCACATTTTTGAATTACATTAAAAGTAGTTTACAAGTCGTGAAAAATGAAAATACAAAAGCACAATCCGTTATAAGCATTTCGCATAATATCACTAATGCAAAATTACCACCCCCTGTTATTATTCATTACAAAGTATTTCACATGAAATGGACATCAAACAAAAATAAAGTCTCGTTGGATTTGTGTTTATAGTATATGGTCTTGAGTAGTCTCAGCTTAATTACTGTATTATTCATATTTAAGATAATTTAAGGATGGCAAAGCATAACGTGATAGTTGACAGGATATATTCTACTGACGCACATTTGTAGAACTATAGCATGTTAAAGTAATACGTGTCTCTTATACTCTTTGATTTGAGCAGAACTGAACCAGCAGATTTGCCTAGCGCATTTTTTTCTTTTGCAAATACATGAATTTCATACATGCTACATCGTGTTAGTATTGACAATTTACCTTTACGAGTCTAATGGCTGACATGTGCGTATACATTACAAAGCATGTTTCTCTTTTCCATAGCGCTGGTTCACTATATCTTCGATCGTGAGTCACAAGAACAAACAATTTTTATCAAAAATGAAGTGTTAAGAATTATTAATCATTCCATAGAAGATAAACTTAAATCAGGCTCGTTGACCAAATCATCAGCCTTCAGTTCAAAGGACTCCGTGTTCGATTTTCGTCCGGGTCGAATATCTTAGCCTCTTCTGGTTAATTGCTTTGGCTCGGGGTCTGGGTAATTGTACTGACCTCTTCAGTCACACTCATCTCCTCACACTGTCAATCACCGCAGAAATATGCGATAGTGAACACATTCCTCCACGTAGAGTTAACGTCAGGAAGGCCATCACGCCGTAAAACATGATCAGATCAACACAACGTTCCCGCGACATTACCACGGTGGGGAAAAAGAGATGTAAACGGAGAAAGGAAGAGTGAATAAGAAATTCAGACGTGTAGAAGTTATTTGAGAACAATGATAATGATGATGATGATCATGACGATGATGATGATTAAACACCGATAATGTAGACCGAGATGTGAATAATGATATGTTGACCTCAGATTTCAGGCAAAGAAATCCTTATTATTGATGACATACCAAATACTTTGTTGATACTAAAACTAAAAACAAACTAAAGTTCAACGAGTATCCCACAAAACATTTCAACCGATATCTGCCTGCTGTTCGATTTCTGAAACATTAAATATACTCTCTTTAATGTTTTTATCTTTGCTCTCGTCATAGAATATTCCATTATTAGTGTATTATGTTGGTATCTGAGGACTCACCAAAATATGAAACTGGATTCAAATTTTATTACAATTCGGATTTAAATACAGTATTTTTTAAAATAGCGGGTCCCTTTGTGTAGGAATAGCATGTCTGCTTTTCACCTGAAGGCTCCGGGTTCGATTCTCGCCCAGGTCAGGTATTTTTACCTGGACATGAGGGTTGGTTCGTGATCCACTCAGCCTACGTGAAGACAACTGAGGAGTTATCTGACGGTGAGATAGCGACTCCGGTCTAGAAAACCAAGATTAATGACCGAGAGGTTTCGTCACACTGACCATGCGCTTCTCGCAATCTGCAGGCCTTCGGGGATGAGCAATGGCCGCTTGGTAGGCCCTTTAAGGCTGTAGATCCATGGGGTTTGTCTGTTTGTTTGTATTTTTAAAATGAAATGTTCTGATTCAAAGCTATATTGATGACACCAAATATATTAAAATTGCCTTTTTTTATCGAAAGGAAATTCCTCTTCCTTCGATTTTAGTGACAATGAGATGTTTCAATTCACTTTCTTAAAACGCTCTTGTATTTCATTAATATACTTTCAAAATTAATACTGTTCAAAACAAAATATTGACTGTAAATAAATACAAATGAAAATACCATCAACTACCAATAACATCCAAAGCACATTAAGAGCTAAAATTAGGACGTTTCATAGTAAACTGTTGTATAACAAAGACAAACTTAAAACAGTATCAACATTTCACACATTAAATATATTGAGCATATATCGGTTCATGTTGTTAGATCTGCCAAGATGCTTGCTGCTCGGCATGCGAATATTGGAGTTCCACGTGAAAAGAATAATGACTTCCAAAATATTTACTTTGGTTTCTTGCCCGAGTTCACACGCTTCCGTATCAGACAATTTATCATTTTACCATATGATGGCAAGTATAACCCTTTCTAACACTCATGCCAGGCATGACATCCTTGAATAATCCGAGAATTGAATCTGGCACGTCTGGGGCAGATACGCTACCTCAATACATATGCATTGTCACCAACAAAAGTTTTGCCTAAGTATGCCTTCGGTTTGAATAATAAAAAAATAATTAAATGTGTCTTGTTTGTAGACATTTATACATAATTTTTCAACGAGTATTCATTAGACTTAATGGCTGATATTCAGGTTAATCTTCTCCTCTTCAGATGAAAAAATTGTCTGTGTATAGATAAAAGACTGGAACACAATAATGATTTATTTGTGATATTTTACAGAAGCAATCACAAATGCTGTTCTTGGCAAACATGAATCAATTCTCCTGAAAATAGAGGAGTTTGTAAGGCAGGTCTATTACAATATGACTGACGTAAGATACGAGTAAATTCAAGAATATGTTTGTCATGAGTGCAACGTAAACTAATGTCCTATTAACATGGGTTCGAATATGATATTTTTATGTTCTACCAGACTGTTCAGTGTACATCAATGCTTTGATTTGCTGGAGTTAAATATGAAACATTAGTACGTAAAATGTAGCTTGCTTGAACTGTACCGAGGCAAATCCTCCTGAGCGAATTATGGAGCCTGTCAAAGCATATGTACTACGTCAAGAATGGTGAAGCAAGTTATTAACTCAACGAACCGACAAGTTGAGACAGGGGTGAAAATTTTGAACATTACATTTAAGGTTATGTTATCAGAGCATTTCTCATAATTCCAGGAAGTAACTGAATTCACTTGAATGTTGGATAACTCAGAAAGCAAGCATTCCGGTATTCACAATAATATAGCCGGTGTTTTCATATTGTTTATGAGAAGTCCGTTTCTGAAAAAGCTCATGTGTCCTGTTCATATACAAGCTTAAATATCACGCCCAGAAAGAATTTGAATTTAATTTACCGGGCGAGTTGGCCGCGTGGACTTCATATCCTTATGTGGCTTGGAGGCGTGACCAGTCTTAAGGAAAATATTGGATTAGGAGACCATTGTGACATACGAGGTTTGGTATCTCCAATGACGATGTGCTTAAACCTTCCTTGACAGCAATATTTTGGAAAAAATGAGTTTGAAATGATATTTCATAGAAATATGGAGTGGACCATGCTTACTTAGACAGAGAGAGTTGAGTAACACTATCAGTCTGTTACGAAAACCTAAGAACTAATATGCAGTATACACGCAATTATCGTAAGGCATTTGATTGTAAATAAACTTGACATTGTTTCTTCCATAGTATCACTTAAGCAAGTCAGACATATTAAGTTGATGTTTTACCGAAAACGTGTTGTAAATATTAAACGTGACATTATACAGCAAGTAAACAAATATTTATTTTAAAATTTAAAATTTGAAAGGCGAAAGCAAATAGGAAGTATACTTGGCCATCTGAAGTTGAGAAACAAGATGAGGTTGCTTACACATATGGGTAGAAGGGCTGAGAAAGTGTGCGACCTCCCATTCATTGAGGTTTAGCTGGTTGAGACAGGAACATGGACTGCCACCTTAGCATTAACAATAACGCAAGGACGAGCTCATTAGCACAGCAGTTCGATGGATTTGAAACGAACGGGAATCACGCTCAGGCACCGCAGGACATGTTTCAATTATAACTGAAGGGCAGAACGTCCGCCGCAAAGTTGCGATCCAATCGATTAATGTTTGTGGAAGTGACAAGTAGGGACGTACAGGGAGACAACCCCCAGTTTTATAATATTCTATTCATTGGCAGTCTTTTCCCATTAGTGAGGGTTGTTCTGTTTGCAGGGGAATGGGAATAGGGTGGGTAATTAATCTGCTTCCCTGTACTAGCAACAATCAAAGAAACATGGGAGAGTTTATTTGTACGGCGGCCATTTTCACCATTCAACAGGGTTGTGAACGAGTTGATCATCTTTTAAAGTTACAACACATAAGGATAGTTCCTGACATACGAGTGTGATATTCGCCAATCTGGATGTTCATCTCACATTTTTGGTGAACAGATTTTAAATATGTAACGCATATGAGTAAACTCCAGTTTCAACTATACTCAATTTTGATAGGAAGTGCTGTAAACACGTAGTACCCGAAAGACTGTAGAACTGCTAGAACATCTAGGAAGGAAAAAGGTAGGAATTTCAAATAAGCAATTACATTTCTATTCCAAAAACGTATTTCATGTTTTAAAATTATATGTGTAAAAAGGTTTGTTTCATAAAGAGAATTACTTCATTTAGGTCAATATCTATCTTCCTTCTCATTTTTATAAAATTAGACCATCTGACGTTAGATATGGTTTTCTGATAACTGTCACAGTTATTAAAAACCAGATCTAAATTAATCCTTTTCATCATATTATGCCATTGTATGTATTATTTTGAGATTAATAAATACTAGAGGTTTTATATACGGACTGTCTTTATCGCTCAGTATGGAAGGCAATGGATGTCCTTTTTACAATTTGCGATGTGATGATGCATTGCAAGGGAATGTTCAAATCAGACGTTTTACTTTTGAATTAATTCAGGATACAAATAGAAGTCTTCTGCGAATCTTACGATCTAGTATAAGGAGGATATTATTTCTATCAGGTAAGGGTATTATAGAGGATAAGGAATTGAAATATACGATGAATAGACAATGATAAAAGAGTTTATATTGGCCGTATTTCTATGAGGACTGTGACATTTTAAAACAGAATACCAATAGTATGAACCATAATGTTTCGGTAACTCTCATTTCGCAAAAGAATAGATAAAAATGAAATGATGTTTATCTGTTTTTAGAAAGTTAATCATGCCTAATCCACAAATTTCATGAAAGTTTGGACATTGTTAGCAGAAATGCTCACGTGATTAACTATGTTGAATTCAAAATATTTACGTAAAATATATAATTTGCGAAACAAGTTGGCGACAAATTATATCGACAGCCTAGTTCTAATACCATGTATCTGACAATTCTGCTCCCATCCATTATTATACCGAAGACTGGTCACACCTCCTAGCCACATAATTATGGATTTGATGTCCTTCAGAACAATTTTCGTTCTGTTCATTTTTATATGCTTGTGTGTAAAGGAAAATGAACTTTATATATATTATTCTGTAGGAGTGAATAATAATAATAATAATAATAATAATAATAATAATAATAATAATAATAATAATAATAATAATAATAATAATAATAATCTATACATTAAACGAGTTTACTAAAAACAGCAAATCCGTCCGATTTGTTTTATTTTTATTTTATTCTCTCCGGTATTATCTGCCGATGAATCATGAGACATTGATAGGTTTCTAAGTTCAGCCAACTTTGAGTAATCATACAATCAAGTCATGCCTTTGCTGGCAGGACCTAGTGTTTACAGTGCACTATGTCTTCTGGTATGGGCTAGAGCAATTTTGTTACTTTAATTGATCTGTCTCTGTCTTATCCTTGGCTTTGATAATATGAAAGTGACTGAGGTATGAGCGATGCTAGTAATGCCATTCCTTGTGCAGCCAGTCTCTGCTACGAATGGTGTGAAAACGTTGCTCATAGGGTCGGTTGGTGCATGCATTTCAGCGGGCTTGGCAGACTGATATGTTGTAGCAACTTCTGGCTCGGTGAGGAAAGCAACGGGAAACTACCTCACTCCTCATTTCCCTAGTACGCCTCTTCAGTAATGGCTAGACTATCTATGACAGCTGATGGCAGAGCTGTTGAGGATCCAACCAGCCTTAGGGCTGAAGACTGAACATACATACATAAAATCAAGTCACTAAATGGACACTCCAATAATTGCAGGCGAAGGCTTACCCTACCCGCAATACACTCTGTACTTAGCAGGTTCTTAAGCGACTAACACTTTCATTAATATTCTGATTTACAGTATGTGACTTTCATCCTTAGTAATCCCATTGTATGAAGCCAAGTTTGATTACTACTTATCAAGCCAGAGCGTATACATTTCCTCTAATCATGGAAGAATATTATTCCCTGCTAGATACTCTATGTTTCTCTAACCTTCACCAGCTTACAAATATATTCAACAGATGGCAGAGTGTTCGTACTAGTTTGCATGCTGCTAAGAGAAAAAAGTCTACGTACAAACAGACCCCATCATGACATACTCCTTAGACATTATCTGGGAAAATATATCGAAGGATCACCTTGCTACACTACAGAGAGTGGAGGCCATGTATCTTAAAGAAGTTCTCTGCTTGTCAAAAAACTCTCCTTCGAGACTAACCTATTGGCTCACAAGACAACCGTTCTGTATAAAACTACGATTAAAAATTCTATTGCCTTCTACGACACAATACCAAGCTTTACATCAAGAAGTGCAGGATAACACAAAAGCGAATATATGGATTGATTTTTACCATCAGAAGAGTTGACAGTGCGGTTAGGGGCGCGCAGCTGTGAACTTGCATCCGGGAGATAATGAGTTCGAACCTCACTGTCGGTAGCCCTGCAGACGGTTTTCCGTGGTTTCCTATTTTCACACAAGGAAAATGCTGGGGCTGTACTTTAATTAACGCCACGGCCGCTTCCTTCCCACTCCTTGGCCTTTGCTATCCCATCGTCGGTGCGACATAAAGCATATAATTAAGAAAATACCAAATAGACGTCAGAATGGATTAATTCTGAGTACAAACTGCGGCATTTCATAACGAGCTTTTAATTAAATGTTCACAAAACCATTGAAGAGGGCAGAAAAAACAACTACGAATGCCCTATTTATAAGGAATGCTGCGGAGCAGCACGGGTCTTCTAGTAATAATAATAATAATAATAATAATAATAATAATAATAATAATAATAATAATAATAATAATAGGGATTTATATGGGATTTTTGGAACGTAAAAGAATGGTCGAGCCTGTCAGGAGTTATAAATCTTATCACCCCAAAGAAAGTTCATATTTGAAATGACAAGACGTGCTGTCATTCAATGAATATTTATTTAAATTTTAGGGGAAAAACCTTATCGCCCTTCGCTTTGCTTAAAATTCATGAGTAAATCACAACAGCTCAATCTAAAGTCATTCACAAGGAATAAATTTCTTATCGGAGGCATAAGCAAATAGAACGCTGTTCAATCAGTGAGTTAATCTCACCCACTAAAATGGAGAATGTTGGTATCGTGGGCTTTGGGGGAAGGGCGGGAGGCAGAGAGGCAGACCAGTATACAGCGCTGAGAATTTCAGCATTCTTAACTTTTTTGTGGGCGGGGGGGGGGGGGGGAGGGGTATTGCGCCACTTGATATCTTCACTTTTGTCTACAAATATTTATTTTTCTTCTTCCCGACCTTTTTCAAAATTTCATGGGGTCGGCACTTAGCGTAAATATGCCCCAGTTTCTAAGGTTGGATGGACTTTCTGATGCCAACCCTCTCTGGAGGGATATATGCACTACTACCTATTTCTGTGGTGGTTGGCAGTGTAGTATGCTGTATGTAGATGACGATGTGTATTAAGACGAACACTAACACCAAATCCGGAACCTGAGGAATTAATCATACGCTTTTAAAAGATCTCAGCGTTATCCGATTCCTTGGCCGAATGGTCAGCGTAGTGGCCTTCTGTTCGTGGTGGGGGGAGGCTATTCCCGGCCGGGTTGGATATTTGAAATTCGTCTGGTTAATTTTTATGGCTTAGGGACTGGGTGTTTGTATGCGTCTTAAGAGTATAAGTTCAATTCATCAAGTCAATTAATAATGATAAGATAAATACAAAATTGTAGCTGGCTATATGGTCGATAAGACCGAGTTCCCGCCCGGGTGGGAAATCTTAACTTCGTCTGGTTAATTACCAATCTTTAAAACCGAGCTTGTTAATTTTCTAAAAGTAAAAATGTCAAGCCTATAGAGTACTGATTTAGTACACTATTTCACTACTGTTCATATTTATATTCTATCACTATGACACCTGAATATTATAATTCATTGTACAGTGTATTATATTTTTGTCCTAGAAGCTGATGTTCTCAAATCTCATCTCTGTTGCCAAATGTAATTAATTGTAGTGCACCATTATGATCCTTAACTCAGGTGCCTCTTTTGAAATAAATAAATAAATAAATAAATAAATAAATAAATAAATAAATAAATAAATAAATAAATAAATAAATAAATAAATAAATAAATAAATACATTTATCTTGCTCGGGGACTGGGTGTTTGTGTGCCCCTTAAAGTTATACGTTCAGTTCATCAAGTCAATTAATAATAAGAAAATGCCGAGCTCGATAGCTGCAGTCGCTTAAATGCGGCCAGTATCCAGTATTCGGGAGATAGTAGGTTCGAACCCCACTATCGGCAGCCCTGAAAATGGTTTTCCGTGGTTTCCCATTTTCACACCAGACGAATGCTGGGGCTGAACCTTAATTAAGGCCACGGCCGCTTCTTTCCCACTCCTAGCCCTTTACAGTCGCATCGTCGCCATAAGACCTATCTGTGTCGGTGCGACGTAAAGCAACTAGCAAAAAAAAAAAAAAAAAAAAATTAAGAAAAGTACAAAATTTGAGCTGGCTACATGGCCGATAAACCGAAAGCCAATTTTTAAAAAAAGTCCTCAGCCCGGTCGGCAATTGAACCCGGGGCTGTCTGAACCGATGACCACTATGCTGACCATTCATCCAAGGGTAAATAAAAAATGAAAATCTGAAAGTCTATTTCAAGTACAATGTGGCAGTGAAAGCTAAATATTCACTTCATTCATAAAATGTTGAAGTGACGATGGTAAATTACTACTTGTGCCGTGTGGACAACATTAAACTCCTCGTCGTTTCCAGAAGCCAAGCTGTATGATATGCCCGTAGGATTTGAACCACTGCCCCGGTCTGCTGCAGTGTGCTTGTCACTCACACCGGGGATTTGTGTTTTTGACAGTTGGCAGCTCAGTTGGGTCTTGTCGTTTCTGTACACTGCCTGTCAGAAAGAGCTTGCGAACGTCATGATGAGGCTGATACTCGGACTTAATGATAGCGTATTTCCATGCAGACATCAAGCAGATTGAGCATTCTTACATAATAAAAAATATATGAATATGAGTTACGATAAAATCTTGATTTTTTTTGCTAGTTGCTTTACGTCGCACCGACACAGATAGGTCTTATGGCGACGATGGGACAGGGAAGGGCTAGGAGTGGGAAGGAAGCGGCCGTGGCCTTAATTAAGGTACAGCCTGGTGTGAAAATAGGAAACCACGGAAAACCATTTTCAGGGCTGCCGACAGTGGGGTTCGAACCTGCTATCTCCCGAATACTGGATACTGGCCGCACTTAAGCGACTGCAGCTATCGAGCACGGTAAATTTTGATTCGAAGATTTATTTTTGTACGACCCAAAGTGGAACTTCATTTTTGTTTCCAGTTGTAGAGTGAAGCCTCATCTAGCGGCGAGGATAGGAATTGTGCCGGAGCCTGTCACACTTCTCTGAGGCAATGATTAAAGATGAAATTAAATTATATTGGAGAGTGTTTCTGGAATGAAATATGACAGGGAAAACCAGAAGCCTGGAGAAAAGGCTGTCCCACAAATCTCACATGGAGTGACCGGGATTTGAACCATGGGACCCAGCGGTGAGAGGCCGGCGCGCTGCTGACTGAGCCACGGTGGCTCTGTGTTTGCCTCTTCCGTCGCAAGAAACAAATGAAGTGAAATAAAACATATTGTTTTATTACTTTAACATGTCGTGTGTTTACAAGCAAAACAGTTTATTGAGTTTTTGACGTTCTCACTCTTACCTACGTGATTTTTTCCGCGACATTCCTTGTTGATATTCATTATGTCGTACAAGGTAATTTGATTACTGAATTTTCCAGTTTTCATTTCCGTACTAAGTCTCACGAGAGAAATTTAATTTGGGTAAAATACATTAAATGTGTTTAACCAGATTTAATTGTGATCTTAGTAGTGGCTTAGTTGGAGTTAATGTCGTCCTCAGAATGGTTCTTTTCAAAATTTCTGTTGCATTAATTTTATCGTACGTCGCATCGACACAGATATGTCTTATGGCTTATGGTCTTAGGGCTAAGAGTGGGAAGGAAACGGCCGTGGCCTTAATTAAGGTACAGCCTGGAGTGAAAAGAGGGAACCACGAAAAACCATCTTCAGGGCTACCGACAGTGGGGCTCGAACCAACTATCTCCCGAATGCAAGCTCACAACTGCGCGATCCTAACCGCACAGCCACTTGCTCGGTAGACTAGCTCTTTATCTGATCTCTAGTTTCTGTAGCAGTTTGCTCCTGTGATAAGTATCTGCCGCTTAAAGATCATTGGGATTTAATTACTGTGGTTTAGTGTCTCGGTTTTTCTTTGATTGATATGGATTTCTTTTTATAAACTTTCCTTCATAAATGATGGACTATATCTACTTTACTGACCCTTCCCCTAATGCTTTGGTAAGTTTGAGATCCTAGATATTTGAACCCTTCAACTTTTTTATTTTATTGACTTGAATAATAATAATAATAATAATAATAATAATAATAATAATAATAATAATAATAATAATAATAATAGTCGGCCTCTGTGGTGTAGTGGTTAGCGTGATTAGCTGCCACCCCCGGAGGCCCGGGTTCGATTCCCGGCTCTGCCACGAAATTTGAAAAGTGGTACGAGGGCTGGAACGGGGTCCACTCAGCCTCGGGAGGTCAACTGAGTAGAGGTGGGTTCGATTCCCACCTCAGCCATCCTGGAAGTGGTTTTCCGTGGTTTCCCACTTCTCCTCCAGGCAAATGCCGGGATGGTACCTATCTTAAGGCCACGGCCGCTTCCTTCTCTCTTCCTTGCCTATCCCTTCCAATCTTCCCATCCCTCCACAAGGCCCCTGTTCAGCATAGCAGGTGAGGCCGCCTGGGCGAGGTACTGGTCATACTCCCCAGTTGTATCCCCCGACCAAGAGTCTGAAGCTCCAGGACACTGCCCTTGAGGCGGTAGAGGTGGGATCCCACGCTAAGTCCGAGGGAAAAACCGAACCTGGAGGGTAAACAGATAATAATAATAATAATAATAATAATAATAATAATAATAATAATAATAATATACCGAGCTCGATAGCTGCAGTCGCTTAAGTGCGGCCAGTATCCAGTATTCGAGAGATAGTAGGTTCGAACCCCACTTTCGGCAGCCCTGAAGATGGTTTTCCGTGGTTTCCCATTTTTACACCAGACGAATGCTGGGGCTGTACCTTAATTAAGGCCACGGGCGCTTCCTTCCCACTCCTAGCCCTTTCCTGTCCCATCGTCGCCATAAGACCTATCTGTGTCGGTGCGACGCAAAGCAAAAACAAAAAAAAATACTAATAATAATACAATATATCCCATTCTTATGTACATCCTTGTTGTCATCTCTGGAGCATCACTCATTATTGCAATGTTCAGGAAGCCCTCCCTACTTCTATGATTATCTCACGCTAAAAATCTTAATGTGTGGTGAAGTTTTTCTTAAGTTTCTCACCCGCCGGCACACCATTCTGTGTGCTGTGCTATTCCCATAAATAACCTCCCACGACTCCTCGAGTTACGCCCTCGGTTCTGCATACATTTTTATTCAAATCGTCAACACTCCCTTCCTTCCGTTTGGCGCGCTTCACTATCACTGTACTTAATCTGACGGGGAGGTGAGCGTGGTTTACGAACCATATTATGTCCTTGTAGGTTGGGTATAGTTTCTATGTGAGTGGAAGTCCGACTGGCCTTTACCTCTAAACCTCGACAATAACATCACAGTCTTCACAATATTCTGGGACCCCGCCAGAGACCAAAGTGGGCTCTTCAATGAACTATAGATGGTACAGCTAAATACTACAAGGTTCGTTCTAAATGGTTTCAACCCTAGAAGTAGTGTGATGAGAATAATAGAGATCTATTTAGCTGAGTAGGTTAGACGTAGAGCACTGGCATTCTGACCTCAAGTCGGCGGGTTCGATCCAGGCTCAAGTAAGTCCCGATAGATTTATAGCCATGTAAAATAACTTTTTCGGTACACAATTCCGGCACCTCTGCGTCTCCAAATCCGTAAAAGTAATTTGCGGGACTTGCAACATATAACATTGTTATTATAGAGAATCTTGGGTCGGACTCCTTGGCTGAATGATCAGCATTGAGGCTTTCGATTCAGAGGGTCCTGGGTTCGATTTCCGGCCTAGTCGGCGATTTTATCTAATTAATTTTTCTGGCTCGGGGACTGGGTGTTTATGTTTGTCCCAACACTTTCCTCTTCATACTCATACAATATTCTACACTGCCAACCACCAGATAAACACGCAATAGTGATTACATCCCTCCATATACGGTTGGCGTCAGGAAGGGCATCCGACCGTAAAGCTGGGCAAATACATATATGCGATACAAGTGTGGGAAAAGCGGTAGAAGTAGAATATAATAGAGAAACTTGGGTGAGAGACGCTCTTGGCTGGAAGGAAAAGTAACGTGTTTGTTTGTTATAGTCTATATACAGTACAATGGCTGCCCGAATAAGCCATCGTGTGGAGATCTAAAAATAATTCGACTAACAGAGCCCCGTTACGTAAGTAGGACCGATCACTCATGTAAAATGAAACTATGGTAAATATTCGCTTATAAATCGGGAACAGCTAAGTGGTACGTATCACCTGCAGCAGTATTAGAGTCTTTTCCCAAAAATGTTCGATGGGTGCTTCAAAAGTCCAGCTCCTTTCCTGAATGGTCAGCGTATTGGTCTTTGGCTCTGAGGGCCCCGTGTTCGATTCGCGGCTGAGCCAAGGATTTTAACTGCGCATTGTTATTTCTTCTGTTTCGGAGTCTGATGTATGTATTCATCTCAATACATTCCTTTTCATCTATGCCCAAGTTCGGCTCCATGGCTAAATGGTTATCGTACTGAACTTCGGTTCAGAGGGTCCCGGGTTCGATTACCGACCGGATTGGGGATTTTAACCATCATTCGTTAATTCCAATGGCTCGGGGGTTGGGTGTATGTGCTATCCCAAACATCCTTGCAACTCACACAAGACACATAACACTGTCCTCCACTACAATAACACGCAGTTACCTACACATGACAGATGCCGCCCACCCTCATCGGAGGGTCTGCCTTACAATGACTGCACTCGGCTAGTAATAGCCACACGAAATTATTATAGCCTAAACAAAAATGAAAAAAAGCTTAAGGTGTCTCATAGCTGAATTATCTAGTCACTGATTTCTCACCGAGTCGCCGTTGTTCGAATCCCGACGATTTCGAAAGAGATTTTTGAAATGGGAAGACATGCCCCTGCAAACTGGCTGCCTTAACAGAGGGTTCATCATGGATTACGTTTAACAACCACAGATTTTATTGTACTACGTCGAACCCCAAATGTAAGGCTCAGTAGCTAGATCACTCACCTTACATGTAAAGATCGACAGATCTTAGAGCTGTTGTCCCTAAATTTCTCTCTTCCTTTTCTGTGCCATCAGTCCTTGGCCTAGTCTGATGCAGATATCCAATCCGTCTCACCTTGTACTATCCCACACTACTCTTCCAATTAATCTACAGGTCGAGTCCCACAAGGGTTGCCTCTTTTAACCACGCCGCGTGTCGGCATACGAATTTGCGGTCACCGCCACGCAGTTTCCGTGCGCAGGTAGAAAACCCATCAACTTCGAAATGGATAATTAGTTTATAAACCACATCGAAATAAAATAAAACTTACCCCAATACAGTAAGTGTTGAAAAAAGTTCTCCCTCAGCCTTTAGCGAAGCGCAGTAGCCGGTTCACAGCTGTAATTCATCCTCATAAAACTTCAAAATTTCGATGTGAATTGCATTTGAAAACTACAGCATGTGAAAATAAGTTGTTCAATATTTAATTCAGAAGCAACGAAAAGCACTAAACCGTTCAATTACTGCTGTATGGGAAGCAATCACGTGGTACGTTGTACGGAAGCTTATCTCAGATTACCTCAGACCATGACATCACTGGGCGAGCTATATTTACTCGTGCAGACACGGCACTGGGAATAACCGACAACTCGACTGAGGCTCGCACTGTCCATAACTTCCCACTACACCGACCGGCCCTTCAGATTCAACCTTGGTAGTTCTGCATTCGGTAGATGGTGGACTGGTTCCGCTGTCAGCTGTCCTGTGAATGGTTTTTCGTCGTTTTCCATTCTCCTAAGGCCAGTGCCGGGAGAGTTCCTTTTATAGACCACGGCTACTCCCCTCTCACCTTTCACCACAACTCAACTCACCGCAACACATCTCTTTGGCCTGAGAGCGGGTGTCACCCTCTAGGAGACTCGTCGTACTCCTTCAGCGTGCGGCATGAAAGCTAAAGAGTAAATAAACTACAACAGTAAAAAGAAAAAAGGTACATGTATGTCACTGCCGGCCTTCTGAGCAGATACCGTGAACGTTAAGGTATTGAGTTGGCCTAATTTGATGCAGTTCTCCACACAAACTTATCCATTTTTTCACATCACACTTTACATGCTCCCTAATCGGGTTGTCATACTGACCACTTGTTCTCCCAAGGCAATTTTAACTCATACGCCCATTTCTCAATGAATGAGTTCTGCGTAACTCAGAACGTGACCAACCAAATCATCTCTCCTTCGAGTCAAATAGCGCCAGATCGTTGTCTCCACACCTACTTAGTTCAAGACCTATTCATTTGCGATCCGATCAATACACCTCACCGTTAGCGTTCTTCTGTGACACCACATTTCAGAGTCTCTGTCCACTTTCTCTCTGTTTCAGTTATACTTTCTAATCTCAGCATAGATTTAAACCTTCTTAAATGTGAATATCTACGGCACTTTAGACACTCATTCGAAGAAACTATTGGAACGGAACTTTTTTTATGGTGTAGTTGTACCCTTACCAGAATTATTAAGCTCCTTAGAGGAGACCAGTATGATTAAAACGAGATCCGTACTATTTCACGAAACGAAATACTAGTGAATGGTGGGCGTGGGATACCGTACATTCTGATGGGATAGCCACTCTTCTGGATTTTCTTCAGTATTTTGAAGTGTCCGTTTCAGATATTACTCAGCCAGTGAGATAATAAAGGGGACGATTTGAACAATTTCGTTTAAGAGTCGTTGGAGTCATCGTTTCAAAATACAAGCGGATGTGTTCTAGAAAGAGGTGGGTGCATGATTTAAAAAGACAAAATTTGATTTCAATTTTGTTGTTTGTTTACCATCCCAGTCTTGTAAACAGTACACTCTGATTGTGTCACGCCTTTGGATGTTTGCGCGTTCTGGTTTCTCGTCGGGGATTTTTGTATGAGTCCCATGGTCAGGTAAAACTCTCTTCTTTGATAAGTTTCACCACCACCACCACAACAAACACAACCACCACCACTAATAATATTAATAATAATAATAGTAATAATAATAGTCTGTATATAAATAGACGTGTGTGTGCGTATATTTCATATTGCAGCCGAAACTACCCTCCGCAGACGATTGGTGTTTGTATGTGATAGTAGCCTCTAGTTTCCTATCGTGCACTATGGTGGTTGCGTGTCGGTAGTTGTGGTGGCGTGGTAGATAGGGGGGTTGAAAGTAGCGAACTACTACATGTAAAAATAGACGTGTGTTCGTATATTTCACTTTGCAGCCACAAGTATCCACCGCAGACCATTGACGTTTGTATGCGGTAGTAACCTTGCGCCTCCCATCGTGCGCTATACTGTAGTTGTTGCGTGTCGGTTGCTGTAGTGATGTGGTAGATGTGGGGATTGAAATTGGCCCACTATATAAAAATAGCCGCGTGTGTCACTATATTTCATCTTGGATCCACAAATATCCAACGCAGATCACTGCTGTTTGTCTGTGGTAGTAGCTTCTGGTTTCCCATCGTGCACTATAATAGTTGTGTGTACGTAGCTGTGGTGGTATATGAGATATAGAGGTTGGAAGTGGTCAACTATATATAAAAATAGACGTGTGTGTTCGTATGTTTCACCTTGCAGCCACAACTACCCATCGCAGACCACTGGTTTCTGTATGTGGCAGTAGCCTCGAGTCTCCCATCGTGCTCTACGGTGGTTCCGTGTCTGTAGTTGTGATGGTGTGGTAGATGTGGGGGTTGAAAGTGACATACTATATTTAAAAATAGACCTGTGTGTTCGTATATTTCACCTTGCAGCCACAACTGCCCACCGCAGACCACTGATGCTTCAGTGTGATAGTAACCTCGAGTCTCCCATCGTACACAGTAGTAGTTGTGTGTCGGTAGCTGTGGTGGTGTGGGAGATGTGGGGCTATGAATGATAATGTACTGTCCGAATCGTTGACTGAATGGTCAACGTACTGGCTGTCGGTTCAGAGAGTCTCGGGTTCTATTCCCGGCCGGGTCGGGGATTTTAACCTTAATTGGCTAATTCCAATGACTCGGGGGCTGGGGGTGTGTACCTGTAACAACACTCAGGGAAAATATCAGATACATTTAGGAAAATCCGTTTAAAATTTTACGGACATATTCTCAGAATGAGTAATCAGAGATTGACAAAAAGAATTCTGAACCTTGCTCTATCAGTGAAAGTAAAATGAGACCAATCGGCTGCTCGAAGTTGGATACGATCTTCAAGAAACAGGCAACATAGATGAGATTGTGTTAGACAGATTTAAGTTCAGAAAATTAGTTGACAGTCACCGCTTTACACACCATTCAAGCACTACCACCAACAAAATCTGATCAGGAGATCGTAAGAAAAGGCACAGCGAAAAGATGAAGAGTTTTTTGGAGAAGAAAAAGACAACGACATAACGTAAATGAGTTCAATCGTGCTTCTTAGGCAGACATGATAATAATAATAATAATAATAATAATAATAATAATAATAATAATAATAATACACTGACTGACAGAGCAAATGCAACACCAAGAAGGAGTGGTCAGAACTTTATGCCAATTGCAGGGTAGACTGACGTCACTGAGGTATGCTCATGATGTGAAATGCGCCGCTGTGCTGCGCACGTAGCGAACGATAAATGGGACACGGCGTTGGCGAATGGCCCACTTCGTACCGTGATTTCTCAGCCGACAGTCATTGTAGAACGTGTTGACGTGTGCGACAGAACACGTGTATAGCTAAGAATGCCAGGCCGCCGTCAACGGAGGCATTTCCAGCAGACAGACGACTTTACGAGGGGTATGGTGATCGGGCTGAGAAGGGCAGGTTGGTCGCTTCGTCAAATCGCAGCCGATACCCATAGGGATGTGTCCACGGTGCAGCGCCTGTGGCGAAGATGGTTGGTGCAGGGACATGTGGCACGTGCGAGGGGTCCAGGCGCAGCCCGAGTGACGTCAGCACGCGAGGATCGGCGCATCCGCCGCCAAGCGGTGGCAGCCCCGCACGCCACGTCAACCGCTATTCTTCAGCATGTGCAAGACACCCTGGCTGTTTCAATATCGACCAGAACAATTTCCCGTCGATTGGTTGAAGGAGGCCTGCACTCCCGGCGTCCGCTCAGAAGACTACCATTGACTCCACAGCATAGAGGTGCACGCCTGGCATGGTGCATGGTGCCAGGCTAGAGCGACTTGGATGAGGGAATGGCGGAACGTCGTGTTCTCCGATGAGTCACGCTTCTGTTCTGTCAGTGATAGTCACCGCAGACGAGTGTGGCGTCGGCGTGGAGAAAGGTCAAATCCGGCAGTAACTGTGGAGCGCCCTACCGCTAGACAACGCGGCATCATGGTTTGGGGCGCTATTGCGTATGATTCCACGTCACCTCTAGTGCGTATTCAAGGCACGTTAAATGCCCACCGCTACGTGCAGCATGTGCTGCGGCCGGTGGCACTCCCGTACCTTCAGGGGCTGCCCAATGCTCTGTTTCAGCAGGATAATGCCCGCCCACACACTGCTCGCATCTCCCAACAGGCTCTACGACGTGTACAGATGCTTCCGTGGCCAGCGTACTCTCCGGATCTCTCACCAATCGAACACGTGTGGGATCTCATTGGACGCCGTTTGCAAACTCTGCCCCAGCCTCGTACGGACGACCAACTGTGGCAAATGGTTGACAGAGAATGGAGAACCATCCCTCAGGACACCATCCGCACTCTTATTGACTCTGTACCTCGACGTGTTTCTGCGTGCATCGCCGCTCGCGGTGGTCCTACATCCTACTGAGTCGATGCCGTGCGCATTGTGTAACCTGCATATCGGTTTGAAAGAAACATCAATTATTCGTCCGTGCCGTCTCTGTTTTTTCCCCAACTTTCATCCCTTTCGAACCACTCCTCCTTGGTGTTGCATTTGTTCTGTCAGTCAGTGTATTTGAAAAAAATGTTTTCATACTGAGAAGGAATAACAGCCGATTCCAATTGAATCCAATGTACTGAATCCATAATTCATAATATTTTATCTATTGAGTCTAGTTTGGAATATACTTTAAAAACTAACTGGCGGAATCATTCTTTGCTCATTTATCTTTTTTTCATGGCAACATACTTATTTCAATGTTTGTGAAAATGTTAGTGAATATATTTAAATTACGGTACTTAAAATTAATTTTCACTCTCAAGACAAAATTTGCACTGTGTACATATCCTTATAAGTACTTCTGCTTGACGAATTCATTTCTCCTCTATAATGCATGATGAAAGTAACAACAAGAGGTTTTGAATATTCGTCTTTCCTATTAGGAAGTATAAGTAATCTACGACCACCTAAAAGCTCGCCAAGTAGGCGTGTTTTGTTTCAGGCGCTTCATCGTTACAGAGTTTTCTAAACTGTGGTCCTACAAAAGTCCCTTTCTATGAGTTAGTATACTCTCATATGAATATGAAAAAATATTTTCTCTTTATTTAAACTCTAAACCCTTTGAAAATATTCAACGATGGCACGACCATCTGTCAGAAATATCTATACTTTGTCGAGGAACGATTAAATTCTCTTACCGAGTGGGTTGGCTACGAGGTTTGGCCCGTGTAACTGATACCTTTCATTGGCGAAACGGCAGGTTCGAACCCCTTTTCCACACCTTACTTTAAATGAGGTCATGTTCGCTTCCTTCATACTTCTAGCCCTGTCGCACCAGCAATACCAATACATTCATTCTTTTCACCTTTCAAATTCCTTAAAAGTGCAGAGTTTCTTTTCGTCGTACCTGTAAACAACATGTAAACCCTGTAAACAAACTATTATTGAAATCTTCCCTGAAATCCTATAGGGGGTTCAAGTTTATCACAAAATCGCCACGAATATTGTTCGCAATTAAATGAATTGAGCATTTTGTTCACTACATATATTTGTTTTTAAACCTACTGTATGAAGTTTAGTTGAGGGATATTAATTTCCATTAAAGAGAAAATAGTTTCTAAATTTGAAGAGTCAGTATAGCCTATATTTGGTCATTTTAAAACTCGCAGTGGATTCCTATTCCAGACATAATGTCGTTAATGTTTGTACAGAGGCATACCATTTCTGTTACAACAAAACCTCGTATCTAGCAATGCACTTGCTATCCATTATATTCTCCTTAAGAGTGGTCACGCCTCTAAGTCACATATGATTATGCAGTCCATCAGAAAAATTTACGTTTCTTTCATTTTCCTATGCTGAAGTGTAAAGTTAAATGGACTTTACCGTACCGTACAGCAGGAATGTATGTTTGCATGACGTATTTACGCACTCCTACAGTATAATACACTTAAGGTTAATTTCCCTTTACACAATAGAATAGGAAACTGAACCCAACGAATATTATACTGATGAACTGCATATAGTTATATATGAATGGGAGGCGTGACCAGTCTTAAGGAGAATAATGGACAAAGAAAGCATTGGGAGATACGAGGTTTGGCTGTAACAACGATGATATGTTGTCTTCTTGAGCAAAAATGTTTTAATAAAATTCGTGCCATTTCCAGTACGTAGTAATTTTCCGGCCACTCTTATCCTTCTCAAGTACAAAATGACAATTTCAAACTAATAAACTTGAATTATGAGACCTTACAATCTTGAAGTTAAGTATTGCGAACACTGAACGAAATTAATAAGGCTGATACTCTACCCTTCGGTTTAAAATTAAGCTAAGCGGCAAATTCTTTTATGATAGGTCCCTTTCGCTTCCGTTGCAGTGCGGTGATTTCTTTTGAAGGGATTTAACTCTCACTATATTTGGATTAAGAAAGAAAGCAAGCACAATCTGGAGCCATAAGAAATTCGGGATGTTGAATTGGATTTACGGTTTTCAAAAGAACCCCATTTCCGTCTGATAGCAGATAGAAAGATGTGATTGCTTTCTTAACGTGAAGAAATGCTGGGAGATTCATTTATGAACATTTCCCAACAATACGCAAGTTATTCAATGCTAGACGTCAATTGTTTCCACAGTTTTTATTGTTCCTGGGTTGCTTCTTGTTTTACCGTTCACTGGCTCAAGATGCAGCACACATTACATCAGCGCGAGTTTTTAGGGAAAAGTTATTGGATTACGAAGTCCATCACAGCCACTAAAAGAGCGTCCAGGAGAGAGTATGGTGTGCGCGATCCTCCTAGGGGAGGCATGATACTGGATTGTAGTGAAAAATTGGAAACAACTTGGTCTTCTTGAACGAGTGTAGCAAGTATCGCGGAGATGGTTTGGCAGACGAGTCAGATGTTCAGACTCATTTGCTTCGGTCTCTTAAGGAATTGTTACGCCATTTTTCTCGGGAGGTGGGATATTCATATTCCGTATGTCAAAGAGCGACTGAGGGAATCTGCGGCCATACAAGATGATGGCCATTTAGGAGTAGCAGGAGCGCGATGAGGAAAAAACTAGTCCGTTTCAGCACATGGATTTTGGAATTTACTTTACCGCTATTGACAGTTCTGAACCTTACGTCTTTCGCAGATGAGGCCTGGTTTAATCTGATTGGTTACGTGAATTCTCGAATTACCCGCGTATAGGCCGCACACAACACACATGGTATTCACGAAAGACCGACAGAAGATCTGAGTTTGGTGTGCAGTTTCGGCAGACTGAATGCTGGGTCCATTCCTCTTCCCGGATACGTTGAACACAGACCGGTACAAGGATATATTCCTGCAATTTGTGGAGCAACTAGATTGCACGTCAACTGAGTCTCTTGCTCTCATCAGCAGCTTCTTTCAGGACAGTGTACGTATAATCTCGGAGATGAGGGTGAGATGGAGGGTGAACATACCGGGGAGGTTTACCTTTCAGTGTTCTGAGATGTGTTTACAGTGAGTGGACGTTATGTTTAGATCTCGGCGTTCAAGTTAAAGTTAATGTATCCTCTACTACTGAGCTTTTACAAGTATAGAGTCAGTGGAGATAGTGATTCATTGTCCATAAGCACACGATGGTGGCTACTTTCAAATCAGAAAAACCCGCCAGTGGAATGCTCATTCTATAAATAAAAGAAGGCAGGCGCTGGGGGAATATCACAACTTTTTGAAGAACTGAAACACCACGCGGACCGATTCCATTCATATATGAGAATGTCCCTGGAGACGTTCCAATACATATACAACAATGTGGAATCAAAAATTGATACTGTGAAGTACAATAACTACCACACAAATACACACGCGGGCTCTGTGAACACCCGGATCAACGGCACAGTAGACCGGGGGGATAAATCACGTGATCTCAATCCGGACAAGGCAATCAGGAGCAAGCTACATCGATGTCTCCCGTTCTACAGCGATGAGAACACAAACTTTCTTGTCATCGCGCTAGACCTCCTGGTACTACTCTGCGTGAATAAAGAAATTGAGTTATTATTTGACAAAGTCGGAAATCTATAAAAGTCAGTAAACTGAGATCCGTTGGTCAGTTTTAGATATAACATTTTAAACTTGTAATTTTTCTTATTCTTCCCCTTTTTCATACCTTGGTGGGGTCGCGGGTGTGAACTGTGTGACACGAGGCGATTTTATCCGCTTTTACGGCTGGATGCTATTCCTGACGCCAATCATATGTGGAAGGATGCAATCGTTATTATGTGTTTCTGTGGTGATATAGGAAGAGGAGTCTATCGGAAACAACACAAACACCCAGGGTCCAAGAACGAGGAATAAATCAGAACTCGATTAATAACTCTGACCCGGTCGGGAAGTGAGCCTGGGACCCTCGAATCCGAAGACTTAAAGCTGACCATTCAGCCCAGGAGTCGGACATAAAATTTTAAACGTACATAATTACTTTTTATAGTGTGCATACTATTCTATGTCTTTACTTTCCACTCATCAAAATGCCTTTAGGAAGATGGCTTTCCTTACTGTACGTGATAAAGCTGGTCTAATTTGCTGATGTGCCCCTAATTTTACAAATATTTACGGCAGGAAACCGTTCTAAGTCTTGATTTTCTGCATACTGTATTCGCTACGGAACAATTCTTCTTTCACACGGATTTAGAATTTTCTGGTCTGTAGCAGTTATTAGGTTTTACTCAACACATGCGTTGCAAAGAGTGTTATATTCGGTCAATCAATCAATCAATCAATCAATCAATCAATCAATCAATCAATCAATCAATCAATCAATCAATCAATCAATCAATCAATCAATCAATCAATCAATCAATCAATCAATCAATCAATCAATCAATCAATCAATCAATCAATCAATCAATCAATCAATCAATCAATCAATCAATCAATCAATCAATCAATCAATCAATCAATCAATCAATCAATCAATCAATCAATCAATCAATCAATCAATCAATCAATCAATCAATCAATCAATCAACATTTAAGGCTGTTGCTCACATGGCAGATTGGCTATCAGTTTTTTAGTCTTTTTGTAAATTATTTCAAAAAAGTGGATATTTATAGAATATTTCCCTTGATGAATTATTCCAAGCCCTAATTCCACCGTCTATAAATTAATATGTGCCTCAATTTTCTCTGGTGAATTACAACTTTTTCATCACATTATGACCTTTCCTACATTTAAAAGCTCCACTCACACTTGTTCATCTACTAATGTCATTCCACGCCATTCCTCCACCGACAGCTCTGACATACGGCTTAGTCGCACAGCTCGTCTCTTCATTCCCAAGTCTTCCCAGTGCAAAGTTCGCAACATCTTCGTAATAGTTCTCATTTGACGGAAATCACCCAGAACAAATCGCGTTGCTTTCTTAGAATATTTCCAGTTCTCGTATAAAGTAATCCTGGTATGGGTCCCATTCACTGGAACCGCACTCTTATTGGGGCCTTACCACGGAGTTACGGACTCTCTCCTTTGCATCCTTAATACAACCCCAAAGTATGAAGAAATCTGTAATCTTAATTTACATTATTGTGATTACTCCTTTGAAGATCTTTCCTTATACTGTACTAACACCTAAGTACTGACAGTGATCCTCGCTTGGTGGTTTCACCCCAATTAAATTCATAATTAAAACTGAGAGGACTTTTCCCCTTGGTGAAACTTATAACCTGACTTCTCATCCCTTTATAAGCATACCATTGTCTGCTGTCCACCTAAACACATTGTGGAGGTCATTTTGCAGTTACTCACAATCCTGTAACTTATTTGCTCCTCTGTATAGTACAACATCCTCTGCAAAAAGCCTTATCTATGATTACAGTTCGTTATTCATATTATTTATACCGGGTGGTCCACCAGCCCCTTGCGATCCATTTTATGCATCCCTTCACATTTACTACAATTCTGAAAGACATCGGTCCCTCACCCTAAACAGGTGTAATATAACGAGATGTGTGTTTACGGGCTAAAAGACAGCAGGAATCGTGAGGGCCACTAATGATTCATTATGGGTACCTCGAATTAACCCGTAAAACGAGTACAGATACGCAGAACACGTACTTTAAAACAAAAGGTGGACGCACAGACCGGGAGCACGGTACTGTATATGCTGGAAAGTGGGCGCCGTAGGTCAAGTGTCGCAATAGCTCACATGGCAGTTGGGCGGGGGATATGTGATAGTGGGCAGTGCCTTCGAGATAGGAGGTTCGAATCCCACACATGAACCTTTTTGAACAGCCATTTGCCTGTGATGTGGCAATATTGCATACTTGATAGCTTCCAAGGACTGATTTGTATATTTGACCCTGTAAAAGACCGTATGTATCGTTGCATTGGGGATGGTGTTGGGTTGGACGAGGATGTGAAGATGATGGTCTGTGGCCAGTATAGACTGGGGAGTGGGTGCCGCAGGTCAAGTGTCGCAGTAGTTCACATGGCTAGCGCGCGGTAGGATGTGTGATAGTTCGCAGTGTTTGAGGTTTAGAAGGTTCAAGTCCCATGCAAGTATATTTTTTAAGCCAGTTGCCTGGGAGGTTGTATACTTAATACCGGTATTTTTCACAGGCTGATTTATTTATTTGGGCCTGAAAAGTGCCGTTGGTATGGAGTTGGGTTGATAGAGGCTAGGAAACATGTGACAGGATTTCAGTTATACACGTCGTTTAATGCAGCACCAATTCGAACTGACGACCTTCGTGGTCGATACAGTGCTGCGCATAATGTTGTAAGGAGCGTATGGTCCGTTGCAACATCTCTGGCGAAACGGATCTGCATGCCTCGGTGATGAGCTGTCTAAGGTGACAAGGACTGGCTGGCTCCTGTTCATACACCAGTTGTTTTACTTCGTACTAGGCCCCACCGAAGAAAACCAGCGGCGTAAGATCGGGCGATCTGGAGGGCCAGGGGAGAGTTCCTCGCCTTCCTATCCATTTATCGCATGGAGATGGTTCCGGATGACCACTGACGCGTTCGGTGGAGCTCCGTCATGTTAAAACCACATCCTGCAGCGGTCAAGGAGAAGCACATGTTCCAAAATCGGTGGTAGTTCATCTTCGAGAAACCGCGGATAACGTTGGCTGATCAGATGGCCCTCACGCATGACTCCACACCATACATTCACGCTCCACTGTACCTGGAAAGCTGTCTGTCGCACCCAATGGGGATTATCCACACACCAGTAATGCATATTATGGCGATTAACGGTTTCATTGTTGTGTAATCATACTTCGTCGAGAGTCGTTCAAAAAGCAGGATCAGTGTCCACAAGCTGTAGGATCCATTGACAGAACGCCACCCGGGTATCGAAAGCATGACCATGGAGCTCCTGGTGTAAGTGCAGATGGTACGGATGAAACCGGTGGGTATGCAATTTCCGCATAACAGATGCTCGGCTGATGTTCGTCTCCTGTGCAATGGCCCGTGTGCTAGAATGAGGGTTACGCCGGATAGCGTCAAACGCGACCTCTTCATTGTCAGCAGACGTCACGGGATGATCTCGAAGTATCCGGACAGCGTTCTTGGTACATGAGTTGTGCCTGGTATGCATTCTGTCTAGCTGCTACATAGATAAGTAAAATATCCACATATTCGTCACTGGAATACATCTCGAGTCAGTAAATAAACTTTGTGTTGTGAATTGCTTCGAAGGAGGGGAGTTCGCGCAGCTACATACTCACCTGCCATAGCATGTTGTTATCGGTTCCAATGGGGCATACTCTGTCGTACCTGTGGTCTACGAAGCTTGGAACCTGTACGACGTAGCTAACTGGTCACAGTCCATAATCTCCTCACCCTCGTCCAACCCAGCACCATACCCAATGCAACTACACATACGGTCTTTTACAGGGTCAAATAAACAAATCAGTCCCTGGAAGCTATCAAGTATGCATCCTTGCCACATCCTAGGCAAATGGCTGTTGAAAAAGTTCTTATGTGGAATTCGAACCTTCTACTTCGAGCACTGTTCACTATAAAATATCTCCCCGCCCGCTTGCCATGCGAGCTACTGCGACACTTGACCTACGGCGCCCACTTCCCAGCCTATACAGTACCGTGCTCCCGGTCTGTGCGTCCACCTCCTGTTTTAAAGTACATGGTCCGCGTATCTGTACTCGTTTTACGGGTTCATTCGAGGTACCCATAATGAATTAATAGTGGTGCTCACGATTTCTGGTGTCTTTTAGCCCGTAAACACACATCTCGTTATATTACTCCGGTTTAGGGAGAGGGACTAATGTCTTTCAGAATTGTAGTAAATGTGAAGGGATGCATAAAACTGGATCGCAAGGGACTGATGGAGCACGCGGTATACTTAAGAATAGGTACGTCCAATACTGGCCTGCGAGATCCCCCTTTTAACTTTAGTTCTCTGAGTTATATTTTCAAAACGTTTATACACCCGTTTAACCACTCTTTTACCTTGTCCAATAGCCTTCATTTTCGTCCGTAGTCTCACAAGATCTACCCTATCAAAAGCCTTGGATAGGTCAAAAGCGATACAGTCCATTTGACCTCCAGAATCTAAAATATCTATATGTTAATGGTTGCTGGCACAATTAAAGCTACCGGGCGAGTTGGCCGTGCGCGTAGAGGCGCGCGGCTGTGAGCTTGCATCCGGGAGATAGTAGGTTCGAATCCCACTATCGGCAGCCCTGAAGATGGTTTTCCGTGGTTTCCCATTTTCACACCAGGCAAATGCTGGGGCTGTACCTTAATTAAGGCCACGGCCGATTCCTTCCAACTCCTAGGCCTTTCCTATCCCATCGTCGCCATAAGACCTATCTGTGTCGGTGCGACGTAAAGCCCCTAGCAAAAAAAAAAAAAAAAAAAAAATTAAAGCTACAGAGGAAACTGGATAGTCACCATATAACTCAATGAAATAAGTCTATCAATTTGTTAAGACGTTAATAATGAAGAGTTTTAGTAGTTGAGCTTGATAATACTTATAAATTGTCGGAAATGTAGTTTACAGTTCAGTACGAGGTACCCTAACATTGCATTATGAATTTTCTGTGCAAGTGACTCTGCATGGTGTTATTAGTACGACTAGTATAATTTGTGAGGTGCAACCGCTCATGTGATTGAATTCCACCACTGCTTCACAGCTTGCTCTCAGTCAACCGTTAAAAATGGTCGAGCACCAGAGGATCGCAAAAGTAAAACACAGCGCATGCGCATTATATGAACAGGGTTTTTACTCAAAAGGAGCTCTGTTATCAAAATACTGTATGGTAATAATTATGAGACCAGGATTTCTCCGTGACTTGTTTCGTCAGCCCCACGGGATATGGAAACTAATATACATGAAAAATGTTCGATGGACTCCAAAATTAACGATGAAATGAACAGTCTTCTGATTAGAACTACTACACAACATAATGTGCACTTTGAAGACAGGCAAATGGACGTTATTTCCGTGAATGTTATCCATATGGATGAATTAATGGCTTTTCTTCGCCTATTATTGCTGATCATTTTAGTGCAGTTAAATAAAAACGAATAGTTAGATGTCAGAGCCTCCGTGGCTCAGGCCGCAGCGCGCCGGCTTCTCACCACCGGGTTCCGTGGTTCAGATCCCGGTCACTCAATGTGAGATTTGTGCTGGACTAAGCGGAGGCGGGACAGTTTTTCTCCGGGTACTCCGGTTTTCCCTGTCATATTTAATTTCGTCTGTCATTCATTAATGATTGTCCGAGAGGATTGCGACAGGCTTCGGCAGCTGGCACAATTTCTATCCTCGCCGCTAGACGGGGTTTCATTCATTCCATTCCTGACCCGGTCGAATGACTGGAAACTGGCTGTGGATGTTCATTGTTCAGTTAGATGTGACTTTTTTGGGATTACCGTACATTGACAATAAATTTAACTGGATATGGGGAGGTCAGGTACGGTACCATAGCAAATTTTTCAATGAAAATGAAATGAAATGAAATGTCGTATGACTTTTAGTGCCGGGATATCCCAGGACGGGTTCGGCTCGCCAGGTGCAGGTCTTTCTATTTGACTCCCGTAGGCGACCTGCGCGTCGTGATGTGCATGAAATGATGATGAATACAACACATACACCCAGCCCCCGTGCTATTGGATGTAACCAATTAAGGTTAAAATCACCGACCCGGCTGGGAAGCGAACCCGGGACCCTCTGAACCGAAGGCCAGTACGCTGACCGTTCAGCCAACGAGTCGGACAATTTGTCAATGTTCATTAGGAACGGCATATTTTGAGGCCCTGGTAAGTCAAGGCAAGTAAAAACTTGATTAATGGGTGGACTGCAATAAAGGTAAAGAAATCTGCTTTACCAAAGCTAAATAATAATAATAATAATAATAATAATAATAATAATAATAATAATAATAATAATAATAATAATAATAATAATAATAATAATAATAATAATAATAATAATAATACGTAATATGTGTTTAGTGGGGGATATGGTACTGGAAATTATTTCTGAGGGCTGGAAGTGAATATGTATGTGTAATTATAATTAAGGTTAATTGTTTAACTTCTCTTGCTACAGATATTAAGGGACCCTTGTGTGTTGAAATGTTGAAATGCGGAGGTAATTGACGTGCTGCTGGTCAACTATCTATGTCCTTCATTTCATCACCCTCAAATGTCACAGATTCGAACATGGATTGAAACCGCTGTTTTAGGAACATCTGGACAACAATTAATTAAACGTGCCACAGATCTTGGTCCAATTTGTAGGATTGAATTGCATCGTCTTATTACCTTGTCTCTCTTAATATCGTATCCCTGATGAGATATCATCACCCAGAAAAGTCTTCATCTATTCGTAAAATGAGATTGAAAGGTGTGCCGGAGATCTTGGCCTGTTCTACTTCGAGGTCTTCTGCCTTTCATTTTGCCTTGTAATGCAGCTTTTTCCAAATTCCGTCCTTCCCTCCTCAAAGAAACCATGGCCATAGAAAAAGATCGAGAACACCAAAGATTCGTCCAGACGCATCTTTATAGTCCTTGATGTTCCCCGATTGTGCCAGATCATAGCGAGATTAACCATGGCCACCTTACTAGGAAGATACATCCTTCACTTCACCAGGGTAACATAAATAACTAACTACCTTGAAAGAAAATGATCTTGTATTCCAGAAAGTTCGAGTTATGGTCTAAATACATTTTCTCAGCTATTCACGAACCTGCTTCTTCGCAAGGTGCACAAGCAATCTGAGATTACATTTTAACACATCCATATTTATATAGTTATTAGCAACGCAGTCATACAACAACTTCTGGTTTATGAAGGGTTTATGAAGATGCGCCTCTTTTGATAAGATGTTGCATAGATTTAACTTCGAGCATTCGTATGAGGGACGAGAGTGCTTCAGAATACCCGGGCTTTAATAACGAGGGATTTTATGACCATATAATTCGATTATTTATTACATTTAAGTATATTCATTTTTTGTTAATTAAGTATCATTATCTTATTTATTTATTGACCATATATTCGTACTTATTTGGCTAGACTGGGATATCTGTGGAAATAAAAACTTAAAACTGTAAAAGTTACGGAGAGAATATGAAATATCTGCCGTTAGAGACATACAGCGGAGAGTACACTAAACTAAAAACTTTGCTAATAAAAATTATACTGTACAGCTATTCCGCAGGGTAATATATATGTGTGTGTATGGAGCAATATTTGTCACTGATATGTGTCTGCGTTGCAGTAAATCTATTAAACAGTGAAGAGACGAAAGTATTAATGACGATGCTTTTTAATTACGTTATAATAAATATTAGTCTGAATGAACATGTTGCCTTCTATCAACCAGCTATTTACCTTATTTGGTAACAAAGTAACATTACAGAATATCTAATATGAAGGAATAAAATGGACACAGATATGGTAGGGGAATTCATTGGATTGATTTCAGAGTAGCTAAGTGTGGAGGAAATAGATATTAACCAATAAAGTAATAATTTTAATAATAATAATAATAATAATAATAATAATAATAATAATAATAATAATAATAATAATAATAATAATAATAATAATAATAATAATTAGCAGAAGTACCCGTTCTTCGTACGGGTTATCAGAAACTGGCTTTAGTTACTCATACTATCGGTAGACTGACTTCATTAGATATTTATATCACTGGTGTATTTACTTAAGTACGTAGAAATTATTTGTCATGTTTGGAATCATAGTGTGTCTTCTTCTTCTTTCCTTTATGAGAGCCTCTAAATATTAGTTCCTAATTAGCGTGGACCTCTAAGATCTTTTGCTACCATACTTTTCCTTCATTCCCACCTAGATATACCTGCTCCCTTCGCAAAGCTGCAGGTTTGGTGTAAGTATACTTCCGCTAGATAGTACCACAAATATAAATATATTGAATGAATTTGTTTTATCCGACATTTCGTAACTATTACAAATTTTTATTTTTATACTTCACACCCTATCCATCCCCGCCCAAAGGGGTGCTGTGAGTGTCTTACACAACAGTTTATTTTTTCCAGATAGTAAGTCATATGTGTATCAATTTTGGTTGGGAGCTATGCCCAAACGTACATGCATAATCTAGCTGCTGTAGAATCCTGGAGCTGACGTTGCCATGGTTACCGAGGATTTACCGAGTTTTGTTCTTTGCATCAAAGGGCTTAAAATAAGCTTTGTCTCTTCCTTGTACGACAAATTCGATTTCGCCTATATTAGCCTATTATTTTAATATTTTTGTATCTCCCCCACGTCGCCTCCCCTCGAATTGTTTTGAAAATAAAATACAGCCCATGTTACTCACTGGCAATGTAGCTTTCCATAGGTGAAGTAATTTTTAAAATCGGTTCAGTAGTTTTTGAATCTATCTGTTGCAAACAAACATACAAATTTTTCCTTTTCATAATATTAGTATAGAAGTATAGATTACATCCCTACACATACGGTTGCCGTCAAGAAGGGCATCCAGCCGTAAAACAGGGTCAAATTCACATGTGCGACACAGTTCGCACCCGCAACCCCACAGGTGTGGGTAAAGCGATAGAAGTAGAAGATACTCATTTTAAAAATTCACCCGCTTTTTTGTTCTTTTCACCCCCTTAAGTGGAGTTTCCAAAAAGAGTGTGTTCATTTTTAAAGGAGATCCCAAGTACCAATTTTAAAGTATTTCATTTTTTGAGATATATGTATCCTCATATAAATAATTCAACTCATTTCTCACTTCTTTTCACCCCCCATCCCCTTAAGTGGATTTTCTGAAAACGAATATTTGTGTTCTTTTATTTTTAAGAGGGGTTCCAAATATCAATTTTCATGTCTGTAACATGTTAGGCTTTTGTGATTTATTGTAGACTAGCATATGTACCCGTGCTTCGCTACGGTATTCTACATTGTATTCGAATATCGAAGTAAATACTGTACATACAGTAAATAGGATTGTTTTAAAATGGCATGTCTCTTAGCGTCATCCGAGAAACAGCATAGGGAAGTTCCCAATACGGTGTTTCCCATGTAAAGTGCTTGTTACGGATTTGTGATGATAACGGCAGGCACACTTGCCTACTGCAATTCGCAATCGAGTTGGGAAGTTTTCATTATAATTACAGGCCCCATCGCCTACTGCGCGGTCACAATCGATTTGAGAGTTTTCGTTACAATGGCAAGCCCCCTTTTCCTACTTCCAGACAAATTACAGTTTTCATTAGAATGTTTGGCAACTTCCCTACTACCAGTCGAAATTGAGTTGTGCAGTTATAATTATAATGACAGGCACCTTTTCCTACAGCTATCCAGCTTACTACCAGTCACACCAAGTTGGTGAGTTTCCATCAAAATAGCAGGTCACTATATCTAATACCAGTCACATTTTATATAGATACATTTGTTTATAAGGACGGGTACCCTTGCATACAGCCAAACACAGTCGGTTAGGGGACTTTTAAACAACAATGCAGCTCCCTTGCCTTCTGCAAGTCAAATCGAGAAGTGAATTATTCACTACAATGGTAGGCCTTCCTTACTAATGCCAGTTACACAGGTGTTGGAGAAGGACCCCATTCCTACTGCCAGTCAAAATCCGTGTGGCGAGTACTGATTACAGTAGCAGACACACCCTTTATCGATCGCTACAAGACGACATCAGTGAATATATATAGATCGACATACGAAAGCATATGCATGCTTATAATATTGCAGACCTTCATTTACAGATTGACTGCTGCAAAACGGTACATCATATCGTCAAAGGATTGTACCATAACACGTCAGATTTAGCACCCTAAATGGCTGGTCGTATAATATCTTATCTATTCATGGGTCAGATTGAGTTAGAAACGTTGAATAGGGTAAACTGTTTGTAAGATTATCTCACATTCCATTACTTTTCAGATAATTATGTGACAGCTACATACTTAGCATTTGGCTCACATATGACTACTGGGTGGGTCAATTTTCCTATAGGGTTTTATGATTCTATCTTTCTTATAAGTGACTCCAAGTATGAATTATGCATGTGAAAAGTCCAAATTTACTTAACATCGAGAAATAGACAAAAATCAAATGTAAAAGGGATACAGATACAACAAAAAGTCATAAGACCAAGGTTGTATATCACTCAAAATTGAACGGAGATTGTGCCTTCCCTTATGTGATAGGACTTCGCGAAGATCTGCACCATCATTAAAATTGCCTCCATATTTCGATATTCTTCGGGGAAAAGAGTAAAAAATTTAAAGCTCTTGGAAATGTTCTGTCCGTTACAGGCTAAAACGTATAATTTTGCCAAATTTCTGTTTTCTTGTTCGTCTGGCAGATTATGCCGCAATGTGGATTTTGGGCGAGGAGGGTTAAAATTAGGACTTTCAGGAAACTAAACCAAAAAATTATGCAGATGGTTGTTATTATTACCCCTTAAACGCTTGGCTATGCGAACATTTCACCAAAATAGTCAATGTACAGGCACACAGTCGTTAGGATTTTACTTATATAGATCTATAAGGAATCTGCTCCACGTACAACACCTTTTGGTCTATGTCTGCTGGACTTACCCTGCAAAATCGACCATTCATGGTGTCTCTCTTATTAATCTTCCTGTCGAAAAAATACACATGAAAAAAAGTTTTAGAAATTGATTTCCAGTCAGGTTGGTCATGTACTGTATATACTATGGAAGAGTAAATTCACCATTTCCGTTCCCTATAAACCGCCAGTCCATTCCAGGAACAGGAAAAGTTACTGACCTTTAAAATTTACCTTTGGAAACGTGGATGCTAAATATAAAGTTTGGTTCAAATATCTTCAGTAGTTTTCAAGTTGTAAGAAATACGCTCAACACGCGCCCGTTCTTAAGTTAAGTCCGGTTAATGATATTTCCCTTATAAATCCTTTTACCGAAATGATGCACATGAGAAAAAAAGGTTTAAAAATTACTTTCCATTAAGGCAGGTAGATTTCTATTAAGTTTGGTTGTGTATATTTTGTGGGAGTGCAAAATCACGGTTTCGGTTTCGTATAAACCCCCCAGTCATTTCATGGATTTAGAAACAATATTTGCCCTGAAACCTACCCAAGGACAGGTGGATTCTAAATATGAATTTTGGTGGATATATATCCAGTAGTTTCCATGTTATAGACAAACAGACAAACAGAGAAACAGACATAAAAGCTAAAAATATGCAGATGGTCATTATTACACCCGAAACGGATAACTATACAGAAATGTCGCCAAAGTAGTCAATGTACAGACACACTCTAGAAGTGCAGACCTTTATTTCGAGAGTTACTGATTTGGAACTCTGCGATATATCTGCAAACGGACCTCACCATCAGACGCCTCTTTCAGTGTTCTACATGGTTAGTCCCATGACATCTTTTCGTATCTCCTATATTTATGGGTTAGATTGAGTTAGAGTCATTGGGTGTGAAATTTTGTACAGTTGTCGCATACTACTTTATATTTGTGACACTCATGTGACAGATAGAATCATAAAATTTGGCTATCACATTGCCATTGGTCATGCCAATGTGCGTGCCGAATGTCATGATTCTATCTTTCCTATAAGTGTGCCAAATTAATGTTAACGTATACGTGTGAAAGTACAAAATTAACTTCAAATCGAGAAATACAGCTCCATTTAACTTATAAGGAATAGAAATACGATAAAAAGTCATAGGACCAAAGTTGTAGATCTCTCCAAAATGAAAGGCGATTGCGCTTTCTGATTTGTGATAAGACTTACAGATTAGCCACCAATTATCCCGAAACGAAGGTGTGCGCCGTCGTTAAAATTGCATCCATATTTCGATATTTGCCGGGGCCGAAAGTTATACATTTGCATAGCTTAGAATATTTCCTTAAAGGAAAGAGTGTCAAGCTTTCGGGATTAGCACTCGCATACATACGGTGTAATTAAGGAAGAAAATAATTCAGTAAAGAAAGTTGAAATTAATAGAAAATGGATTAAAACTGAGGACAGCCGGATGACGACAAATATGTAAATACCAAGTGAATGTATTGGAAAATCAAATGCCCCTTGTGAGTTATGGATATAAGAAAGAGGTAACAGAGGAGAAATTTAAGCGCAGGCATTCTTAGGTCAACAGATAAGATGACTGATGGTGTTATTACTTAAGCTATTCGAGGACGGTTATAAACTCCAACGATATTCCGCCAATATCCCGCAGAATGGCCGATTGACGCCCTCTCTTGCCTTCTACCCAAGGAACAACCATGAATTTAAAGGTATGATGAGGAAAATGGCAATACTTTACTTCCCTGCTGGCAAGCAGTCAGAGACGTTGCCATGGTAACCTGTAGGTTCGTTGTCGGTCTGTCGGTCACATACGCAGACCATGATACCCGCAGAAAATAGTAAATTTCTCCGTCATTTGAATAGTAAGGTAAATTATGAACATAACGAAAGTTGTTTATAATGAAGAGACATTTCACATACGGTCCACGGAGTTTACAGGAAATCAATAATATAAGAGAAAATGGAGGAAAATCGTTCTGGTTTTCCTATAAACCCCCGTCTAATCAAAGATTTTAAAATGAAATGCGTATAGAAACCTTTCTCGGGGTGAGTATACTCGAAATATGAAGTTTGGTTGAAATCTATCCAGCCGTTTTGCCGTGATGGTGGAACAAACAAACATGAAGTTTGGTTGAAATCTATCCAGCCGTTTTGCCGTGATGGTGGAACAAACAAACAAACAAACAAACAAACAAACAAACAAACAAACAAACAAACAAACAAACAAACAAACAAACAAACAAACAAACAAACAAACAAACAAACAAACAAACAAACAAACAAACAAACAAACAAACAAACAAACAAACAAACAAACAAACAAACAAACAAACAAACAAACAAACAAACAAACAAACAAACAAACAAACAAACAAACAAACAAACAAACAACAAACAAACAAACAAACAAACAAACAAACAAACAAACAAACAAACAAACAAACAAACAAACAAACAAACAAACAAACAAACAAACAAACAAACAAACAAACAAACAAACAAACAAACAAACAAACAAACAAACAAACAAACAAACAAACAAACAAACAAACAAACAAACAAACAAACAAACAAACAAACAAACAAACAAACAAACAAACAAACAAACAAACAAACAAACAAACAAACAAACAAACAAACAAACAAACAAACAAACAAACAAACAAACAAACAAACAAACAAACAAACAAACAAACAAACAAACAAACAAACAAACAAACAAACAAACAAACAAACAAACAAACAAACAAACAAACAAACAAACAAACAAACAAACAAACAAACAAACAAACAAACAAACAAACAAACAAACAAACAAACAAACAAACAAACAAACAAACAAACAAACAAACAAACAAACAAACAAACAAACAAACAAACAAACAAACAAACAAACAAACAAACAAACAAACAAACAAACAAACAAACAAACAAACAAACAAACAAACAAACAAACAAACAAACAAACAAACAAACAAACAAACAAACAAACAAACAAACAAACAAACAAACAAACAAACAAACAAACAAACAAACAAACAAACAAACAAACAAACAAACAAACAAACAAACAAACAAACAAACAAACAAACAAACAAACAAACAAACAAACAAACAAACAAACAAACAAACAAACAAACAAACAAACAAACAAACAAACAAACAAACAAACAAACAAACAAACAAACAAACAAACAAACAAACAAACAAACAAACAAACAAACAAACAAACAAACAAACAAACAAACAAACAAACAAACAAACAAACAAACAAACAAACAAACAAACAAACAAACAAACAAACAAACAAACAAACAAACAAACAAACAAACAAACAAACAAACAAACAAACAAACAAACAAACAAACAAACAAACAAACAAACAAACAAACAAACAAACAAACAAACAAACAAACAAACAAACAAACAAACAAACAAACAAACAAACAAACAAACAAACAAACAAACAAACAAACAAACAAACAAACAAACAAACAAACAAACAAACAAACAAACAAACAAACAAACAAACAAACAAACAAACAAACAAACAAACAAACAAACAAACAAACAAACAAACAAACAAACAAACAAACAAACAAACAAACAAACAAACAAACAAACAAACAAACAAACAAACAAACAAACAAACAAACAAACAAACAAACAAACAAACAAACAAACAAACAAACAAACAAACAAACAAACAAACAAACAAACAAACAAACAAACAAACAAACAAACAAACAAACAAACAAACAAACAAACAAACAAACAAACAGACACGAAAAGTAAAAACCACCGATTCGGTCTAGAGTTGACCTAAAACGGATAAATATCTGAAAAATTGGCAAAACAAACGAAATTGCAGACAGCGGACCCCCTACAACTTTATTTATAAGATAATTTCGCTGCTGCAGAATCCCTTGATCTGACGTTGCCATGGTTACGGCAGTTCATTACTTTATCCGATTTTTAGAGCAGGAGTAGTGTGGTGCCAATATCTCTGTAACGGTTGGTTTTAGGGCCTTAAACATGGTTTTCGGGCGCGTAGGGCTTACCGAGTTTTGTTCTTTGCGTCAAGAGGATTAAATTGAGCTTTGTCTCGTCCTTATACGACAAATTCGATATTTTGCCTATATTAGGCTATTATTTTTATCTCTCACCCCCCCCCCCCCGTGCCCTCCACCTCGAATTGTTTTGAAAATAAAACGCAGCCCATGTTACTCACTGGCAATGTAGCTTTCTGTAGGTGAAGTAATTTTTAAAATCGGTTCAGTAGTTTTTGAGTCTATTCGTTACAAACCAACAAATTTTTCCACTTTATAATATTAGTATGGATGATAATAATAATAATAATAATAATAATAATAATAATAATAATAATAATAATAATAATAATAATAATTTGTTTCCCGTACCAGTGCATACTTATAAGGTTTTCGGAGACGCCGAGGTGCTGAAATTTTGTTTCGTAGAAGTTATTGTATATGTTGGCAAACAACTTCGAATACCACCGCACTGAGCCGGGATCGAAGCCGCAAACTTCAGCTCAGAAGGCCAGCGTTCTGCTTGCTCTGATAGCCTAGAAAGGTACACGCATCTCTATAAATGCAATTTCACTTTTTATTTGTAAATTATGAAAATTTGTCGCAGGGTCCAACCTCTTCCATTTTCCCTCTGATTATTCGTAAGACAGGATGGTTACTCAGTTGTACTTACACTTAAAACAATAATCACCACCTCCACCAAATAGTAGAGTACGAAAAATTATAAACTATGCATTCCGAAGTGTCATGATAGCTTGTCATGTTTAGAAAAAAATTGAGTTATAATCATTATAAAATATCGAAGTCATTTTAACAACAGTGCTGATGGCTTTATTATTATTATTATTATTATTATTATTATTATTATTATTATTATTATTATTATTTTCTCTCTTTGCGTTTAGGCCATCTGTGGACCACGGTGCTTGTGTTCCAGCTGTGTTCTTGTCTTCGTCTGCCCCTTTTAGCATACTGGATTGTGTTCTTAGTGGCCTCTTGAGCCTTCCTCTTGGCCCAGTATTCCTTCATTTTCTCGCTGAATTCTTTCCTGCGCTCCTTTGTGGCTAGCTGATGTAAGGGATGTTAGGAAAGGTTTAGTTTTGACCATTAAACGGTATGCATTTCTGTCAGTAATGGCGGCTTGATTAATATTAAGCTCTGCAAGATCTTTGTCCACTTGTTTGGTCCAGGGGAATCCAGTAGCTTTGCCTTTGTTAGCAACCTTGAAGATCTTATGGGATAATCTATTAGGATCCATTCTGTTATTATTATTATTATTATTATTATTATTATTATTATTATTATTATTATGATGATTATTATTATTAAGTTATAACAGTTGTATAAGCACACAAATATTCACTTCATAATTAGTTTTCGGACACTAAGGCCCATCATCAGTGAATTTATAACATGTTGATCCACGTAACATAATTACCTTAACGGCGTGTCCAGCTAGCCCTTCGATTGTTTACTGTACCTGGGCTCAATTTTACATTGACCAGACATGTAACCTTAAATACATCATACTCCGGGAGCGGGTAAATATGTCGTACAAACAGACATTCCTACAGTACGGTCTAGAAAGTTTCATTTTCCTTTACACATTAGTATAGGAAAATTAACTGAACGAAATTTGTTCTGATGTACTGCATATCCATATGTGGCTGGGAGGCGTGACCAATCTGAAGGAAAATAAAGGATAGGTAGAGCATTGTCATATTCGTGGTTTTGACATAGGAGCGACGATATGTTCCAGGAGTTAAATACGTTTCAGTTTTAATATTCAGTATTGAAACATACTATTTGATATTCGAAGTACATTTTGCTTCAGAGTTGCATTTCACGGATATTTTCTTTTAATTCTGTCAATTCTAAGCATATTATGGAGATTTCAAAATGCACATTTAGTTTAAAAGCCCGCATTTCTATTTATCAAATACAAAAAACTATTTCATTTATTTGTTGATTTATTTACTTTAAGGCTGTCATTTTGATAAAGCTTAACATAATACGTAAAATATGTAATTATAAAAATGAATTTGAAAATAGTAATGACATTTGGAGAATACAATTTTGGAAAATATAATTGTAAAATAGATATACCAGTCTGTTTGGCATTAGTTCACTATAGGGCTTGCAGCACACGCATATAGTGGCGGCATGACTATCTTTTGTTCATTTCCTAGTTGATCCACCTGCAGTGCCCACAAAGGCGTAATTACGTGTAACGAACTGTTGCCAGCTGCACAAACCTGGAAACATGTTGTGGGATCAACATTGCCATTGTTTTGTTTATAGTTTTTTTATTGACCTACGCGTAGTGGCTAGTGACAAAAAGGAAAAATCAGCACATTGGTCTAACACGTCAGGGTTGTTTAGCAAAGAGACTCTCGAAGTGAGTGCCCCCGCTTAACGAGAACTCGCATGAACGTCATTGTTTAGGACTTCTGTTGTGCGACGGTTGGTATCGACATGTATGTGTGCACATTTCTGTAAATGACGTCATACTGCATGATATTTCAGCCAATGACAGTGGTAGTAGCTATAGAAAGTACGGTACAGAATGATGTTTGATAAAAAATAAAAATACTTCTAGGAATTTAATACTAAAAACCTGACTTCGTGAATATGTTGGCCCTATGTCATGCATGTCATGGCTCTGTCATCATAGGCCATAAGATAAACTTATATGAGACACAAATGATCGAAAATTGTAGTTTCTCAAACTTTTACAACGGTAAGTAGAGGTTTTAGATGGAAATAATATTCGAGGAAATATTTGGAAGTATGTGGAAAATGCAATAATCGCCAATATCTCCGTTTTTATTATCCATAAGAAAAACTGCATAAAATATAAACCACGGCCTGGTTATAATACTACGTATCAGACAATACTGTTCCTATCCACTATTTTCCTTAAGGCTGGTCACGCTTCCCAGACACATGTGATTTATTGATGACAATTAACATGAAATGAGTAAACGTTGCGGTAAACGTTATTAGTTGGTAATTACCCTATTCTTATTCTTATTTCATGGCCTTTCTCCACTATTTACGGTCGACACTAATGTGGATTAAGCTCCGTTGTGCAACTAGATGCCCTTCCTAGCAGTCGAGTCGTTCGTCTCCTTTCTGCCAAATTATCCCAGCCCAGTACTTTGGTAACGCTACTCTTTTGTTGGAAAGCACCTAGATAAAAACGAACTGCTTTTCTTTACACTTGTTTGTTTTTGCAGTTCTCGAATCCGAACAATTTTCGTTGTGTTCACTTTACTGTGCGAACCTGTGAAGGAAATGAACCTTAAATACAGTATACTACAAGAGTGAGTAAATTTGTCGCGCAAACATACATTCCTGTAGTACGTTATGGTAAGGTTCATTTTTCCTTTACACTTCAGTATAGAAAAATGAACACAAGGATTTTTTTTTCTGATGGACTGCATATTCGTATGTGGCTGGGAGGCGTGACAAGTCTTAAAGAAAATAATGGATAGAAGAGAATTGTGTCATACAAGATTTGATTTCTTGAAGGACTATACATTGATCTTTCCCACTTTAAAAACACCACTCAAGTATTCGTCTATTAATGTCATTCCACGCCATCTCTCCAATGACAGTTCGGAACACACGGCCTAGTCGAGCAGCTCGTCTCCTTTCTCCAAAATTATTCCGTTTGAAACTTTGCCGAACTTTGGTAACTCTAGTCTTTTGTTGGAAAGCACCTAGAAGAAATCGAACTGCTCTTCTTTGAACTTCTTTTTTTTTTGCAGTTCTCGAATTAAGCAATACTGGTGAAGGCAGCATACGCTGGAACCATCCCTTAATTATGGTGTTACCAGGGAATGAGTTCATCCCTCCAACTATAGCCAGGAAGGGCATCTAGTTGCAAAACTGGTCTTAATGCACATTAGTGCCGACCGTAGATAGTGGAATAAGGCCATAAAGAAGAATAAGAACAGGGTAATTACCAACTAATAACGTTTACCGCAACATTTATAACTCCTTACATGTTATGTTAAATGTCATCAATAAATCACAATCGAACTTCAGTGGCGAGGTAAGCATTCACCGCTGTTCAAAGGTGAAGCAGTTATCTGCATTCACAGTTCGAATATTACTGAATATTTTAGCACATTCCCTTTAAACCATGATTTGGAAGCGAACTTTATGGACGATTTATTATGAGACGAAATTTTCCACAGAAAATACGAGTTTTTGGAAACAAAAGTAAAATCTCCTTTTATCTGATGAACCGCGAACTGTCCCAAACAGGCATTCACACAGAGCCATTTGTGGTCAACAGCGGTTCAAACACTGGAAATATTTCTGCCGTCTGAACCGTTCATCTGTGACCATGTACCCAATCTACTTTAGTCACGTTTTGTCCCTCTATTCATTTATAAGTTGTTCCTTTCACCTTACTCATTCACAGTGACGATTATTTCTTTTGTTTGATTAAATCCATTCATTCACTGGCGAGTAAACCGATTGTCTTCCTAATGTAGCAGCGTTTCCGATTACGGATTTATAGATGACAGAAAAGACCAGGTCCAGAACAACAAGCTTTATTGCAATCGATTGGATGGTGGTTTGCAACAAGAAACAAACCCCAACCCAATCTCAAACCAATCCCAATCCAATACCAGCCGAATACGAACTCAGCCTCGAACCAGTTCGAAAATAATTCAAATTCAATTCTAACCCAATCCCAAACTAAATTGACCTCTTTGACATCAAGAATGAGTTACTGGTAAGACCCCAATTAGAGTATGGTTCCAGTGTATGGGATTGTTACCAGGAAGCCTTGATTAGAGAACTAGAAAAGATCCAAAGGAAAGCAGCAAAAAGAATCATCATCATCACCATCATCATATCTGCAGCTTTATTCGTCGGTGATACATCATTTCTTCTACTGTGTTTCTGAAGAGAAGGGTTTTGGTTTTCCTCCCATAACTTTACCTTCAAAGATGTTCTTGAGAAGTAGCCCATGTCTCAGAAATATGACTCAAAAGTTTTGCTTTCCTAATTGTTGTGTCTGAGAGCAATTTTCGGTTCTTCTTTATTTCCATCAGAACTTATGTACTTCTCTTCCTCTCCATCCAGCTAATTTTTGTAAGCCGATTCCAAAACCACATTTCAGCTGCTTCAATTCTAGTTTCATATTGACTTCTCAAGGTCAAAGCTTCACATCCATAAATCATCACACTCCAAACAAAGGTTTTAGTAAACTTCTTTCCAGTCTCCAAACCGATGTGTGAGTTTAGGAGCAGGTTTCATTTGTCCTGAAAAGCTTGTTTCACCATTGCTATTCTTCTTTCAACCACAATGAGGCATATGCTTTCTGCCTCAATGACACTTCACAAATAACAGAATTCCTTCACCTGTACCAATTTAATTTCTTCTAGTTGTATGTTCGTCCCAGTTTTATTTTTCTGTTTTTTGACTTTGTTTTCTTTGCATTCACGTTCAGTTTGAGATTCTCTAAATTTTGACTTGGTATGCTGAGCATCCTATTCATGTAGATGCAAATTCCTCAAACATAGCCATGTGTCACATCTTTCGCAACCAGATCTATGGCTAACTGTACCAGGTAGCAATAAAATGCTTAAAAACACTAGCTAAATAATATAATATTTGAATTTATATGTCCAAACTATTCCACATGTTACGCTGTAAATATCTTTGTTAATTACCCAAATGTTAATATATATATATTGGTTGAAATTGTATTATTCCTACCCGTAAAAAGTATTTATGGAAATTAGTTTTTAGAATATGGTTTCATCAGGCAATAAATTACTTTAAAACACTGAAGAACTGGGGCTATCTATGCATGTCGCATGAAAGAAAGATGCAATGACAAACTTGTGCATGTCGAGTGATAAGTACAAAATCAATGATTGATTAAATCACGAGTGAAGGGAGATTTTATCAGTGTGAAGTATAGGGAGACTGTGGATCAAATGAACCTTGTTTATGAATTACGAATTATTTTTCTTGTGACTTAAAACCTCGTTTAAATCTTACAAAGAGTATCCTCCATACATCCTCGCTATGAAACGAAATGAAGGACGGTTATTTATTCCCTTGAATGTATTGGCGAAGATATGCTCAAACATGTTAACTTAATTCAGAACTACTCTACAATATATTACAAGTATATTTTAAAACAATTCGGTGAGCTAGGTGAAATGATATGGCGTATGGCTTTTAGTGCTGGGAGTGTCCGAAGACAAGTTCGGCTAGCCAGATGAAGATTTTTATTTGACGCACGTAGGCGACCTGCGCATCTTGATGAGTATGAAATGATGAAAACGACACGTACACCCAGGCCCGTATCAGCGAGTTTAACCAATTATGCTTAAAATTGACGACTCCGCCGGGAATCGAACCCGGGACTCCTGTGACCAAAGGCCGGTACACTAACCATTTAGCCATGGGGCCGGACGGTGAAATATGTGAAAGGTGGGCTAAAATTACTTCTAAATGTTATAGAAATACTGAACCCCATTCATTTAATCGTGAAGCACGGCTAAGGATAATGTTTTTAAATTTACAAACGAAATACTTTTCGTCTTGTGTTCACAGTTTCTATTAGAAATTGTGTACTTGTACTGGCATATAGTGGAGTTAACGTAAACAATCACAGTTTCTCCAGTCGAGAAGTCGTTTGCCTAAAAGCAACGTTAGATGTCCAATATTGTCGGTAATTGAAATGGTGTGTGGCTTTTAGTGCCGGGATTGTCCGAGGACATATTCGGCTCGCCAGGTGCAGGTCTTTTTATTTGACTCCCGTAGGCGACCTGCGCGTCATGTTGAGGATGAAATGATGATGAAGACGACACATACACCCCGCCCCCTTGCCAGCGAAATTAACCAATGATGGTTAAAATTCCCGACCCTGCCGGGAATCGAACCCTGGACCCCTTTGAACAAAGGTCAGCACGCTAACCATTTATCCATGGAGCCGGGTATTGTCAGTATCATTCGTACATTTGATCGATATTGATATACAATCAATTGCTTGAACCATGTCTGTATTTTATTTAGGGCTTGTGTTATTGCTGTATCCTGCTGAAAAAAGGCAGAGAAAGAATATAACCACTACTAGACCTTTCTTTGGTATTCAATATACGATGAATTTGGTCTTTCAGATTGAATAATTTCCGTTTGTTTTCAGCTGTTGATAATTTGTAAAAATTACTGTCAAAATAGACATCTGCTTAATTATGCATGTATACGTCTCGAACAGAGACTAGCTGTAGTTAAAACACATACCGTAGACTAATTGAATTTTAACGCAATATTTCCTATACTTAGCACAGATGAAGTCAAAGTAACAGAAACAAAAGAACCAAATAACTTTAAAAGAATGTTTAACTGTAAGTATGTATGGAATGCACCGTCTAATTTTTAGGTGCTAGGGCAATGTCAAAAAAACATTCCAGTTAAATGATCACGAGTGATGGTTGTGATGACTGTTTTAAGAGGAAGTACAACTAGGGAATCATCCTCTAATCACTAATCAGAGGGAAAAATGGAAGGGATCCGACATTTCGAAAACTGAAGACAAGGGCCACGAAGGGCGTGAAAATGAAAGACTCCCTAGACTTCGAATGCTCTAATACCGTCAGGTTCGGAAAATAACAAGAGTTGACCAGGGGAGGTCGACTAGGTTAGATGAAGCTTAGGGACCTGACACAAGTAAGTGGAAGCAATGCGAGGAGTCAGGTAAGGGCCCCGTGGTCGCCAACCTACGCTCCCATCTTAGGAGCTCCTGGGGCTGGACAAAGCGGAGGCGGGACAAGTTTTTCTCCGGGTACTCCGTCTTTCCCTGCCTTCATTCCAGCAGCAATCTCCACTATCATTTCATTTTATCTGTCAGCCATTAATCATTGACCCAGAGGAGTGCGACAGGCCTCGGCAGCCGGCACAATTCCTATCCTCGCCGCAAGTTGGGGGCTTCATTAATTCCATCCCTGACCCGGCCAATGACTGGAAAACAGGTTGTAGGTTTTCATTTTCATTATAATTTACCTAATACTTTAACTATTTCACATGGTTTTACTCTATATGTATTTTTACTGGTATACGACGGAGTAGTCACCTGCATTCTGTCTCAAACAGTGAAGATTGGGGGTGTTTCAGATTCGAATCAATGATGAGTTATACTAACACAGAAAATTTGAATATTGGTAGTAAAATAGTGGATGCACTCGTACATTAGATTAAAATGTATTTTTCCAAGAAACTCAGTATTATCGAGTGTACCGTTGACTCTTGTGGTCCTAAGTGGCAAACCAAGGTAGATATATCAATTAAAATGAAGAGAAAATAGACCACTAGATTCGAGGCATCTACCAAAAAAAAAAAATACAGAACTAGCGATAAATTGCTTCTGACTTCGTAAGAATTATTGCTATTGTCTAACTGTATGCTTAATGAGCCATCTGTTCTCATCTGTAGGAGAGTTTATAGCCATTCGCTCCGAGACGGAGGAAGCATTAAGGCACTCGAAGTAAGGAAGTTTGCGGTAATCCGAAGGAACTGCATTTCCAGTTTTATTCAGAAAAAGGAACTGGCTGTAATGGAATAGCGTCAGAACAGAGAAGAAAGAAAGCGGAGAAGAAGAAAAGGCCCTTTTGTCCCCGGCTCACTAACAGAGGATTTGCATTAATAGGATGGGTATATGTACGATACGAGAATTTACCCATAGAATGCATACAGGTGTACGTATGAAAGAGAGGTATGTATGAACTCATCACAATTTTATTTTTAACGGTCAAATATTTGCACAACAAGCTCGAATGCGGAGTGTACGAAAATGCCGTCCAGTAATAAATGCCGTGATAAAGGGAGATCAGCACAATTAATTTATTTATTGCTACTGTTTTAAAACATCAAAGATTTTCGGCACGGAGGGATGGAAAATTGCTAGGATTGGGAAGGTAGCAACCGTGGCCTTAATTTTACGGCCACAGCATCTGCCTGGTATAGAAATGGTAATACCCAAATATAAATGGTCCGTTATTGGACATTATAAATTTTCCAGCTAACTCATTCCTGGTTGCTAGCGTTTTGCCCCCGTGTGCTAAGTTGGGCTCGTCATTTCGTACATAGCACACCCACCAAGACGCATGGCTAGAGCATAGCGTGGAGGCCACTGCGTAGGCTACTTGCAGCCACCGGCAGTGCCAATGCACTATGAGAGCTTGTCTCATCACCAAAGTTGATGCCTGCTTAGCTATCAGATTATATATACAGGGTGTTAGGTGTATACCTGCAGATATTTCTTCTAGCAATAGAGAACGATGTGACGAACCACTATATATCAAACTTTTAGTAATTCTCGGAAGTTATTTTCGAGAGCAAAGAGATACGATGTTTTTAGAATAGGTAGTATGCCTTGTTCTTGTGAATGAATAGCTTCCCTTTGAGAACAGGCGAGTCACGCGCCATGCGTGCCAAACTGGTTTCTGTTTATGTTTACGTACAACAGCTGAACGCTACCACGATATGTTACGTAACATCCTTGTCAAACTGGTTTTATGTTTAAGAGCAACTGAGCTACGATAACAGCTGAAGGTGGCTACTACAGTAGCGTATGCCTTGTTACGTTACATTCTCGCCAGACTGGTTTCGTAGTTGTCAGTATTCAGTTTCCGTCTTAGGGGATTCAGACAAGCCTGGTCATCGGTTTCGGACCCTGGATGTACCGAATTCTCAGTGTTAATACTGGTTCATTTGCTGTTATGTCCTTTAAGGGATTGGGATACGTGTGGTCATCAGCCCCGTGGTCTAGTGAGTATGGAAATGACCTGAAAACCTGAATCGGTGAGGGACCTGTACGAGCGTGTGATATAATTATTGGTTGGTATAGGCGCGCCGGGACGTGAAATACAGTAGATCCCCGTTGTGCATTGCGTAAAGGTACAAGAAAGATGGCAGGTCCTTACGCCAACGAAAGCAGTTATGGGATGCCCAAATGAGTAGGATCGGAATTGAATTATCGGAACACATCGAACGTTTAGTTTCAAAGGAATATTGGACATGTTATACAACTAAATAAATTAAACGTACCTACATTTCGTGCCTCCTTCCGGGCTGAGTTGCTCAGACGGTTGAGGTGCAGGCCTTTTGATTCCAACTTTACAGGTTCGGACCTGGCCCAGTCCGGTGGTATTTGAAGGTGCTCAAATACTGTAGGTCAGCCTCGTGTCGGCAGATTTTCTGGTACATAAAAAGAACTCGTGCGGGACTAAATTCGGGCACCTCAGCGTCTCAGAAAACCGTAGAAGTAGTTAGTGGGACGTAAAGCACTTAACGTTATTATTATTATTATTATTATTATTATTATTATTATTATTAGGTCATTAAAAGCTGAAATACGTGGAAGAACATAGTAAAATATGCGTGGTTTAAGAGGAAAGAAGATGAAATGTATGTCACGTGAGTTAGCATCGTTCGCAGTAGTTACCTACAGATTACTATGCGTAAAACGAGAACCAGGTCAAGCTCGTGGGGATGAGTCAGCTGTAATCTCGTATTGTGTATAAACATCAAACATACACATCAATAAATATAAGAAACATAAACAAGGTTACACGTTAGAGACATGTAGCTATTAACCTGAACGCCAGGCCGACGGTCGCTTTCATGAGTACAGATGAGTTATCAAATTATACACAATCTACAGATGTCGAACTTATCTAAGAAGATTCCGCCACAACTATATTACATTTTACTATGATGGTGCTAATAACAAATCGCAGCAGCTATTGGCTTTACGTCGCACCTACACAGATAGGCCTTATGGCGACGATGGGACTGGAACGGGCTAGGACAGGGAAGGAAGCGGCCGTGGCCTTAATTAAGGTACAGCACCAGCATTTGCCTGATGTGAGAATGGGAAACCACGGAAAAACATCTTTTGGGCTGCCGAGAGTGGGGTTCGAACCCACTATCTCCCGAATAATGGATACTGGCCACACTGAAATGAAATGTCGTATGGCTTTTAGTGCCGGGAGTGTCCGAGGATAAGTTCGGCTCGCCAGATGCAGGTCTTTTGATTTGACTCCCGTAGGCGACCTGCGCGTCGTGATGAGGATGAAATGATGATGAAGATGGCACATACACCCAGTTCCCGTGCCAGGAAATTTAACCAATTAAAGTTAAATTTCCGACCCTCCCGGGAATCGAACACGGTACCCCTGTGACCAAAGGCCAGCACGCTAACCATTTAGCCATGGAGCCGGACTTAAGCGACTGCAGCTATCGAGCTCGGTAAATCGCAGCAGATTACGCTACAGCGTGTTGAGATGATGTTGGTAGAATACAGTATACCTGTTAAGACATAAGGCTGCAGTAGAAGAAGAGGAAGAAGAAGGTAACGAGAGCCACATAGTCAAGCAGCACACAGCTGAACAAAGTGCACATTAGTGACACAGACATAAGAGTGGCGTGGTCGCGGGAACTACAGTCGCATTCGTAACACTCTGTTGTAGAAAAATAATGAACTAATATACAGTACGGGCTCCGTAATTCCAGGTGGACGGTAACAAGACTATCTCGAATAGAAAAGTACGGATTTACGAACGTACACGAAAACGCCTGTGAACAACATAATGTACCTATGTTAAACATTACAGTACAACAGTTTAAAAAACAAAAACATACAGATTGCATTAAAAGAAATGTTAAACTTTCTTTTGTAAATTAACAAAACACTCTAGGCAATCTTCTTAAGTTAAATGTTAACTTATAGTTCCTATTTCAGTAATGATGAATATAAAACGATTATTTTATTGAATATTTATACGTGACGACGACGACGATGATGATGATGATGATTGCTGCCTTAATGTCATCGGCCCTTAAAACGCAAAGTGTCCTCTGTTTTAACTCGTAGGGAATAAGAAATATAATATAAATTGCTGGAAGCCTTTCCCGATAGATTCATGAAGGGCGATCCGTGTTCTGTTCTGCCACGCGATACACTAGCAGCATATAATGGTATTCGTGGTATTCATACACTGGCATTATTCAAATACTACTACTGATGCTACTTCTACGAAGTAACTCGCGTACTAGTACGGACGATAGTTCGCATCTCTGACAGCTGTTATTCAGGTCAAGGTCAGACAGACCGGTTTCATGTAGGGGTGGGGAACCCGTCCAGCGACATCTCCGTCGCTAAGAACAGCAGACAACCGGCATGTGACAGGTCTAGTGCTTTTGTCGAACTGCTTACGTGGAATATTCTCCCACAGTGCGATTTCAATATCATGGCCTTTTGGGAGTCCAACTCGCCGTATGCAGAAACAACCCGTGTTGACGTATACGTAAATAAAGTTTATTACGTCAACGAAAGAATGCATGGGATAGAATTTCAAAGTGAGTAGTATCGGAATTGAAATGTCAAAACACATCGAACGTTTTACTTCATAAAGTAAGGGACATGTTATAAACATAAATTAATTAAACGTACCTTCCTTTCGTGCTTCCAACCGAAGAGAACATGTTTAAATGTAAATGGGAACCTTCTAGCTTACTGCTGATTTTGCAGTGCCTATTCAACGTATCAAAATAAACGTTGCCAGGCTGAGTGGCTCAGACGGTTCAAGCACTGGTTTCATGAACTTAGCAGGCTCGATCCTGGCTCAGTCCGCTGGTATTTGAAGGTGCTCAAATACGACCGCTTCTGATCGGTAGATTTACGGGCACGTTAAAGAATACCAGTGGGCAAAATTCCGACACCGCGCGTCTCCATTGGCACGTGAAGATTTATTATTATTATTATTATTATTATTATTATTATTATTATTATTGGGCGAGTTGGCCGTGCGATTAGCTTGCATCCGTCGAAAAGCAACTAACAATATTATTATACAAACTGTGTTAGTCTATTATTACTGACTATTATGAAAATAAAAGTTAATCGCCCCACTCAAACTTCGTAGCTCGTAATCTGTCAGAAAACACTAAAGAAAATTGTGAACTTTTAACAGGTCCGAATTATTATTAATAATATAATTGCAGACATGTCTCAGAAATTACCGAATCATGTACTTACAAATTGTTTTACGTCGCACCGACACAAATAGGTCTTACGGCGACAGTGGGAGAGAAATGGGATACAAGTGGGAAGGAAGCGTTCGAAGTCTAATAAAGGTACAGTTCCAGCATTTCCCTGATGTGAAAATGGGAAACTACGGAAAACCATCTTCCCGGGTACCGACAGTGGAGTTCGAACCCACTATCACCAGAATACAAGCTCACAGCTGCGCGCCCCTAACCGCACGATCAACTTACTCTAAGCCCCATTGCCGGTCTGCGTAATTCGGACGATAGAGCGCTGGTCTTCTGATCCCACCTTGGCAGGTTCGAAGGCGGCTCAGTTCGGTGGTATTTGAAGGTGCTGAAATACGCCAGTCTCGTGTCTGTGGATTTACTTGCATTTAAAAAAGTACTGCTTTACAAAATTCTGGCACTTCAGCGTCTTCGAAAACCGTGAAAATTAGTTAGTGGAACGTAAAGATAGTAGTAGTAGTAGTAGTAGTAGTAGTAGTAGTAGTAGTAGTAGTAGGAACATTATTATTACGGACGTTTTAATTAAACGGGTCCGTTACATTACCTATCGGCACTTACTGTCCGGTAATTAGCCTTCTGTCCACCTCTGTGGTATAGTGGTTAGTGTGATTAGCTGCCAACCCCCGTAGGCCCGTGTTCCATTCCCAGCTCCGCCACGAAATTTGAAAAGTGGTACGAGGGCTGGAACGTGGTCCACTAAGCCTCGGGAGGTCAAATGGGTAGAGTTGGTTCGATTCCCACCTCAGCCATCCTGAAAGTGGTTTACCGTGGTTTCGCACTTCTCCAGGCAAATGCCGGGATGGTACCTAAGGCCACGGCCGCTTCCTTCCCTCTTCCTTGTCTATCCCTTCCAATCTCCCCATTCCCCCGCAAGGCCTACACAAGACCCCTGTTCAGCATAGAAGGTGAGGCCGCCTGGGCGTGGTACTGGTCATTCACCCCAGTTGTATCCCCCGACCCAATGTCTCACGCTCCAGGACACTGCCCTTCAGGCGGTAGAGGTGGGATCCCTCGCTGAGTCCGAGGGAAAACCAACCCTGGAAGGTAAACAGATTAGGAAAAAGAAGAATAAGCCTTCTATTAGAAATGCCCGGCGGCAATTCCATAGTAGACCGAGCTCGATAGCTGCAGTTGCTTAACTGCGGCCAGTATCCAGTATTCGGGAGATAGCAGGTTCGAACCCCACTGTCGGCGGCCCTGAAGATGATTTTCCGTGTTTTCCCATTTTCACACCAGGCAAATGCTGGGGCTGTACCTTAATTAAGGCCACGGCCGCTTCCTTCCCACTCCTAGCCCTTTCCTGTCCCATCGTCGCCATAAGACCTATTTGTGTCGGTGCGACGTAAAGCATCTAGCAAAAGAAATCCACAGTAGCTATTGTTCCTTCGAGCAATGTTCACGCATGGTTGCAACTACGGTTTTTGAAATCTGTCTCATTAATAACAATATGACTGAATACTTACAGCCTTTTCTTTCAGTGTCCACCGTCCTTTCATTGACCTGAAAAGTTTATGAATAAGCATAGACAACTCGCATTGTCTATTGTCAGAAATTCATCGTAGACTGTCGCAATAGGCTCATTTTTCATTTACTTATTAACTATTTCCTTTCATTTTGTCAGGTTGGATCACTGAGTAATGCCATTGACGTCTTATAAATCACACACAACTACACAATACTTTATTCGCACGTATGTGCTGGTGCGTATCTTCGAGGTCACTGTAAGGATCCTGTGTACATTTCACACAGAGTACCCTAGACCGGTTTTCGAGTACAGCAAGTGGCCTGGCACGTGAGTCATCCTCGCCTACTTGCCAAGCCTTTAGGGGAAGTGCACAACAACATGTGTTGGCCTGCGATAAGAAACAGGTTCAACAAGCCCTAGACTCTGCTACTGTACTTCCACTACGCGTGGACAGAATGACGTAACCGGTATATCCTGCTATGGCCGTTCAAAACACATTAGGTCCTGAAATATTTGGCTCAGTTATGGGCAAACTAATAGGACAAGATAAAAAGTACATAGCATATATTGTGAGATGTCTTTTTCTTTGCCGACTAGCTTAATATCTGCACGTATACACCTAACACCCTGTATATATATATATATATACAGGGTGTTAGGTGTATACGTGCAGATATTAAGCTAGTCGGCAAAGAAAACGACATCTCACAATATATGCTATGTACTTTTTATCTTGTCCTATTAGTTTATTATATATATATATATATACAGGGTGTTAGGTGTATACGTGCAGATATTAAGCTAGTCGGCAAAGAAAACGACATCTCACAATATATGCTATGTACTTTTTATCTTGTCCTATTAGTTTGTCCATAACTGAGCCAAATATTTCAGGACCTAATGTGTTTCGAACGGCTGTAGCAGGATATGCCGGTTACGTCATTCTGTCCACGCGTAGTGGAAGTACAGTAGCAGAGTCTAGGGCTTGTTGAACCTGTTTCTTATCGCAGGCCAACACATGTTGTTGTGCACTTCCCCTAAAGGCTTGGCAAGTAGCAGAGGATGACTCACGTGCCAGGCCACTTGCTGTACTCGTAAACCGGTCTAGGGTACTCTGTGTGAAATGTACACAGGATCCTTACAGTGACCTCGAAGATACGCACCAGCACATACGTGCGAATAAAGTATTGTGTAGTTGTGTGTGATTTATAAGACGTCAATGGCATTACTCAGTGATCCAACCTGACAAAATGAAAGGAAATAGTTAATAAGTAAATGAAAAATGAGCGCAACATTTCTGTGCTGTTATTGCGACAGTCTACGATGAATTTCTGACAATAAACAATGCGAGTTGTCTATGCTTATTCATAAACTTTTCAGGTCAATGAAAGAACGGTGGACACTGAAAGAAAAGGCAGTAAGCATTCAGTCATATTGTTATTAATGAGACAGATTTCAAAAACCGTAGTTGCAGCCCTGCGTGAACATTGCTCGAAGGAACAATAGCTACTGTGGATTTCTTCTGCTAGATGCATTACGTCGCACCGACACAAATAGGTCTTATGGCGACGATGGGACAGGAAAGGGCTAGGAGTGGGAAGGAAGCGGCCGTGGCCTTAATTAAGGTACAGCCCCAGCATTTGCCTGGTGTGAAAATGGGAAACCACGGAAAATCATCTTCACGGCCGCCGACAGTGGGGTTCGAACCTGCTATCTCCCGAATACTGGATACTGGCCGCAGTTAAGCAACTGCAGCTATCGAGCTCGGTCTACTATGGAATTGCCACCGGGCATTTCTAATAGAAGGCTCATTCTTCTTTTTCCTAATCTGTTTACATTCCAGGGTTGGTTTTCCCTCGGACTCAGCGAGGGATCCCACCTCTACCGCCTGAAGGGCAGTGTCCTGGAGCGTGAGACATTGGGTCGGGGATACAACTGGGGAGAATGACCAGTACCTCGCCCAGGCGGCCTCACCTTCTATGCTGAACAGGGGTCTTGTGTAGGCCTTGCGGCGGAATGGGGAGATTGGAAGGGATAGACAAGGAAGAGGGAAGGAAGCGGCCGCGGCCGTAAGTTAGGTACCATCCCGGCATTTGCCTGGAGAAGTGCGAAACTACGGGAAACCACTTTCAGGATGGCTGAGGTGGGAATCGAACCACCTCTACCCACTTGACCTCCCGAGGCTTAGTGGACTCCGTTCCAGCCCTCGTACCACTTTTCAAATTTCGTGGCGGAGCTGGGAATGGAACACGGGCCTCCGGGGGTTGGCAGCTAATCACACTAACCACTATACCAGAGAGGTGGACAGAAGGCTAATTACCGGGCAGTAAGTGCCGATAGGTAATGTAATGGACCCGTTTAATTAAAACGTCCGTAATAATAATGTTACTACTACTACTACTACTACTACTACTACTACTATCTTTACGTTCCACTAACTAATTTTCACGGTTTTCGAAGACACTGAAGTGCCAGAATTTTGTAAAGCAGTACGTTTTTAAATGCAAGTAAATCCACAGACACGAGACTGGCGTATTTCAGCACCTTCAAATACCACCGAACTCAGCCGCCATCGAACCTGCCAAGGTGGGATCAGAAGACCAGCGCTCTATCGTCCGAGCTACGCAGACCGGCATTGGGGCTTAGAGTAAGTTGATCGTGCGGTTAGGGGTGCGCAGAAGTGAGCTTGTATTCTGGTGATAGTGGGTTCGAACTCCACTGTCATTAGCCGGGAAGATGGTTTTCCGTAGTTTCCCATTTTCACATCAGGGAAATGCTGGAACTGTACCTTTATTAGACTTCGAACGCTTCCTTCCCACTTGTATCCGTTTTCTCTCCCACTGTCGCCGTAAGACCTATTTGTGTCGGTGCGACGTAAAACAATTTGTAAGTACATGCTTCGGTAATTTCGGAGACATGTCTGCAATTATATTATTAATAATAATTCGGACATGTTAAAAGTTCACTATTTTCTTTAGTGTTTTCTGACAGATTACGAGCTACGAAGTTTGAGTGGGGCGATTAACTTTTATTTTCATAATAGTCAGTAATAATAGACTAACACAGTTTTAATAATAATATTGTTAGTGGCTTTTCGACGGATGCAAGCTAATCGCACGGCCAACTCGCCCAATAATAATAATAATAATAATAATAATAATAATAATAATAATAATAATAATAATAAATCTTCACGTGCCAATGGAGACGCGCGGTGTCGGAATTTAGCCCACTGGTATTCTTTAACGTGCCCGTAAATCTACCGATCAGAAGCGGTCGTATTTGAGCACCTTCAAATACCAGCGGACTGAGCTAGGATCGAGCCTGCTAAGTTCATGAAACCAGTGCTTGAACCGTCCGAGCCACTCAGCCTGGCAACGTTTATTTTGATACGTTGAATAGGCACTGCAAAATCAGCAGTAAGCTAGAAGGTTCTCATTTACATTTAAACATGTTCTCTTCGGTTGGAAGCACGAAAGGAAGGTACGTTTAATTAATTTATGTTTATAACATGTCCCTTACTGGTATGAAGTAAAACGTTCGATGTGTTTTGACATTTCAATTCCGATACTACTCACTTTGAAATTCTATCCCATGCATTCTTTCGTTGACGTAATAAACTTTATTTACGTACACGTCAACACGGGTTGTTTCTGCATACGGCGAGTAGGACTCCCAAAAGACCATGATATTGAAATCGCACTGTGGGAGAATATTCCACGTAAGCAGTTCGACAAAAGCACTAGACCTGTCACATGCTGGTTGTCTGCTGTTCTTAGCGACGGGGATGTCGCTGGACGGGTTCCCCACCCCTACATGAAACCAGTCTGTCTGACCTTGACCTGAATAACAGCTGTCAGAGATGCGAATTATCGTCCGTGCTTTGCGTTTTAAGGGCCGATGACATTAAGACAGCAATTATCATCATCATCATCATCATCATCATCGTCGTCGTCGTCGTCGTCGTCACGAATAAATATTCAATAAAATAATCGTTTTATATTCATCATTACTGAAATAGGAACTATAAGTTAACATTTAACTTAAGAAGATTGCCTAGAGTGTTTTGTTAATTTATAAAGGAAAGTTTAACATTTCTTTTAATGCAATCTGTATGTTTTGTTTTCTAAACTGTTGTACTGTAATGTTTAACATAGGTATATTATGTTGTTCACAGGCGTTTTCGTGTACGTTCGTAAATCCGTACTTTTCTATTCGAGATAGTCTTGTTACCGTCCACCTGGAATTACGGAGCCCGTACTGTATATTAGTTCATTATTTTTCTACAACAGAGTGTTACGAATGCGACTGTAGTACCCGCGACCACGCCACTCTTATGTCTGTGTCACTAATGTGCACTTTGTTCAGCTGTGTGCTGCTTGACTATGTGGCTCTCGTTACCTTCTTCTTCCTCTTCTTCTACTGCAGCCTTATGTCTTAACAGGTATACTGTATTCTACCGACATCATCTCAACACGCAGTAGCGTAATCTGCTGCGATTTACCGAGCTCGATAGCTGCAGTCGCTTAAGTCCGGCTCCATGGCTAAATGGTTAGCGTGCTGGCCTTTGGTCACAGGGGTACCGTGTTCGATTCCCGGGAGGGTCGGAAATTTAACCTTAATTGGTTAAATTTGCTGGCACGGGAACTGGGTGTATGTGCCATCTTCATCATCATTTCATCCTCATCACGACGCGCAGGTCGCCTACGGGGGTCAAATCAAAAGACCTGCATCTGGCGAGCCGAACTTATCCTCGGACACTCCCGGCACTAAAAGCCATACGACATTTCACTTCAGTGTGGCCAGAATCCATTATTCGGGAGATAGTGGGTTCGAACCCCACTCTCGGCAGCCCAGAATATGGTTTTCCGTGGTTTCCCATTCTCACATCAGACAAATGCTGGTGCTGTACCATTAAGGCCACGGCCGCTTCCTTCCCTGTCCTAGCCCGTTCCAGTCCCATCGTCGCCATAATGCCTATCTGTGTAGGTGCGACGTAAAGCCAATTGCTGCTGCGATTTGTTATTAGCACCATCATAGTAAAATGTAATATAGTTGTGGCGGAATCTTCTTAGATAAGTTCGACATCTGTTGATTGTGTATAATTTGATAACTCATCTGCACTCATGAAAGCGACCGTCGGCCTGGCGTTCAGGTTAATAACTACATGTCTCTAACGTGTAACCTTGTTTATGTTTCTTATATTTGTTGATGTGTATGTTTGATGTTTATACACAATACGAGATTACAGCTGACTCATCCCCACGAGCTTGACCTGGTTCTCGCTTTACGCATAGTAATCTGTAGGTAACTACTGCGACCGATGCTAACTCACGTGACATACATTTCATCTTGTTTCCTCTTAAACCACGCATATTTTACTATTTTCTTCCACGTATTTCAGCTTTTAATGACCTAATAATAATAATAATAATAATAATAATAATAATAATAATAATAATAATAATAATAACGTTAAGTGCTTTACGTCCCACTAACTACTTCTACGGTTTTCTGAGACGCTGAGGCGCCCGAATTTAGTCCCGCACAGTTCTTTTTATGTACCAGTAAATCTGCCGACACGAGGCTGACCTACAGTATTTGAGCACCTTCAAATACCACCGGACTGGGCCAGGTTCGAACCTGTAAAGTTGGAATCAAAAGGCCTGCACCTCAACCGTCTGAGCAACTCAGCCCGGAAGGAGGCATGAAATGTAGGTACGTTTAATTTATTTAGTTGTATAACATGTCCAATATTCCTTTGAAACTAAACGTTCGATGTGTTTCGATAATTCAATTCCGATGCTACTCACTTGGGCATCCCATAACTGCTTTCGTTGGCGTAAGGACCTGCCATCTTTCTTGTACCTTTACGCAATGCACAACGGGGATCTACTGTATTTCACGTCCCGGCGCGCCTATACCAACCAATAATTATATCACACGCTGGTACAGGTCCCGCACGGATTCAGGTTTTCAGGTCATTTCCATACTCGCTAGACCACGGGGCTGATGACCACACATATCCCAATCCCGTAAAGGACATAACAGCAAATGAACCAGTATTAACGCTGAGAATTCGGAACATCCAGGGTCCGAAACCGATGACCAGGGTTGTCTGAAGCCCCTAAGACGGAAACTGAATACTGACAACTACGAAACCACTCTGGCGAGAATGTAACGTAACAAGGCATACGCTACTGTAGTAGCCACCTTCAGCTGTTATCGTAGCTCAGTTGCTCTTAAACATAAAACCAGTTTGACAAGTATGTTACGTAACATCTCGTGCACTGCATAGGAAGCGTTCAGCTGTTGTACGTAAACATAAACAGAAACCAGTTTGGCACGCATGGCGCGTGACTCGCCTGTTCTCAAAGGGAAGCTATTCATTCACAAGAACAAGGCATACTACCTATTCTAAAAACATCGTGTCTCTTTACTCTCGAAAATAACTTCCGAGAATTTCTAAAAGTTTGATATATAGTGGTTCGTCACATCGTTCTCTATTGCTAGAAGAAATATCTGCAGGTATACACCTAACACCCTGTATATTAATTCCCATAGGGAACTTGAAATAATTGTCCGGAATGAGTAAATTTATAATACCAATATAAATGGTCCGGTATTGGACATTATAAATTTTCCAGCTAACTCACCATCCCCCAGAATACAAAATTCTCTGCACCTTGATTGTACTTTTCTCCCTTTACGCTCATCTTCTTCTTCTCTCAGTCCTATTCCTTCTTATTTTTAAAAATATCGTAACTATCGTCATTGTTATTCAAGGTAAGTAGTAGTACTCAGCTGCGTACCGAGCTAGTGGCTACGTGGTTTGCCTCACGTAGCTATCAGCTTGCATTCGGGAGCCCGGAAGATGGATTTTCCTTGATTTTCCACTTTAGCACGAGGCAAATACTGAAGCTGTACCATGATTAATGCCATCGTCACTTCATTCTCATGCCTAGTGCTTTCCCATACCATCGTCGCCGTAAGACCTATCTGTGTCGGTGCTACGTAAAAGCCAATTGTTTAAATGAAAAAAGCAACCCATCTAAGTTTTGTTTCCCAGTTTAAGTATTTCTTATCCAAAACCCTATTTTAATAATATTTTTCGCCCGCAATGCAACTTTCTTAATGTGAGAAATTTCAGGTAAGTTTATTGAACACTTAATTGTAAATAGTAGTAAGGTTATCTAGATTACTATTATTATTGTAATTTTCGTAGGTGTAGGAAGCGAAATGTACATTAAGTTTTTTTTTTGCTAGGGGCTTTACGTCGCACCGACACAGATAGGTCTTATGGCGACGATGGGATAGGAAAGGCCTAGGAGTTGGAAGGAAGCGGCAGTGGCCTTAATTAAGGTACAGCCCCAGCATTTGCCTGGTGTGAAAATGGAAAACCACGGAAAACCATCTTCAGGGCTGCCAATAGTGGGATTCGAACCTACTATCTCCCGGATGCAAGCTCACAGCCACGCGCCTCTACGCGCACGGCCAACTTGCCCGGTCCATTAAGTTTTTGTACATTATATAGTATGTCAGATATTTTATGTACAGTAACATAGCACAGTAATATACTCCGGTAGTTTGCTTCAGTATGTCATGTTGCTCATTTATCCACTGGCAAATGAAATGAAATGGCGTATGGCTTTTAGGGCCGGGAGTGTCCGACGACATGGATTTGACTCCCGTAGGCGACCTGCGCGTCCTGTTGAGGATGAAATGATGATGAAGACGACACATACACCCGGGTCCCGTACCAGCGAAATTAACCAATGATGGTTAAAATGATCGACCATGCAGGAAATCGAACCCGGGACCCCTGTGACAAAAGGTCAGCACACTAACCATTTAGCAATGGAGCCGCAATATCCATTGGTTAAGTATAGGACAGAAACAAGTGTAACTAATTTTAAGAGTTAAAATAAAATGTGTATCTCTCTATCCTGAGAGACTACTTATTTTAAACAATGTAATACGATTCACCTATTCTACATTACTTGGTATTCATCATCATCATCATCATCATCATCATCATCATCATCTGTTTACCCTCCAGGTTCGGTTTTTCCCTCGGACTTAGCGAGGGATCCCACCTCTACCGCCTCAAGGGCAGTGTCCTGGAGCTTCAGACTCTTGGTCGGGGGATACAACTGGGGAGTATGACCAGTACCTCGCCCAGGCGGCCTCACCTGCTAAGCTGAACAGGGGCCTTGTGGAGGGATGGGAAGAATGGAAGGGATAGGCAAGGAACAGGGAAGGAAGCGGCCGTGGCCTTAAGTTAGGTACCATCCCGGCATTCGCCTGGAGGAGAAGTGGGAAACCACGGAAAACCACTTCCAGGATGGCTGAGGTGGGAATCGAACCCACCTCTACTCAGTTGACCTCCCGAGGCTGAGTGGACCCCGTTCCAGCCCTCGTACCACTTTTCAAATTTCGTGGCAGAGCCGGGAATCGAACCCGGGCCTCCGGGGGTGGCAGCTAATCACGCTAACCACTACACCACAGAGGCGGACTTACTTGGTATTACTCATCCAATATTCAGTCGTGTCTGAATCGGTCAGTTTCCTAAATTTGTGACTAGATGTAATCTGGACAGCTTTGAAGGATTCAGCTTAGCTGATTGATCTGTGTTTACATGATTCAAACGGTGAACATCTTTAGCTTCAACGACATTATTCTCGTCCTACGTCACGTTGAGAGAAATGGTCCGTCGTTGGAAGTAAGAGCTTTCTAGTGAGCACCTTCACATATAAAGTTGACTTTATTGTACTCTTCAGAGATCCTAATGAAACGGGGAGAAGAGAGAAGAATGGGGCATAGGAGCGATGGGTGATAGAGGGAAGACATTCCTAGGCAAGAGAGAAAAAAAAGAAGACTTCGAACGAGGAGTAATTTTAAAAATTTGCCGAGATGATTGTGGGGGAGTGATAACGGAATGTGCATTTCAAAGTAGAGAAACGCTACGAGTCTTTCATAAGGTCCAGCCTCGCTCGCATTCTTTCATGCCATGCCAAGGGCCCGTTGATTCTAAGAAGCACAATAAACCCCGGCTGAGAAAGCAACATCACATGAGCCAGCTGCACGATTCTCTCTGTTATCTGAGTACAGCATCCTATGCTATTCTCCTCAATGCAGTACCGAGAATTTTAGTGATCAACTAATTGATAGCTTTGAGCAAATGCTACGAAAGCAAGTTGATTGCAGGATATATTATTAAAAAGTGAGATGGATTATGAACTATTTCTAAATAAGATTTCTACAATTTTTACTACTGTATATACAGTACATTATACTTTCAACTCATATACGCACTCAGTCATTCCTTCAATTATTCAGTTCATTCAAAATGTCTGTTGTAATTGTAGTATAACTCTATAAAGACTGATGAGACAAGAGTACGCACTAATACAACTTAGGGTGTGTAAGATGCATGTTTGTCCTAGACTATATAACTCTGTTAACGTCTAGGACAAAATAAATAAACTTTAAATAAAAACGAGAAAACTACAATGTAGAAACTGGATTGAAATAGTTAGTAAGTTTAATTGAAATGTTTAATCGGGAAAAGTATGCATGTATCAAAACACATTTTGCATTAAAATAAATAATAAATAACTGGGGTATGGGAGTATTCTATTCTATTTTATTCTATTATACTTTCAACAGTTAACAAATTATTAATAAATTATAATAAATTGCAATAGACAATTAAATCGGTCATTATTAGAAGGCACTAATTTAAGTTAATATTTGAAGAAAGTTATACTTTGATCGATACTCATTTCATTAATATGAACGTATGTGGTCATGTTACACGGAACTAGTATGCCCTTTATTCTAACAAATCACTTTTATCCAGCAGTTAAATTTATCGTTCAGTGTTGTGGCGAAATGAATAGTATATGGTATCCATAAATGACATATTCATAGGAATGACGGAAAAGATGTAAATCACAGGACAAGTGATGAAAAATGATCGACCCACGACACAAAGGATCATGAAACAGTATACATTTTGAGCTGCTCAGTGCCTAAGGCAGGCAGGTATCATTTCACTGGTGGGAACTTGTCAGACCACGGAAGGGCGTATGTTAGATACCCAAAACCATAAATCTCGTTAGGTTACGGCAACACAAAACCTGATGTGTTAAACATGACATTTATCAATCAGCAGAGTCAGTGGAACTTCGGCGGGCCGACTGTGAGAGCCGTCCGTGGTAAGTGCAGAGTCCAAAAAAAAAAAAAAAAAAACAAAAGAAGAGAGAGAACAGAGGGGAGGGAGCACACAACAAACAAAATTAAATAAAAGGAAATCAGTTTTAACAAGTTATATTTCAACCATAAATGACTAGAGCAGGCAAAGTGCAACAATCCAAGAATAGGAATCACAAAGGTTTTAGTAAGGGCTCGGCACTTTTAACAATAAAATGCAATCGAGAAAGATCTTGATTTAAAAAATTTCTTGCGAATAACACCAATACGTTTCTGCAAAAACCCAAGACCCGTAATCGGCGGAAAACTACAATTAGTATATTTTTAAAAATATTTTTTTTAAAAGACACTGATTAAGAAAGAAGGGCGAGGTATTAATACAATTTGACAATAGTGATTAAAGGCCACACTTACAATCAAATATCAAACCCAAAAAGGGGTAAGAGAGTTAGAGCACGTTACAAGACAGAACTATACGACCTAATACCGTGAACAAAAAGGTAAAAGGGAGACAGACTGAGAAGGGAAGGAAAGGGAGGGGGATTTTTCCAGGCTGTTTAAACCCTATAGTGTTAAAGAGAACTAAGGAGGATATAACCAACCAAATACACCTTTCTAGAGTTACATTATCATGGTGAGCAACGTTTATACAGGGCAGAAATAAATGCTTACAATTAATAGAGGAAATAAGTTTTGTAAAATTATTACAGTACTGAAAAATTGGAGGACATTAAGCCTTTAAGCAATGACCGATTCAGTCAGACTACTGATAACATAAAAAATGTGAAATTGCTAAAATCTGGTCATATGTCTCCAGTTATGTCAAATAACGACGGCATACTCTACAGTACGTCAGTGACTACCTTACGTGTCTCCAGTCTGTTGAAATATGAGATATAACACTTAGAACACAATAATACATATCTGTATTATTAACAGTGCGGTATGTTTTGTTCTGCAAGAACATCCTCTGACTGTATGAAACCATTTTAAGCATACGTATATATGAACAATGTTGTTTATGTTGTGTAAACTTGTTTGTGATTGGGTGATATTTTTAACAAATGTGGACAGTTATATAAATATTGAAGTCCGTTATTGCCTCACTAGTAGATTTGAGAAAGTTTTATGTACTTAACTCAGTCTCTACAGTCGGGATCTATAATGTATGTTATAGATATCAAGGTTCCTGAAGATGTCATGGAAGATTTTAGGATGGTACCAACCTTCCCGTAGTTTAGTTGCAGTCGGACTGAATAGTTGAGGTGACAAGAGCGCTGCCTTCTGAACTCGAACTCGCGTTTCCCATCTCGGGTCAGTTCAGTGGTGATTGACGGTGCGTTGGCCTCATGGCGATAGGTTTACTAGCTCCTGCACCTTCACGTCTACGACAACCGTAAAAGAAGAATGTAAAACCAGTAACAGTATTATACGTTTGGTTGCACCTGCCTTCCCACATAGGCCTAAGTAGTCTTATTTTTCAGGTGGTCTCTTAAGACTCTTATCTCACTGTGTAGATCAGTGGTCGAGTGTCGGGATCAAACTTGGCAGAAGTAGTCCTGTTTTGGAAGGTAAGAAACAAGGCCATTCGCCCCTCCGTGTCGTGCGATATCAGCATGCACGCTTGCGGGCCGAATATCCGACCCATACCCATAGATCGCAATAGTGTTTTTTCCTTCCGTAAGGTTTCTACACATTCTTACTAACATCTGACTCTGATTCTTTCAATGACTTGGTTGAAATAAATCTGGAGAAATAAAGATGTACCAATGAACGATTTTTAATTTCTTAAATGAAGAGTGGGTCAGAAATACACCTCTTTAATAAAATTTACTGTGACTGGAGTAAGTATGGAGAAGGAGATCAGCCCAAGCTTATAGAAGTCCCACCTTGCAATACAAATATCAATTTAATTAAAATCAACTAGTACATGTTTCGTCCTTGTATCGTGGTCATCATCAGCTATAGATTAAATACCATTTCAAACTAAAATAATGTATAAAGGTATCACATAACAAGAAATGGGTAAAATTATATAAAGGCTAAAACATCAAGTCCTTGTTTAAATCTATTTTAGTGACTAAAATAAGGAACAAACTTCAGATCTTCTTAAAATAGATCATGTTAATTTAGACGTTATAATACCATTTTTTAAGTTTGGAGAAAATCTTCGCTTGTGCTGTATGGGACGTTGCGTGAAATCATGCTCAAACCAGGTTCGTGAAAGTTCAGGTATTGAAAGAAGATATTTTCGCTGGCTTAAGTTGATTTATCCAAGTCTTGCTGTAAAGGGTCTGCTGTGTCAGTGTAATGTGATTCGAGACTCGAACTTTTGGAACGAGGGTAATGAAGTGCTAAACCATTGAGAGAGTGGGGTTGGGGGTGGAGGTAAGTTACTTATCATTCATGTTGGTAGAAGCAGAAGGAGCTTGACGCTGGGGAAGACAGGGCTGTTAGACATTTCGTTACCAACCTACATCGTAATTCCTGTAAGGGCCACCTTTCTTTGCTCTCCAGTGTTCGAGATTTCAGAAAACATATTCGGTGTTTACCCAAAAAAACTCCGCCGCAATTCTATCACTAGAATTCCGGTTCTTCTGCCAAGAAATTGACAACATTCCAAAACTTACGCTTAGTCGCAAAGGAGCCGTTTCCCATGTCTGTCTGAAATTAGAAGGAAATGTTGACATCCCTTTGACGCGCAGTCAACCTTTTAGTCTCCCCTCATGCTTGCGTTTTCCTGGAAGACAGGGAAAAGGTCAGCATTCAAAGAAAGAGGTGAACCATACAGGAAGCTCCAAACGAACTCATTCATCAAGACTAGATTTTGAATAATAATAATAATAATAATAATAATAATAATAATAATAATAATAATAATAATAATAATAACAATATTTTTGCTATTTGCTTTACGTTGCACCGACACAGATAGGTCTTATTGCGACGAAGGGAGAGGAAAGGCCTAGGAAGTGGAAGGAAGCGGCCGTGGCCTTAATAAAGGTAGAGCCCCGGCATTTGCCTGGTGTAAAAATGGGAAACCACGGAAAGCCATACTCAGGGCTGCCGACAGTGGGGCTCGAACCCACTATCTCCCGATTACTGGATACTGGCCGCACTTAAGCGACTGCAGCTAACGAGCTCGGTAATAATAATAATAATAATAATAATAATAATAATAATAATAATAATAATAATAATAATAATAATAATAATAATAATAATATTTTATATTATTATTTACGTTTTCTGCCACTGCAGACTGCCGTAGCTTCGCCACTTGAAAGAAGAAAACTAAATAAATAAATAAATAAATAAATAAATAAATAAATAAATAAATAAATAAATAAATAAATAAATAAACTTTTGTGATTAGAATAAGTTATAACGTAATTTTCATGTTTTAATAGTTTGATAAATTTAAGGTTTATATATCCATATCTGGTTATTCTTTAATCAATGTGAATGACTCCGCAGATTTGTATTGAACTTTTTAGTGCGAGGACGGCCAATGTTTGGCTTAATTGCTTAGAAATCGGAAATAATTAGCAGAAATGAGATATGTCGTACTTCCAAGGTTGCCAAACAATAAGCCAAAGACTTTCTGAATGCTTACCTTTTTATGAAATATTCTGCTGTTGGTTTATATATTTCTTCTTCTTACGGTGAAATTCTTGTGGCTGTTTGGAGTCTCTTTCAAATTGTATGGTTGAATCGATTATGTAACCCGACTTGTTTTTCTTGCCTATTGTAATGACGTCTAATCTTAGTGCGCTCCCATTGTCAGCAATGCAGTGGAATTCCTCAAATACTTCATAACACGTTCCAGAAATAGAAGCTGATATTTTGATCGTTATTTGATGGTGGTGAGTGCTACACGGGAGTTCATTAGGACAAGAGTCTAGGCCGTATGCAAATGTTTCTGGTTCCGTCCAGGCTTCGACCGTGGACGGCCCCTATGGGCGATACCAACTTTGTGTATGAGAGTTAGTGTTGTTTCTTTAGGCAGGTTAACAAAGCCTGTACCAAATATTCTTGTGTAAATTGCTGCTCTCATAGAAACTCTACCAGGTCCCGGCGGAGTATCAATATTTCATTTCGTTAATAGTACGAAGTTCGTATTCAGACGCTATAGTAGTATCATAATTCTCATTTAAACACGATATTTCAGCATCGGGAGACAAAAATATTTTTCTCTAACACGCGCGTTACCATTAGAAAATCCATTGCAAAATATTTTTTTTGGTAGCTTTACAAGACGGCTTATTTCGTTCACTGAGCGACCTGAAAGTTATCCATCGCTGGTTGTAGTATTCAATCAGGATGTTTTCATAAGCCTATATTTTCCTGTAGAATTATTCTTAATGACCGAATGGCATTTGAGGATTGTTTAAAATGTTCTCATGACATAGTTTCGTTCCCTCTTTTCCCTGCCTTATAATACTTAGTTACCGGATGTCTTGGACAAGGGAAATAAAATACTGACTGGGCTAGGAAATAATGAAAGTCACGAACTGCTTGGTTAAAATTTTCATATTCAAGAAGGTAGACAAGTAAGACGAACATTAGTCCAACTCTTCGCCATGGGATTTTTGTCTTGGTCAGCATTTTCGGTCTGTAGATTAAAAAAAAAGAACAATTATGGAGTGGTTTGTTAGCCAAAATATCCGGGTTCACTTGTATTTGCTTGGCGCGTGTGTATGGTAAGGGGTTTATATTGCTTATCATGATATGCATACATGTATTAAAGTATTGTGCTGTATCTGTATTTGCTTGTGAGGGAGCCCTGCGTCAGTTGTGATAGTTGTTTCGGCCATATTAGTGACCGTACTATCATTTATTAGGCGTGATTGCTTAAAATTAGTGTCCTGAAATTAAAAATGAGGGAGTTTTATATAGTAGTTTCGAAAGAATGATTTATGGGACAGAAACATATGAAAACATAGATGTTTTTGAGAATGAAAAAATGGAAAAAGGAAACGAAAGGATGCAAATGAACTTCCGTACAGACCATAACGTCTCTGGAGTAGTGGAAGTTGCTCCTAATATCCTCAATCTGAGAGCTACTCTGCGAGGTCTGGTTCCCTTTAGTTTTAGGCAGTGTTGCCAATTTAGCCGTTTCTAGCTATTTTGAAAAGTCGTTTGCTATACAATTTTGAGGTTAGCTATTAGCTACATTTTGAGCTATACATTTTCATTACGTGAACTAATCTGGATATCTCCCTTTTTAATGCTTTTCTTTAGTAATTAATGACATTTTGTTAACATTCACTGCGAATGACACACGAGTCGTACTGCATGTTCAACTTATAGGCGACCTTTGACGAAATGTTCCAACGGTTATCAATTACATGGCTCACTACACTCTGGTTTCAGGACTACATTGCATCATCACAGGTTATCAATCAGTCCATTACTCTGTAAATTCCTGACTTCCATTGGTTAGTTTCCTGACAGGCAACGTTTAAACCAGTGCAGTTGCTGGATTCGTGAAATATACGACTGAAAGTGATAGTGTAACGTAACTTACTAATAATAAAGAACTCGTGTCCTCATCCCGAGGTGGTGCAGCTCTTTTCAGGCACATCCCCAATTTTTGGACACATTTTAAATACAGTTTAGCTACATTTTGTGATCGTTAGATGGCAACACTGGTTTTTGGCCTTAGCGTTTTGTTGAAATCTAACAAATATCTGGCGCGCTGGTGCGTATGAATGGAGCTGCGCACACTCTCCAGTGACCCGAAGGCCTGATGTATGGATTTTGGAATAACATTGCTGCCCCAACAAAGAAATATGTAAACTAAATTCTTATCGCGTAGCACTAACGAACGAACCTTGATTATGATACACGCTTGAGTTGTCGATTAATTTTTTGGGCCATATCATATTCGGTGTACCGCTTACCCGATTTTTTTTCGTAAGTACGAAAATATATCAGGAATGTCTATTTTTGTACTTATTAAAGCGATTTAAAAAAACAAATTATTTTCCTTCCTATGGACACTTAGTTTTCATATATTGAAAACTGTAGAAACCCATAAAACTAAAGATACAATCGAAAAATTAGTCGAGTTAAGATGGTAATTATTCTCCTTAATCATTAAATATTTTGGTGACACATTTTATTCCGCGTGTTAAGAGATGAGTAACAATATTAAATCTGATGTCACTATTCAAAAAATTAAAGTTCATAGTGAGCCCTGTGTATCTAAACCTGAAAGATTTCTCTAAATACCTATGTAAAAGTTGAAGGGAATCTGTCCTCCGTAATATTACAAAATGTGAAGCCTTCCTCAGTATTACGATGCAAGTTGACTTTTCAAAACACGCCTTAACGCTAACATTTTAAATATCAAAAGAAGTACTTAAGGAAGGCGTCAATCTTTCAACACGGCGTAGAATGGATGACGCTGAAAGCTTTTGTTGCGGCTAAAGTACGTCCCATGCTGGTAATAAAAAAGAACTAACAGAGGCTGGTATGATAAACTGTTTAAAACAGCAACTCGCCCGGCGGGTAAGGGCTAAGTGATTGAAATCTAGAGAAAGGAACACAGAGAGACTGTGCTCAGAAGGGGGATATGGAGATGACAGAGTAAATGAGAAATAAAGAAGGAATAAATGAAAGCGGATATACCTTGGGGAAAATGGAAGGAAGACAGATAGAAAAGGAGGAAGGTAGAGACTGAAATGTAACTGAAACCAAAATTAAAGTGAATATAGGGGTAACAAATAACAGTGGAGCGAGAAGGATCTGTATCTTTAATAAAACTGCGAGCCGTGCCAAATAGAACTCTGGTCTGAAGGAAAAGAAATGGCGTCTGGAAGAAATAAACATCAAGAAATATGACGAATAATGTATGAAGTTTTGAACTGAAATGTGCTGAGGAAATGTGAACACGAAGTGGAAGGTAATGTTTAGAAAGAGTAAGAGAACAAAGTTTTAGGCAGGCAATAAGGAGAGATGTGTTTGGACTGCGTCTATGTATGGAACGTACTGCTGGTTTATTGTAATAAGTTGAACTAGAAGCCGTAGTACGTTGCCCAACGAGGGATGAGTGAAAAACTATTGCAGAAACGCGAGGCGATTCTTGATATTCTCATTATCGAAAAACAGAGATATTAAGTCATTGATGATGATACGTTATCAACTTCACTAACGCTAACAAGATTTTGTGAAGGCATGTAAAAAATTTCGATCCTTCAGACGGTTCTATGCCTTTGCTGGCGGGACCTAGGGTTTACACTGCACTAAGTCTTCTGGTATTGGCTAGAGCAATTTTGTTACTTTCATTGATCTGTCTCTGCCTTATCCTTCGCTTTGACAATATGAAAGTGACTAAGGTATGAGCGATGCTAGTAATGCCATTCCTTACGCAGCCAGTCCCTGCTATGTGTTGTGTGAAACTGTTGCTCATAGGGTCGGTTGGTGCATGCATTTCAGTGGACTTGGCAGACTTATATGTAATAGCAACTTCTGGCTCGGTGAGGAAAGCAACGGGAAACTACCTCACTCCTCATTTCCCTAGTATGCCTCTTCAGTGATGCTTAGGCCATCTATGACACTCATGGTGGAACTGTTGAGGATCCAACCAGCCTTCGGGCTCATGACTATAAATACATAGACGGTTCTAAATTTCCCATTGGATTGTCTTTCAAGAAACCGTTCAGAGTTTCTATGCCTACTATATCATATCTTTACACTTTCGTCAGTTGTGCCTTAGTCACTGCTATACAACAACATACGATGTTTTCGTCTATGATTTAGTGTGGAGAGACCCAAACCACTTTCACTATCACTTACTTCATCACTGATTTCCGACTCACCGTCAATCCATTCATCTTGGTAAATGTTCTGTACACAATTCTTCATATTTATCGAACGTAATTCTACATTTCCAGAGTTATTCATTGGACTAAATGCATAGATAGAAAACGTGTGCCACTATCGGCCCTGAATTTTACGTTCCATGAATCGATTGGTAAAATGTAATAACCTAGGTAACAGATTGCAACAAGGATTGAAGAACTACGAGGTGCGTAGAAACGATCAGAATTCTCGTATCTTGTCAACTACCATTGGTCGACTAACTGCGAGAATTCCCAATGCCTGTCACCGTGTTTTAAGGACTACAGAAATGTGTTTGGTAAATTGTATAGGCCTAGCCATAAAGTTCAATTATAAGGAACAAATTGACAATTTCAATACGATATGTCACGTAAATAATATAACATCAGTCTTGGGACTAGTTTCGCCGGGCTGAGTGGCTCAGGCGGTTGAGGCGCTGGCCTTCTGACCCCAACTTGGCAGGTTCGATCCTGGCTCAGTTCGGTGGTATTTGAAGGTGCCCAAATACGTCAGCCTCGTGCCGGTAGATTTACTGGCACGTAAAAGAACTCCTACAGGACAAAATTCCGGCACCTCGGCGTCCCAGAAAACCGTAAAGGAGTAGTTAGTGGGACGTAAAGCAAATAACATTATTATTATGGGACTAGTTTCAGCCACTTAGTGGCCATCTTTAGCCAAATAATAACTAAACAGATTATGTGATAACTAAAATATGTGCATACCAGACAAACACAATGTTGCAGGAATAATTATAACATTAAAATATTTATAATAACAAATATTTTGTGGTTATGGCCTTCTTGTCATCATATGACGTAATTAAGTTGACTCAGGACCTCAGGCAAGGTAGCAAATCTGGAAATGATAGCCAGAATTAGGAATGAATAAACATACAGAAACGAAATTAAAAAGGAGAAAAAATATTTATGAGATTCACCTCTATATTGAAATGTAAAGTATATCCAATGAAATGAAATGTCGTATGGCTTTTAGTGCTGGGATATCCCAGGATGGGTTCGGCTCGCCAGGTGCAGGTCTTTCTACTGTATTTGACTCCCGTAGGCGACCTGCTCGTCGTGATGAGGATAATGATAATGAAGACAGCACGTACACCCAGCCCCCGTGCCACTGGAATTAACCAATTATGGTTAAAATCCCCGACCCGGCCGGGAATAGAACCCGGGACCCTCTGAACCGAAGGCCAGTACGCTGACCGTTCAGCCAACGAGTCGGACAGTATATCCAATGTCTGATGCAGAACAAGCACCGACTTGCTGGAGGAAGAAGGCAATGTAAAAAAAAAAAAAGGAGTAGATAGGGAGAGGAGGGCTTGTTCTACATCAGACATTGGATATACGCCTACTGTACATTTCACTATAGAGGTGGGGCTCATAAATAATTTTTCTCCTTTTTAATTTGTTTTCTGTACTGTATGTTTATTCATTCCTTCTTCTTCTTCTTAATCATTTTTCCATCCAGGGTCGGTTTTTGCCTCGAACTCAGCGAGGGATCCCACCTCTACCACTTCAACTGCAGTGTCCTGGAGTTTCAGACTCTGGGTCGGGGATACAACTGGGGATAATGACCAGTAACTCGCCCAGGCGGCCTCACCTGCTATGCTGAACAGGGGCCTTGGTGAGAGATGGGAAGAGTGGAAAGGATAGACAAGGAAGTGGGAAGGAAGCGGCCGTGGCCTTAAGTTAAGTACCATCCCGGCATTTGCCTGGAGGAGAAGTGGGAAACCACGGAAAACCACTTCGAGGTTGGCTGAGGTGGGAATCGAACCCACCTCTACTCAGTTGACCTCCCGAGGGTGAGTGGATCCCGTTCCAGCCCTCGTACCACTTTTCACATTTCGTGGCAAAGCCGGGAATCGAACCCGGGGCTCCGGGGGTGGCAGCTAATCACACTAACCACTACACCACAGAGGCGGACTATTCATTCCTAATTCTGGCTATTATTTCCAGATTTACTTCTTTGCCTGAGCTCCTATGTCATCATATTATGACAAGAAGATCATAAACATAAATTTTGTTATTATATGTAATTTTTATGTTATCACTATTCTTGCAACACTGTCTTTGTCTGGTATACGTATGTTTTAGTTATCACATAATATGTTTAATTTTATTTGGCTGAATATGGCCACTAAGTAGCTGAAACTATTCTCAAGACTGATATAATATTATTTATTTCTTACAATTGAACTTCAATACGGAAAAAAAAAAGAAATTTATAGCTTATAAATATGTGCAAATCATTATCTACCTAATTTTATTTGAATTGAGTGCTTGTCTGTCCGCGTCTGTGGTGTAGTGGTTAGTGTGATTAGCTGCCACCCCCGGAGGCCCTGGTTCGATTCCCGGCTCTGCCAGGAAATTTGAAAAGTGGTACGAGGGCTGGAACGGGGTCCACTCAGCCTCGGAAGGTCAAGTGAGTAGAGGTGGGTTCGATTTCCACCTCAGCCATCCTGGAAGTGATTTTACGTGGTTTCCCACTTCTCCTTCAGGCAAATGCCGGGATGGTATCTAACATAAGGCCACTGCCGCTTCCTTCCCTCATCCTTGTCTATCCCTCCCAATCGTCCCATCCCCCCGCAAGAACCCTGCTCAGGATAGCAGGTGAGGCCGCCTGGGCGAGGTACTGGTCCACCTCCCCAGTTGTATCCCCGACCCAGAGTGTTGAAGCTCCAGGACACTGCCCCTTAGGCGGTGGAGGTGGGATCCCTCGCTGAGTCCGAGGGAATAACCGAGCCTGGAGGGTAAACAGATAAAGAAGAAGAAGAAGAAGAAGAAGAGTGCTTGGCTACAGAATGCATCTTAAGAGATTTTCAGTCTGTCGAACACACAAGTTCATTATAAATATTACACTATAATATGTCCGTCTCTGTGGTGTAGTAGTTAGTGTGATTAGCTGCCACCCCCGGAGGCACGGGTTCGATTCCCGGCTCTGCCACGAAATTTGAAAAGTGGTACTAGGGCAGGAACGGGGTCCACTCAGCCTCGGGAGGTTAACTGAGTAGAGGTGGGTTCGATTCCCACCTCAGCCACCATCCTGGAAGTGGTTTTTCGTGGTTTCCCACTTCTCCTCTAGGCAAATGCCGGGATGGTACCTAACATAAGGCCACGGCCGCTTCCTTCCCTCTTCCTTGTCTATCCCTTCCAATCTTCCCATCCCCCACCAAAGCCCCTGTTCAGCATAGCAAGTGAGGCCACCTGGGCGACGTACTGGTCGTTCTCCCTAGTTGTATCCCCCGACCCAATGTCTCACGCTCCAGGACACTGCCCTTCAGGCGGTAGAGGTGGGATCCCTCACTGAGTCCGAGGGAAAAACCAACCCTGGAGGGTAAGCAGATTAAGAAAGAAAGAAAGAAAGAAAGAAAGAAAGAAAGAAAGAAAGAAAGAAAGAAAGAAAGAAAAAGAAACAATAAACAACAGCACACGACTGAACTAGGAATAAAAACGGTGATGGTGCAGTTAGTGCTGAAGTTTAAGAACGTGTCCGCTGGTGAGACCTGTCAGTGTCACTCACTTTGAGACGATGACGGATGAATGACTCAGGTATGTTTTTGAAATCACTGAAAGGAGAAGCTAGAAATATCGTATTGCTATAGGCTACTTAGTGGCTGCCTGGACCAGGCGGTAAAGGCGTGCTCGGTTCACCCGGAAGCATGTGGGTTCGATTCCACGCCAGGAAGTCGAAGAAATTTAAGAAACTAGATTTCCACTTCCGGCGGTGCACGTGGCTCTGAGGTCCACTCAGCCTAGACCAAAATGAGTACCAGGTTAATTCCTGGGGGCAAAGACGGCCGAGCGTAGAGCTAACCACTCTACCCCACCAAGTACCGAGGTTATGGATAGTGGAAGCTTTTACCTTCCACCAATCCAAGGGCCTTCATGGCCTGTAAAGAGATGATTTTGCTTTTGCTATAGGCTAGTTGCTGGGTTTTAATCATGGTGAGAGCTAATTCCTGTAGGTCAGTGGGAAGGAACGATAAAACATTCGAAAATTTAATAAATAAATAAACTATTCCATCAAACTATTCTTTAAACACAAACAACCTCTTACGCAACAGCCATTAGGACCTTGGCCAGCCCGTGTAACTGCTGGCCATCCAGATCTCGTGTAGGTACTGGAGTGCCACGTAGTAAAAAGGATGATATCCTCAACCGTATCTTCTCATGTTCCATCCCTCAGTCCCTGGAGTGGCCGGTAATCGAACTCAGGTACAAGACAGGCATTTCTCCCCACGCACTATGGGGCTGGCCACTCTGCATTAATATACAAGATAGCTTTTTTTTATTTATACATCGAGTGAGAATGTTTAGCTTCCAACTGTTAATACGCTTTTCTTTCCAGCACAACGATAAGTTTGCTTTTCTGAAATATTGGTATATCTTTCCGTAGTTATTCTCTTATATTTGGCACCTAGCTGTTTGGATGAATGGCCAGCGTTCTGTTCAGAAGGTTCTGGGCTCAGTTCCCAATCGGTCCGGGTATTTTCACCGTGTTTGGTTAATTCCTCCGACCCAGAGAATGGTTGGCTGTATGGGTCTCAATACATACAATACAGCTCAAAGTCACTCGTGGTGAATACATCGCTATTCATAGCATTGTCATGAGGAGGGCATATAGTTGTAAATCAGCGCCAAATTCAAATGCACTGCGCACCCCAAGTAAATGACCAGGATGAGAAATAACGTCGCTGTTACAGCAAAAGCTCGTACCTCCCAATGCTCTTCATATCCATTATTTTCCTTAAGAGCGGTCCATCAGAAGAACATTCGTTGTGTTCATTTTCCTATGGTTATCCGTTAAGGAAATTGAATCTTACCGTACCACGATGTAGGAATGTATGTTTGCACGACATACTTTCGCACTCCTACATTATAACGTATTTAAGGATAGGAAGAGAATTCTCACATTCGTGGTTCTGGCGCCGCAGCGATGATATATTGTTCATTTCTTCAACACGTTGTATATGCACGGAAAGGTTGAAAGTTGGTTTCGATTGCAATGCGGTCGTGAAAATTCAGTATTCATTCTTATTCCAGTCAACACTGAAAACCATGTCTTCTTTCCAGTCCAGCCAGACCTATGGATCTACAACATGTAATATTGGGACTATTAGCCACAGACCCACAGTTTCACGTTAATGGTTACATAGAACGTATTACAAAATAGAGAAGCTTAATACCTTACTTACATAGAGCTACGTTATCAGATATGACGAAAGTACATCCCAACAAATCCATATAGCCTTATTATAAAACGAAGAGAGCCTCCATGGCTCAGGCGGCAGCACGCCGGTCTTTCACCGCTGGGTTCCGTGGTTCAAATCTCGATCACTCCATGTGAGATTTGTGCTGGACAAAGTGGAGACAGGACAGGTTTTTCTCCGGGTACTCCGGTTTTCCTTGCCATATTTCATTCCAGCAACACTCTCGAATATCATTTCATCTTTCATTCATTAATCATTGCCCCAGAGGAGTGCGACAGGCTTAGGCAGGCGACACAATTCCTATCCTCGCCGCTAGATGGGGGTTTCATTCATTTCATTCCTGACCCAGTCGAATGACTGGAAAAAGGATGTAGATTTTCATGTTATTCCTCTTCTTCTTCTCTTTCTTCTTCCTTGGCGTTTGTCCTGCCTGGTGGCAGGGTCCGCTGTGAGGATGTAGTCTTACAGCTTTCAGGTCGTTGTGCACTGTATCGGTCCGTTGCTGTCTTGGTGGTCCCATGGGCCTCTCTCCAGCGACTTCAAATGTATACGCTGACTTTGCCAATGAATTGTCTTCTGCACGCAACACGTGCCTAAAACAGCGCAGACG